>NC_057804.1:598392338-598706724 GCF_018294505.1 Triticum aestivum
ACGAAGTGGTGTACCGAGGCAAGTGTGTGTGTTGTTTTCAAAACGGATTAGATTTAAGATTTGATGACTGTCCCAACCTTACATGCGCAACCACTCTACCCTTATATGGGAAAGGGCATTATTGATTACCTAGACCGATACTAGCTTGGAGCCTGCATTACTAGTGACGGGAGAGTTGTTGGTGCGCTCTCTCGGGACGGGGTCGTGCCAGGTAGGGCGGCCATGACATTTTTATGGGGCACCGGACACACCGTTGGTACCCCGTGCTTGTGATGTGAGATGATTATGGAGCGTGGCTCCACGAAATGTTATGTGATAATGTTGGGCACGGGGGTTACTACCAATCGAGTGGACTCCATGTTAGTGTCGTCTAGGGAAAGGTAGTGATCGGGTGCTTACCCCGGGTACTTGAGGTATCGCGGGTCGTGGATGACATGGAAGTTCCCCGGATCTTGTGGGTACAGTGTGCAACCTCTGCAGAGTGTAAAACTATTCGAATAGCCGTGTCCACGGTCAAGGACAGTTGGGCGGTGCTGCTTAAACTATGTCCAGAGTTTACAAACCAGTGTGTGTGTTCGGATAAACTACTTGGGTCAAGTCAAAGGACTTGATGTGATTGAGATGGGTTGGTGCCCACTCTATTTATGTTGATACCTGTAACCTGTCCTCATGGTTACTTGAATTCTCTTGATGCATGTCTTACAAGTTGTTGAACATGTCATTGCACTCAAAACTAGCTTTCTGCAAAAATTTACCTATGTCATGCATTGTTGTATCTTGAACCAAAACATGGGTTGCTTGCGAGTACATTCAAAGTACTCATTGGCTTGCCACTGGTTATTTTATTGGCCAGGCATGAAAGAACAGGATGTGATGAAGAACACTTCGGTGACGAACATGCGAGCTAGGATGCTTCCCAGTCAGAATGCCTGTAGGGCTAAGGCAGATGGCATGGGTCCAAGTTATTGACGAAGATTTCCGCTGCGGTGTTATACTCAAGACTCAACCATAATGGTCCTACTTGTGTAAAACGGTATGTATGGATGTAAGACTCTTGTTATTCAGCTTCTGTGTGTTCAGTGAGCATTGATCTCTGGGATCACTGTACACGTGCATTCGGTGATCACGACTTATGAGTCGGGGTCCCCACACCAACTCTCTTCCCCTCTATGCAGCGGTGTAACACCCCTTTCTTCCCGCTGTAATCTCTACTTAAACATGGTGCTCAGCGCTATATATTATTTCCCAATGATGTATGGCTATCCTATGATGTTTGAGTAGACCCGTTTGGTCCAATGGGTTGATTGATGATCATGATTGGTTTGAGTTGCATGTTTTATTATTGGTGTTGTCCTATGGTTCTCTCTGTGTCGTGCAAGCATGAGGTATCCCCGCCGTAGGGTTTGCAATATGTTCATCATTTGCTTATGGTGGGTGGCGTGAGTGACAGAAGCACAGACCCGAGTAAGTAGGTTGTTTGTGTATGGGAATAAAGAGGACTTGATACTTAAGTGCTATGGTTGCGTTTTACCTTAATGATCTTTAGTAGTTACAGATGTTTGCTAGAGTTCCAATCATAAGTGCATATGATCCAAGAAGAGAAAGTATGTTAGCTTATGCCTCTCCCTCATATAAAATTGCAATACCAATTACCAGTCTAGTTATCGATTGCCTAGGAACAAATAACTTTCTTGTGACAAAAAGCTCTCAACTAAAACTAGTTTAGTTGTCTCTTTATCTAAACAGCCCCTAGTTTTTATTTACGTGCTCTTTATTATCTTGCAAACCTATCCCACAACGCCTACAAAGTACTTCTAGTTTCATACTTGTTCTAGGTAAAGTGAATGTTAAGCGTGCGTAGAGTTGTATCCGTGGTCGATAGAACTTGAGGGAATATTTGTTCTACCTTTAGCTCCTCATTTGGTTCGACACTCTTACTTATCAAAAAAATGATACAATTGATCCCCTATACTTGTGGGTTATCAAGACCTTTTTCTGGCGTCGTTGCCGGGGAGCAATAGCGTGGGGTGAATATTCTCGTGCGTCCTTGTTTGCTTTATCACTAAGTACATTTTATTTGCGGTTATAAGTTGTTCTCTATCTTTAGTTATGGATATGGAACATGAACTACCGAAAAAATTAGGTGTACTTGCTACTCGTGGAGATGAGGAACCTCCTAAAACCATCGATGCTCATTATGTGAAAGATATTATGCACTACTTTAATAATCTTGAGAAAACCCCATTCAATTATATAATGGGAGACACGTTGGATCAAAATGAATACTTTAGGAGATTATCGCTTGACTCAAAAAGGAAAATTGTTATGGGATCAAATTCATATGTTGCATTGGTATGCTTGGAATTTATGCTTGAGATATGACTATACTTGTTGCTCTAGGATGAAGGCCCCACAACTTCCCTTTTCATGTAAATTTAATGATAATAAAACCTTGGCTTCTTATGCTAATGGTATATATGATTACTATGATGTGGAACGAATAGAAGAAATCGTTGCTTTTAAGGGTGCTTATGAAATTGAATCTTTGTTCGAAAAGTGTGAAAACTATGATGATGTTGTTTACAGACCTGAAAATTATGCTATGCTATGAGAATTATGGTTATAATTTTGATATTGATGCATTTATTGAGAAAGTCTTCGCTGTCCGAGAAAAGAATAATATTTTGCAGGAATCTATGGAAGAAGAAATTGATAAAACTGTGAGCTCATTAGATGAAAAAGATGACGAGGAGAGCAAAGAACAAAAGGAGGAAGAGCGGATTTATCACCCGTGCCCACCTTCTAATGAGATATACTCTTCAACTCATACATTGTTTAATTTCCCTTCGTGCTTACCGAAGGATGATTGCTATGATAATTTCTATGACCTCTTTGATTCATTTGAAATATCCCTTTTTGATGAACTTGATGCTTGCTATGCTTGTGGCCATGATGCCAATATGAATTATGATTATGGAGATGAACTTGCTATAGTTCCTTATGTTAAGAATGGAATTGTTGCTATTGCACCCACGCATGATAGTCCTACTATCTTTTTGAATTCTCCCAACTACACTATATCGGAGAAGTTTGCTCTTATTAAGGATTACATTGATGGGTGTGTTTTACTACTACACATGATGATTTTGATAAATATAATATGCATGTGCTTGCTGCTCCTACTTGCAATTATTATGAGAGAGGAAACTACATCTCCGCCTCTCTATGTTTCTAATACGATAAAATTGCAACAAACTGTTTAAACTATGCATTGGCCTTTACTTTGTGTGCATGAATTGTTCTTTTATGACATGACGATGCATAGGAAGAGAGTTAGACTTTGTCATTGCATGATATATGTTACTTTGTGTTCAATACTAAATTACAAATCATTGTTAATTAAAATTGGCTTTGATATACCTTGGGATCCGGGTGGATCCATTACTTGAGCACTATATGCCTACCTTAATGGCTTTAAAGAAAGCGCTGCTAGGGAGACAACACGAAAGTTCTAGAGAGTCATTTATTTCTGTTGAGTGCTTCTATAAATTTTAAAAACAAAAAAATAAATAGGGGAACCTAAAACTTTTTCAAAAAGAAAAGTGAAAGTGAGAGAGACGAGCATTGTTAAAGTGGGAGCATGCCTTGAACTTTGTTCATGCCCATAGAAACTTTGTAAATCTTAAGTAAAGAAACTTTTAAACAAAAATAATTATCCCCTTGTATAAATCCATTGTATTATAAAAATAATGTGCCAAGATTTGCCTTTAGGATGATTAGATTGCTTGTTTGGTTTGTGCGGTGCAAAAACAGAAACTTTGGCTGTAGTGCGTGATTTTATATTTTTTACTAGAAAGTCAAACACATATTGAACTTATTGCACAGTACTTCTATACAATTTTTCTATTTTTCCTAATTTTTAAGAATTTTTGGAGTTACATAAGTATGGTAGATGTTCAGATTGCTACAGACTGTCCTGTTTAAGACAGATTCTGTTTTTGATGCATTGTTTTGCTAGTTTTGATGAAACTATCGATTTTATAGGTGGTATAAGCCATAGAGAAGTTATAATACAGTAGCTACGATGCAAAAACAAAATATGAATGGGTTTGCAACAGTACTTGAAGTGGTGATTTGTTTTATTATACTAACGGAGCTCACGAGGGTTTTGTTAAGTTTTGTGTGCTTGAAGTTTTCAAGTTTTGGGTGAGATCACGTTGGATGAAGGAATAAGGAGTGGCAAAAGATCCAAAACTTGGGTATGCCCGAGGTACCCCCAAGGTAATATTCAGGGACTCCCAAGCAACTAAGCTTGGGGATGCCCCGGAAGGCATCCCCTCTTTCTTCTAACGATCATCGGTGATTTTACTTGGAGCTATATTTTTATTCGTCACATGATATGTGTAAATCTTGGAGCGTCTTTTGTGTTTATTTTTCCTTTTTATTTTATGCACCATGCTGGTATGAGATAGTCCTTGGTTGATTTATAGAATGCTCTTTGCACTTCACTTATATCTTTTGAGTATAGCCTTATAGAATGCTTCATGTGCTTCACTTATATCATTTGAAGTTTGGATTGCCTATTTCCCTACACATAGAAAACCGCCATTTGTAGAATGCTCTTTTGTGTCACTTATATTTGTTATAGCATGGGCATATATTTAATTAAACTCTCATGGTTCACTTATATCTATTTAGAGTGTCATCAGGAATTAGTCATTCACATGGTTAGTCATAAAATCCTACATAAAACATGTAGATCACTGAGTATGATATGTTTGATTCCTTACAATAGTTTTGCAATATAAAGATGGTGGTATTAGAGTCATGCTAGTGAGTAATTGTGGATTGCTAAGAATACTTGTGTTAAAGTTTGTGATTCTCGTAGCATGCACATATGGTGAACCGTTGTGTAACGAAGTCGGAGCATGATTTATTTTTTGGTTGTCTTCCTTATGAGTGGCGGTCGGGGATGAGCGACGGTCTTTTCCTACCAATATATCCCCGAGGAGCATGCGCTTAGTACTTTGTTTCGATAGCTAATAGAATTTTGCAATAAGTATGTGAGTTCTTTATGACTAATGTTGAGTCCGTGGACTATACGCACTCTCACCCTTCCACATTTGCTAGCCTCTCTTGCACCGCGCAACTTTCGCCGGTACCATACACCCACCTTATATCTTCCTCAAAACAGCCACCATACCTACCTATCATGGCATTTCCATAGCCATTCCGAGACATATTGGCATACAACTTCCATCATCATCATATACATGACTTGAGCGTTCATTGTCATATTGCTTTGCATGATCGTAAGATAGCCAGCATGATATTTTCATGGCTTGTCCGTTTTTCGATAGCTTTGCTATGCTAGATCATTGCACATCCTGGTACACTGCCAAAGGCATTCATATAGAGTCATATATTGTTCTAGATATCGAGTTGTAATATTGAGTTGTAAGTAAATAAAAGTGTGATGATCATAATTATTAGAGCATTACCCCAGTGAGGAAAGGATGATGGAGACTATGATTACCCCACAAGTCAGGACGAGACTCCGGACAAAAAATAAAAATAAAAATAAAGTAAAAAAAGGGTGCCCCAAAAAAGGGGAGGAAAAAGAGAAAACAAAAAATGAGAGAGAAAAGAGAGAAGGGGAAATACTACTATCCTTTTACCACACTTGTGCTTTAGAGTAGCACCATGATCTTCATCCCGAGCCGGCGGGTCCCTTCATGGGGGCGAAGCCTTCGATCTAGTCGTGGCGACCAGTGGGATCGGCGCGTAATAATACACCACCGAACATGAAAAGATAATCAGGGGCGGGGAAGCCCTCGGCTCGGGTGTGGTCTCTAACGACCGGTTGAGCCACCGATCCTTTCGGTGATCCAACAACGGAACTCTCAATGAAAGCACCAATGTCAGTGTAAAAACTAGCAGACCTCGAGGTAGGGGGTCCCGAGCTATAGATCTTGGATAAATGGGGAACAAGGGACGATGAACACGGTGTTTACCCAGGTTCGGGCCCTCTCGAAGAAGTAATACCCTACGTCCTGCTTGATTATATTGGATATGTATATGGTTACAGAGTGGATCTACCTCGAGATCAGCATGAGCTAAAACCTAAGGTGATGAGGTGATGTATGTAGCTCTAGCCCTAAAGACTACAACCATTGGTTTATATAGACACCGGTAAGGTTAGGGTTACAGGGGATCGATTACAATGATTGGCAGAGAGATCCTGCCTATCCTTGACTTGGAGGGCACACCACGACTTCATGGATCTTCTATCGCTATACGGCTTCACCAGTCTGGCCCACATCCAATGGGTCGGCGCCCCGAGGACCCCTTAGTCCATAACTCCCTCATCATGGGTGTTAGATTCATTACTATGTAATCTAGATTATTGACTCTAGTGCAAGTGGGAGACTGAAGGAAATATATCCTAGAGGCAATAATAAAGTTGTTATTTTATATTTACTTATTCACGATAAAGGTTGATTATTCATGCTAGAATTGTATTGATTGGAAACTTAAATACATGTGTGAATACATAAACAAATGCCCTGTCCCCAGTAAGCCTCTACTAGACTAGCTCGTTGATCAAAGATGGTTAAGGTTTCCTAACCATAGACATGTGTTGTCATTTGATAATGGGATCACATCATTAGAAGGATGATGTGATGGACAAGACCCATCTATTAGCTTAGCATATTGATCGTTCAGTTTATTGTTATGGCTTTCTTGATGACAAATACATATTCCTTGACTATGAGATTATGCAACTCCCGGATACCATAGGAATACCTTGTGTGCTATCAAACGTCACAATGTAACTAGGTGATCATAAAGATGCTCTACAGGTATCTCCGAAGGTGTTTGTTGAGTTGGCATAGATCGAGATTAGGATTTATCACTCTGAGTATCAGAGAGGTATCTCCGGGCCCTCCTGGTAATACACATCATAAGAAGCCTTGCAAGCAAAGTGACTAAGGAGTTGGTTGCAAGATGATGTATTATGAAACGAGTAAAGAGACTTGCCGGTAACGAGATTGAACTAGTTATAAAGATACCGACGATCGAATCACGGGCAAGTAACATACTGACGGACAAAGGGAATTACGTGTGTTGTCATAAGGTTCGACCGATAAAGATCTTCGCAGAATATGTAGGAGACAATATGGGAATCTAGGTTCCGCTGTTGGTTATTGATCGGATAGGTGTCTCCGTCATGTCTACATAGTTCTCGAACCCGTAGGGTCCGCACGCTTAACATTCGTTGATGATATAGTGTTATATGAGTTATATGATTTGGTGAACGAACATTGTTAGGAGTCTCAGATGAGATCACAGACAGGACGAGGAGCTCCGGAATGGTCCAGAGGTAAAGATTGATATATAGGACGATGGTATTCGGACACCGAAAGTGTTTCAGAGTGTACCGGGTAGTCATCGGAATATCGGAGGGGTTTCCGGACACCCCCGGGAGGGTGATGAGCCTATTGGGCCATTAGTGGGGAGCACACCAGCCCACAGGGGGCTGGCGCGCCCCCCCTAAGTCAGCCGACCCATGGGGAAAGTAAGGAGGGGGATTTGGCCTCCCCTTCCTTCCCTCTCCCCCCTTTCCTCCCCCTTCGGCAAATAAGGAAGGGGGCGGCCAGGGCAGGAGCCAAAGTAGAATTCAGACCTACTTGGGGTGCCTCCTGGCTGCTCCCCTCTCCCCCACCTATATATATGTGGGAAGGGGGCGCCACACATAACAACGACAAATTCTTAGCCGTGTGCGGCGCCCCCCTCCACCGTTTACACCCTCGGTCACATTTTCTTAGTGCTTAGGCGAAGCCCTACGGAGATAGCACCACCATCACCGTCACCATGCCATCATGCTGCCGGAACTCATCCACCACCTCGTGGTCTTGCTGGATCAAGAAGGTGACGACGTCACCGAGCTGAATGTGTGCTGAACGTGGAGGTGTCGTACATTTGATATTCGATCAATTGGATCGCGAACAAGTTCGACTACATCAACCGCGTTAGTAAATGCTTCCGCTTACGGTCTACGAGGGTACGTTAGACACACTCTCCCCTCTCGTTGCTATGCATCTCCTTGATAGATCTTGCGTGTGCGTAGAATTTTTTTGTTTTCCATGCAACGTTTCCCAACATTCGTGACCATGCAACTCATCTACATCAATAAGTCATTCATGTTTGACACATCATTAAAATGTCATCTCATCATAGTTACTACTCACATTTTATCTAGGTCATCAGTGTATCATTTTAGCATGTGTTCCATTATCTTCTAGTGTCAACAATTAGGAATCCCAAACTTCCACACGAGAATCACATCATCGTTGCAGATGCTCGCATGACTAGGTACATCTCTCCTCACGCATCATGCGCCGCCTTTTGGACCCACTCTAGTCATCACCATTGTCCTCGCCATTATTGTCAATATTGGCGGCAATGGTAGGATGGAGCATCATGGCCACCCTATCCTCGTGTTGTGCATCCCATCGTATGCATCCGTAAAAGCCAAGACCCAACAAACAAGTTAGGATCAGTGAAAATCCTCCATAACCCTACGACCCCCTTGATATTGGTTGTACCGATGACGAACTCATTGTGAATGCAATGACTCTCCTCTATACACTTTCATTTGTCATCCACGACCTCGGTGATCAGGCACCGCACCTCCTCGCTCACTAGTCTCACCCTTTATTGGTGCATAGGTTGTAGAAGTTCGGCGACCGTGGTAGGGTCGGGCTATGTGCAACACTAGCTTATATTTGGGATCCCTCCATCAACTTTGACGACGAGCTGTTTGTTTGAGGTTATCGAGTGCTCAACTTTGGGATTCGGGAGGGACTTGTATGGCATCGCCTGCTCTCCGTGTCTAAGTGGAAGTCCGCCTCATTGTTTTTAGAGTAGAAGTCGTCCTTCCCAAACTACCCCTTCGCCCGCTCTCACGACTGCCCACGCAACTAGGGTTTCTCCGCCTCTTGTCGGCGCCATCGCCAGTCCGCCTCATCTCTGGCGATCTTAGGGTCATGAAGGTGTGATGGATCTTAACTCTTGCATGATGACTTCCCAACTGTTTACTACAAGTTGTATTGTGGGGTCTTAGCATGACGACTTTCCAACTGTTTACTACAAATTCTGCCCGGCTTTGGTGAGGGAGGGCGATGATGAAGGCACACCTTTGGCTCGCTTTAGTGCTTCTAGTCATCATTAGGTGGTCTACATACTTCGATGTAATTTTTATTACTTCGGATATTTCTTGTATGGGAAACACTATCGCTCAACCGGCGGATGTTTTTGCGCTCGTCGACGTTCTCCATGACCGTCATATTTGATTTGGATCAAACCACTCAGAAACAATCTCTATCCTAGTACAATTGTTGCAACTTGCACATTATTTCAATTGGCTTGACCGAAACAAATGGTCAGTTGCAGACCGTGCACTCACGACCAGCAGCTGAGTGCTCCAGCCTGTAGGCTGTCACGCCGAGCACCGCTGCCCGTAGGTCGTCGTCGCCAGGCGCCGCTGCCTGTAGGTAAGGTCGTTGTCATGAGTGCATCCATGCCGAATCTCCACCGCCAAATGCCTCCCGTCGACCAGATCAACGGATCCGGCGATATCTGCCACGCCGGCATGGAGCGCCATCAACCTCACCACTGTCCTGGCACCACCAGCGCTAGCAGCAGCCACATCATAACGCCGTACGTCCACGTCCACTCTAATTTACGGAAAATTAGGCGCGGCATGGAGATGTTTTTCAATTTTTGCAACAAGGTTCTTGTTGCATAAAATTAGAGAATAAGAGAGTTTGCAACAGGGGACTTGTTGCAGAAAAATAGAAAAGATGAGATTTCGCAACAAATATCTTGTTGCGGGAAATTAGAGAAGAGGAGGTTTCGAAACAAAAGTTTTGTTGCAGGAAATTAAAGAAGAGAAATTGACTGCTCGCATCATGGGACGGCGATTGAAAGTTTTTCGAAGAACAGGTCTGGCCTCGCTGTTCCGTGGTTTTTTTAGTATACTAGATCATTGATGGCGCGCGTTGTCGCGCCCATCTATTTTGACAATAAAATGATACGTATTTGTAAATATGTGCCATTTGGATATTAATAAATTACTCATAGCTCACAAAATAAAAGGGATTTTAAATAAACCAAGCTACAGAACATGAATATTAAATTTTCATAAACTTACCTATAATTAGGTAGTAATCAAAGTGGAGAATTTAATAAAGTTCAAAAAAGTGGAGAATTTAATAGGTTTTCAAATAAATAAATAGAACACACACATGATGCGCTCAGGTAAACATTGTTTTTAACTTTCCAATTTATTCCGGTCACAACATTACATAAAGGTATAAGAACTAAAAAAATAATGTACCTCTTTCAAAGGGAGTAGTCCAGATTTGTCTAATATCATAATGATGGCAACATCTGTATAGCTACAATCGATATTATATGCAGTAGCATGAATAGCTGGAGCTCAGGGAATGGCAAGCATGATCGACACCCTGAAAAATTTCCCATTGCTTTTGTGTCATATGAGCAAAATTAATCTAGTTTTCAAAGTTTATTGCATCTTCTTCTGCTGCAAATTAAGGCCCCAATGAGTAACACATCACTATATCATCAAGCACTGATGCCTTGCATAGCCATGGTCAAAATAGCATGAATAAATCAACACAGTGAAATGGAAGTATATTAAATTGACAAATTATGCCACATTTATAAACAATATCCAAGTGCCTTGTTGTAGTTGATCCCAGATAACCCAGACTACATGGATAATATACATGTGTAAGCGATCACGAAGCTTTGGCAGCGAAGAAATATATTAGTGCCCTGCAATTAGCTCATTTCTTCCTCTTTGCAGAAACAGTACGTGAGAAATTTTGAAATATATATTCATGAAACAAAATACATTATAAAATAAGACAATTTACAGTAATAATTTGAGACTATACTTCTTGCTATAGAACCCTATTTCAGATTTCCTAGATCGAAACCATTTTTCACTTTTGAAGTTGACCCATACATATGGCAAACATGTCAATTCTTTCTTGTATCAATCTCATAAAAAATACAAATACAAAGTAGAGAATGACCATCAACGTATTACTCTAATCTGCTGAGAGAAATAAAAAGTTAGGCATCCCTCAATAGAAAACTAATGTGTTATTTCGTATAGACCACCAGTTTATTTTTAGGTAGAAGTTTTCCATCCAAAGAAAGTAGACAATGAAATTTGAGCAAGGGAAAGTAGTGGTTGCACCCAACTTCGGTGCACCCACGGTGCAGCCACACAAGAAAACATAGCATGGTTGCACCCACGCAAGAAAACATAGCAAAAAGTTTCAAAAAAAATTAAAACTTTGTGAGAATGATCATCAACAAATATTATGGGGGCTTGCAAAGTTTGGTGGTCAAATAACATTCGAGAAGCTCTCTACAAAAAAGACAAAATTACAAAATCTGCTCAAACAATGCACTTACATTTTGACTATTTTTCAGTGAATTTATCTTTTTTGTAGAGAGCTCCTCGAATGTTATTTGACCACCAAATTTTGCAAACCTCTCTAACATTTGATGATGATCATTTCCACAAAGTTTCGGATTATTTCAAACTGTTTTGATATGTGTTTTTGCGTGGGTGCACCAAGAGTGGGTGTAGAAGAACCACTCTCAGTTTTGACCCCGGTTCGTAGTTTCAGTTTTCAAGGTACAATTCGAATTTATGCATGCAGCATACATGCCTTGAGGTTAACACCATGATCTATCATAAATGCATTTTGATGCTCTCGGGCTTCATTGGGGTCGTTTTTTTTTTAGCTCGGGCTTCATAGGGCTCTTTCTTTTCTTTAAAAAAATGTTTCAATGTGTCAAAAGTCCTGGAAAAAAACACAGTATCACACGGATGTATACTGCATTTGTACAAATTTTGAAGACGAAATGCATTGACACATAAGCTACACACAAAAGTGAAAATCGTTAACTTTTAATATAAATCAACAATTTTCACTTTTTTTGCGTAACTCACGAATTCAATGTATTTTCTTATGAAATTTTACACATGTAGTATACATCCATATATCATTGTGGAAAAAAATCAATTTTTATATACTTTAAAATATAACTTTTGAATGTAAAAAATAGTGTCCCATGAAGCCCAAGCACCAAAACGTCTAGCTTCATGTCATATTGTCTAGTTGTGTACCAACAAAAAAATGCATTTCCTAGATTGGATTTTCTGGTTCACAATTTAATGTTATGATAAACTTTAGAATAAGAAAACAATCTCGTGTAACACCCTAAATCAACTTGAAATTTCAAACCCAGACAACACATCACAAATCTTAAAGCAATGGTGGACGATGGATCTATGCGAGGTATATCTAATGCATGGTAGAATATATTTTTCTCTCCTACTTAAAAAGACGGTAGGTTATGTCGTCCGCTCGTCCTTCGTCAAACCTTATACACATTTTTTCCCTTCATCTTCCCGCTTTGCTTTTTTCCTCCCATTTCCATTTTTTCACCAGTTTTTCCTAAAAACCATCTCAATTGCCTCATATGTTATTGACTTGCCAAATAAAAACACATATACTTTGGTAAACCAATAAGTGCATACCAAATAAATCATTTACGAAATAAATTTCATATTTGCATAACCGCATTATTGGACGAGTAAATCATGGAGTAACTTCTTAGAGTATTTATAATCCATTGTGACGCACTCGCAGTTATCTACTATATGGTGAAAAAAGGCATTTTCTCAAAAAGAAGAAAGAAAACGTCAAAGCAGCATGGTTCACACACGTAATGGGCTTCAGATTTGAGTGGGCCTGGGTTTGCTTTTATCCATGGTAAAGTAGAGCCGATTGGGCTCTTTAGGATGCATTTGGTTAAAGGTGTGATATGAATGAGTTTAGAACGCCCAATTCTTTTAGGATGGGACCATTAATCAATGTGTTTGGTTGTACATAAGTGATGAGCTAATTATTTGGGATGGGACCATAAGTCATACTCACACGGTCATGCATGCAAAGGGTGGTAATTTATTCGATCAATTTCTTGGGGTGGAACGGTCCAACATCTTGAGGGCATATTATCTTTTTTTTGCTCGAACCATTCAAGTGCTTTACAGCCAAACATGTCTATTTTTACGATCCCAACCCATCTCTAGCCACCGTTAAAACCATACACGCCCTAACATATTATGTGATGTGCATCGAGTCCTACTCCATCACACTAGATTGAGACTTGCTGCATTTTGAGACCTCCTCCTTGTGCTTAGGGTGCCTGTTGGAGAAAAGAGCGCTCACACGCCGCTAGTCGTGGGCTACAACCCAGTCTCCCGCAGTAGCTGCTCCAGCTCAATCCCTCCTAGCGGATTTGTATTTTCTCTCGCTCACACGATCACCCAAAACCTTTGACCAAGCCATCGACCATTTAATTGTCAAGGAAATTTAGTGGAATTCTAAAAAATCATGAATTCATTTTATTTCGAATTTACATAAATATGTTCATAAATTTGAAAAATTGTCCATGCATTTGGAAAAGTTCACAATATTTTAAAAAAACAAGGAAATTTGAATAATGTTCATGGAATACAAAATTTTCACAAATTGAATAAAATTTCATGGACTCGAACAATGCTAATTGATTTTAGAAAGTCCATTAATGTAAAAAAGTGAATTTGAAAAAATAACCAACTCAAAAAAGTTCACGAACTTGAAAACAAGCATGGATTTAAAGAAAAGTTTACTATTTTATAATTAAACTGATTTATTTATTGGTTTTGCAAATTTGGAAATGGTTCAAGAATTTTGGGGAAAATTTATAATTACTAAAAATTGAAAAAAGAATAAATGGAAATGAAAAGGAAAAAAATGAAGGTGCGCGAATTGTGAAAAACTTTATGACAAATTAGATGAAAAAAGAAAGCGAAAACAAAAAATACAAACACAAAAGAATGTTCAGAAAGGACAAAACAACAGCGTAGTTATATGGGTCTGCCCAGTTATCGCGGCGGGTGTATGTGTTGTTTTATCTAAGTAACCGACGCCATGGGCCGCTAATGGGGCTCACGCGGCATTTCAGTGATCACGCACATATGTTATGGGCTGGCCCACTATATCGTATCGAAAGCAGTTTCTCACATGGTTTTCCTACCCAGTCTGGTTTTGACAAGCTTTGAGCCCGGTTTTTCAACAGGTTTTTTCTCTACATTTCTGGCAGTTTTTTTATTTTTAGCTTCCTTGTTTCGTTTTTTAATTATTTATTTTTAATACATGAACTTTTTTGAAAATTGACTAATAATATGTAAATACATGAACTCTATTCAAATTCAAAAAAAAATGACTTCATGAACTTTTTTCAAATACATGAAATTTTTTCAAATCGGTAAATGTTTGTCAAATTCGAGATTTTTTTAATTCACGAAACTTTTTTCATATCCATGAACCTATTCAAATGCATGCTATTTTTTTCAATTCTAAGAACATTTTCAACTTAGTGAACTTTTAAAATTTATGATTTTTTGTACAAAAAAACATAGTTGGTTTTCTGTGAATTGTTAGAAGTCAGCAGTTGTTGGTTTCTTAGCCAGCAGCCAGTGGGTTTATTAAAAGGCTAACACAAGGAAAAAAATAAAGGGGAGCGAGCAAAAGCCGGGCAAGTTGCAGAACGAGCCCACAGCCAACTAGCATCAATGTGACGGGTTTTCTACTACTTATGGCCACATGCCCATTAGTCCAAGACTGAAGTAGCCCAACATTATTGCTTTGATCTTTAAAAAGGAAAATAATCCTTTGATTTCACCTATGCTTATCGGCAATATGGCATCAACAACATGCGAGAAAAACAACATTTGAGCAAAGTAGAATTTCTCTGCACCAATGCTATGTACCGTGATTACTACAACTACATATCATAGTGCGCCATCAATGGAAGAGGAAAAAAATCATAAGTTATTAACCTTTTTCTGAGGAAGAAATTAAGCATTCTCTGTTTACTATGGAGAATAATAAAGCTCATAGTCCTAATATACTTAAAAAAGATATTATGCATATGTTCGCAGACTTTCTTGCTTATTAAAGTGCTTGTATAAGTTGATACTAAAACTATGGATATTAGGGATGGTCCTTTTGCCTCTAAGATTTTTAATATCCAAAAAATACTTTTATTATAGATAGAAATATTGTTGATGGAATCCTATCTCTCCCTGAGATTATGCATCATGCACATGTTAAGAAATAAGTAGGTATTGTCCTAAAATTGGAATTTGAGAAGGCATACGACAAAGTTAATTGGGATTTCCTAGTGCATTGTCGTAGAATTAGATATTTTAATGATAAGTTGTGTCTTTGGGTTAAACAAATACTCATGAATGGGGTTGTTGCTATTAAAATTAATGATCAGTCAGGACCCAACTTTCAAAGTGCCGAGGGAGTGCTTCAAGGTGACCCATTGTCTCACTTTTTATTCAACATAGTCGTTCGATGCTCGACTAAGATTATTTTGCAAGCTCAAAAAAAAGGTTTGCTAGTAGGTCTTGCCCCTGATTTGATTGAAAATGAGGCCGTTGTGTTACCATATGCAGACAACATTGGCATTTGTTTGTCTCATGATCCTAAAAAAGCTGCCAACTTAAAGCTACTGCTCTACCAGTTTAAATGAAGACTTATTTGAATATTGATTATTTGAAAAGTGAAACTTTTGCCGTTCGGGATGATAACATGGTTACTAGCTTTTACTCTGATACGTTTGGTTGTGATGGCTTCCTTACCTATGAAATATCTTGATGTTCTTCTTAGTATGTTACTTTTAAAGCTTCTGATTGGGATTTCTTGGAAGGAAAAATGGTTTAAAAAGTGGATGCGTGGAAGGGAAATCCATCCTTCAGAGGTACATTTAGGGGGAGTGTCTATTTAGCACTTGACTGTTTTTTAATTCGGTAACATTCACATTTTGTGATAAATAAACAAAGGACACTTGTATGTCCAAAAAACCCCACCCCGACGATTGTATGTTTTATATTTCTAGAAAATGGGTCAGGTTAAATTGTCACCCGGTTTCAACTAAACCAGAACCACAATAAACTGGACCACAGCGAACAACTGCCCATCAGCTTGTGACCCACCAAACAACCAAACATTGGGGGAAATTCCAGGAAGATCACCAGGTTAGAAACACTTCTATTTGTACCCAAATTCTTCAACTCCTTCACCCGCTTCACCTTCTTACATTGAAAATCTGAAAAAGAAAAGCATCAGAGAAACTAGATTTGCAATAGGAGAACTTGCCAACTTACACTGCAACTGCCTAACAATTACACTGCAATAGTTCAAGACTTACAATGTAAATCCCCTGGAAATTATAGTCCACATACACAGCAAATGACACTGAAAACTACCAGAGATTTAAACTTGCCAAAACTTGTCAGCTTACACTGTAAAATACCTACAAATTATAGTGTAACTGCACAAGAAATACAGTGGAAATTGCTTGGAATATACAAATGTAAATTACACTGTAAAAGTGAACATTTATGTATTCTCCATAAAGTGATGGGACTCTTGTGGAAGGGACATATGGTATCCTTAAACATGCCACAACCTAGTATAAAGACTTGTCTGGTCCCGCCCCTAGGAATTTGTTTGCCATTTCACATGATTTGTGGAATGAGGATGGGAGGAATAATGAGAGTGACAATACCAATGTTGATGATCCATGATTTACAGTGAAATAACCCAGGAATTACGGTGTAAAGTGCTGCTATATTTACACTGTAACTTCGTGGGCAATGTAAAAACACATGGACTTACACTAGAAAAAACCATAGAATTACAGTGTAAAAGCATCTAAACTTACAGTGTAAATACAAACTAAAAATACAGAGTAACTACAACGATACTACCATAATAAATACAATGTAAATCACCAAAGAATCTACGCTAGAAATATCCTGGAACTTCTAAAATACACCAGAAATACCAATATCCTCCTAATTCTCGACTTTTTATACAAATCCAGTTAATTCATGGGCTACTTGTACTATTACTCATAATTCTTTTCTCTGATAATTCTTTTCCAAAATGCAGATGGGGAGCATGACAAGAACAATAACAGAAGACAATCTACTATGAGTTTCACAAGAAGATCTCATTCTAAATGTGAGTATCACTAAATGGCAAAAACACAGGAGAAAATGTTGTGTACATCAAAATCAAAATAGCTCACACAAGATATACATTGCAGTAATCGTTTTCTTTTTTGAGAAAACACAAAAGCTTTGCGTTTCTTTGCATTGAAAAGTGAGAAGTCCAGTTACAGACGTCCGAGGACGCATGAGTTATAGCGTGATTAGTGTACATCCCATGTTTGTGGCAGTACAAGCCGGAGGCTGGGTGCCCCAGCAGCCACCCAAGAGCAGGCCTCGTCCTTGATCCTATTGAGTAGCGTGTTTATGGATGGTGTTGCGTTGTCGAAGACGTAGCTGTCCTTCGTTTCTAAACCATCCAAGGTACGAGCAGCGCAGCGGATTTCAGGGCTTTGTGAAGTCTCGGTGGCGTGTTCTCCCTGGCATGCTTCCACCAGTCCACGAGCGAGGGCTCGCGGTTGGGGATCGGGGCTGGAATGCGCAGCCAGGCCAGTACCTCGTGCCATGCCTGGTGGGCGAAGGGGCATTCCAGCAGCAAAAGCCGGAGTATTTCCGGCTCTTGTTCGCATAGGAGACAACGGGGGTGATATTGCAGTCCATGTCGAGCCAGCCTCTCGGCAGTCCAGCACCGGTCTTGGTTGGCTAGCCAGTGAAAGAATTGCACTCTCGGTGGTGCCCAGCTCTTCCAGATGAGCTTCCAGGAGTAGCAAGTGGTCGATCCATGGAAGGTGGCCAAGTAGCAGGATTGTGCGGAGCAGGTGCCGCTCGCCGTCCATTTCCAGATCAGCTGGTCCGGCGCGGCAGAGAGCACCGTGTGTTGCATGACCTACCATAGCTGCAGGTACTGACCAATCTCGTGCAAGCCTAGGTTGCCATGAATGTTGCCTGCCCAGGAGTTGCCAATCAGCCCGTCCGCCACAGTTCTCGTCCTCTGCCATCGCTTGGGGATGAAGTTGTAGAGGTTGGGTAGGAGTTCGTGGACAGACTGCTGGTTGATCCACTAGTACTCTTAGAGCAGGGCGGCCTGCCCATTCCCGATGGCCATGGACGTGGATACCCAAAACAACGCACGCTCCATGGGTGAGAACTAGAGGTCGAGTCCTTGCCATGCTCGCTCGGGATCCCTTCTAGTGAACCACAACCATCGCAACCGTAGAGCAAGGCCGACGCTTTCTAGGTCACCCACGCCTAGCCCCCCCAAGCTTGATGGGACGGCAGACGCATTTCCAGTTGACGTGGCAATGCCCTCCGTTGGCAGTGGAGCGCCCGGCCTGGAGGAATCCGCGTTGAATCTTCTCGAGCTGCTTGATGGTCTTCTAGGGGGGCACAAATGCGAGCAGTTGATGCACCGGTATAGGCATCATGTCCGTGTTAGGCGCCAGGTTTTGGTCATCAGCCAAGCCTTCCAGGATGGGAGGCACGCGGCGACTGCGTCGACCATGGGTTGCAGCTCGGCGGCTGATGCATGGCGCGTGGACAAAGGGATGCCGACGTAGGTGAGAGGGTGTGACAGCCTGGTTTCTTGCCTTCTCTCTTTTTCCGGACTTCATTTTCTTCTGCTTTGAATTTGGGATTTTGAATCAATTCAAATGGATTAAACACTTGGGCATGTCTTTGATTTTCACCCAAGTGACCCATCCGTCTCTAACTCATCATTCTTTCTCTGAAAAATCCCAAAAATGACCCAAGGAATATTTTTCATAAAAGAAAAATATTCATTTTCTTCTCTGAAGTTCACTTCAGAAACTTGTGCTCCAAAGCAACCCTCATTTTTATTGCTCCTAAAATCTTGAGAAAATCCCCAAATATTCTTTGAACCCTAGGGCACCTCCATGAGAAAAAATATTGCATAATTTTTTGGAATATTTTTGCTACAGAAAATCATTTCTGTTCTGGATAGAAAAGGCACTTTACACAGCAAGTATATTTTTCCTTGATCCAATGAGGCTGATTTTTCTTGAGCTTCATTACCTTCCTAAGAAACTACAAACCCCCAAAGCTCAACCCTAAACTCTTACTGGATTACTCACAGTTAACCTCACAAGTTAATGTCCAGAAACTAACCAGGAAGTAAACCACGCACACAGAGCACATGTGATCAATTCAAAGCTTTGGAACAACCAAACCATCAAGGACTACATACCAGACATGAAGTTAATGCAAGGCGCGGTGTGATGCCAAAGTTCACGCAGTGACCGCATTCTTCCAAGCGTACTGGCATGCCGACGATGTGCTATGCGTCGTGCCTGAGCCTCTATTGAGCTCGTGCTCGCTTCTCAGCCCGCCACATCTTGCCAAACTTCGCCACAATCGCCGTCCCGACGCGATTAACTCGCCTCTGGCGCTCGCCGACGCCGGAGCTCGCTGATACGTCTCCAACATATCTATAATTTTTTATTGTTCCATGATATTATATTACCCCTTTTGGATGTTTATGGGCTTTATTTTACACATTTATATCATTTTTGGGACTAACCTACTAACCGGAGGCCCAGCCCGTATTGCTGTTTTTTTGCCTATTTCAGTATTTCGAAGAAAAGGAATATCAAACAGAGTCCAAACGGAATGAAATCTTCGGGAGCGTGATTTTTGGAACGAACGTGATCCGGAGAACTCGGAGTGCAAGTCAAGAAGCTTGCGAGGCGGCCAGGAGGCAGGAGGGCGCGCCCACCCCCTCTGGGCGCGCCCCCTATCTCTTGGGCCCCACAGGCGGCCACCGATGTACTTCTTCCTCTTATATATACCTACGTACCCCAAAAACATCCAGAGAGCCAACGAAACACAATTTCCACCGCCGTAACCTTCTGTATCCGCGAGATCCCATCTTGGAGCCTTTGTCGACGCTCCGTCGGAGGGGGAGTCGACCACGGAGGGCTTCTACATCAACACCATAGCCCCTCCGATGAGTTGTGAGTAGTTTACCACAGACCTTTGGGTCCATAGTTATTAGCTAGATGGCTTCTTCTCTCTTTTTGGATCTCAATACAATGTTCTCCCCCTCACTTGTGGAGATCTATTCGATGTAAACTCTTTTTGCGGTGTGTTTGTCGAGATCCAATGAATTGTGGGTTTATGATCAAGATTATCTATGAGAAATATTTGAATCTCCTCTTAATTCTTTTATGTATGATTGAGTTATCTTTGCAAGTCTCTTCGAATTATCAATTTGGTTTGGCCTACTAGATTGATCTTTCTTGCCATGGGAGAAGTGCTTAGCTTTGTGTTCAATCTTGCGGTGTCCTTTCCCAGTGACTGCAGAGGCAGCAAGGCACGTATTGTATTGTTGCCATCGAGGATAAAAAGATGGGGTTTATATCATATTGCATGAGTTTATCCCTCTACATCATGTCATCTTTCTTAATGCGTTACTCTGTTCTTATGAACTTAATACTCTAGATGCAGGCAGGAGCCGGTCGATGTGTGGAGTAATTGTAGTAGATGCAGGCAGGAGTCGGTCTACTTGTCACGGACGTGATGCCTATGTACATGATCATGCATAGATAATCTCATAATTATTTGCTTTTCTATCAATTGCTCGACAGTAATTTGTTCACCCACCGTAATACTTATGCTATCTTGAGAGAAGCCACTAGTGATTGTACCCGAATTGCGAAGCATACAAAAAAAGTTGGGCACCACACTGGAATTGCTGCAATGGAAGGCAGAGAATGGTGTATCTGACAAGGGATTTGGAAAGTTGCTGGTAATGATAAAGAATATGCTTCCAAAGGACAACGAATTGCCCGAGAGTATGTATGAAGCAAAGAAGGTTGTCTGCCCTCTAGGGTTAGAGGTGCAGAAGATACATGCATGCCCTAATGACTGCATCCTCTACTGCGGTGAGTACAAGGATTTGAACGCTTGCCCGGTATGCGGTGCGTTGTGTTATAAGATCAGTCGCGATGACCCTGGTGATGTCGAGGGCGAGCGCCCCAGAAGAAGATTCCTGCCAAGGTGATGTGGTATGCTCCTATAATACCACGGTTGAAACATTTGTTCCCAAACAAAGAGCATGCGAAGGCGATGCGATGGCACGGAGAAGACCGTAAGAAAGACGGAAAGTTGAGAGTACCCGCTGACGGGTCGCAGTGGAGAAAAATTGAGTGGAAGTACAGGGAGGAGTTTGCAAGTGACCCAAGGAACATATGGTTTGGTCTAAGCGCAGATGGCATTAATCCTTTTGGGGAGCAGAGCAGCAACCATAGCACATGGCATGTGACTCTATGTTTGTATAACCTTCCTCCTTGGTTGTGCATGAAGCGGAAGTTCATTATGATGCCAGTGCTCATCCAAGGCCCTAAGCAACCCGGCAACGCATTGATGTGTACCTAAGGCCATTAGTTGAAGAACTATTATAGTTGTGTAATGGAAAAGGTGTACGTGCGTGGGATGAGCACAAACAGGAAGAATTTGACCTAAAGGCGTTGCTGTTCGTGACCATCAATGATTGGCCTGCTCTCAGTAACCTTTCAGGACAGACAAACAAGGGATACCGCGGATGCACACACTGTTTGGATGATTCCGACAGTATATATTTGGATAGTTGTAGGAAGAATGTGTACCTGGGACATCGTCGATTTCTTCCGAGGAGGCATCCCGTAAGAAAGAAAGGCAAGCATTTCAAAGGTGAGGCGGGTCACCGGACGAAGCCTCACCACCGTACTGGTGCTGATGTACATGATATGGTCAAGGATTTGAAGGTAATCTTTGGAAAGGGTCCTGGCGGACAACCTGTTCCTAAGGACGCTGACGGACGCGCACCCATGTGGAAGAAGAAATCTATATTTTGGGACCAACCATATTGGAAATACCTAGAGGTCCGCTCTGCAATCAACGTGATGCATGTGACGAAGAATCTTTGCGTGACCCTGCTTGGCTTCTTGGGCGTGTATGGGAAGACAAAAGATACACCAGAGGCACGGGAGGACCAGCAACGTATGCATGGAAAAGACGGCATACATCAGGGTCAGGCCAGCTACGCTCTTAACAAAGAAGAGAAGGAAATCTTCTTTGAATGCCTGCTCAGTATGAAGGTACCGTTTGACTTCTCGTCGAATATAAAGGGAATAATAAATATGGCAGAGAAAAAGTTCCAGAACCTAAAGTCTCGTGACTACCACGTGATTATGACGCACCTGCTTCCGGTTGCATTGAGGGGGCTTCTACCGGAAAACGTTCGATTAGCCATTGTGAAGCTATGTGCATTCCTCAATGCAATCTCTCAGAAGGTAATCGATCCAGAAATCATACCAAGGTTACAGAATGATTTGGTGCAATGTCTTGTCAGTTTCGAGTTGGTGTTCCCACCATCCTTCTTCAACATCATGACGCACGTCCTAGTTCACCTTTGTGAAGAGATTAACGTTTTGGGTCCTATATTTCTACACAATATGTTCCCCTTTGAGAGGTTCATGGGATTCTTGAAGAAATACGTTCATAACCGTGCTAGGCCAGAAGGAAGCATCTCGAAGGGCCATGAAAATGAGGAGGTCATTGAGTTTTGTATTGACTTTATTCCTGACCTTAAGCCGATTGGTGTTCCTGAATCGCGGCATAAGGGCAGACTGGATGGAAAAGGCACGCTAGGAGGGGATCAAATAATATGTATGGACGGGCATTCTCTCACTGAAGCACACTACACAGTTCTACAGAATTCCGCCTTGGTGACTCCGTATATGGAGGAACACAAGAATTTTCTACACTCCAAACACCCGGAGCAGTCTGACGACTGGATTACACATGAACAAACGAGGACTTTCGCCGGTTGGTTGCAGAAACGTGCCATGCATGATGGCGATATTGAAGATGACATGTACTCGCTGTCCCAGTTACCATCTTTGAATATAATGACTTTCAAAGGGTACGAGATAAATGGGAATACATTTTACACGATCGCCCAAGATAAGAAGAGCACCAACCAAAACAGTGGTGTCCGCTTTGATGCAACAACCAACATGGGAAAGGAAACATATTATGGTTACATAGAGGACATATGGGAACTTAACTATGGAGGTGGTTTGAAGGTCCCTTTGTTTCGGTGCAAATGGGTCAATATGACACGAGGCAGGGTAACGGAAGACCCGCAGTACAGAATGACAATAGTGGATCTCAACAATCTTGCGTATGCAGACGAACCATTCGTCCTAGCCAATGATGTGGCGTAGGTTTTTTATGTGAAAGACATGTCTACCAGGACGAGAAAAAGAAAAGATAAGGAAGCGAATGGATCATACGATGAGCCAAAGCGCCACATAGTTCTTTCAGGGAAAAGAAACATCGTGGGAGTGGATGACAAGACAAACATGTCAGAAGATTATGAAAAGTTTGATGAAATTGCTCCATTCGCAGTGAATATTGACCCGAGCATCCAGTTAAATGATGAAGATTTTCCATGGCTACGGCGCAAAGGGACACACGCGAAGAAAAAGTTTCACACCCAAAGATCTGGGATGTGATCGGCTTCACTATCATCACTTTCTTCTGTGTTTCACACCCAGGAGGGAATCTCTGTAATAGTTAGGGTAGTTATGTGTTTTGGCATTTGAAACGCGAAGAAATTTTATGTGCAAACAAATTTTTTCATGCATTTACTGATTTTTTCAGCTAAATGACCCTGAAATTGAAAAGCATTTCAAATGAACTCAGAAAAGTTTGAAAGTTGGCATGGTATCATAATTTCACCCACATAGCATGTGCAAAAAAGTAGAGAGGGTTACCGCAAAAACTGGATGCACTTCGTGTACAAAATGGACAATCTCTTTCGAAGTATCAGGGTTTCGGACGAAAACTCATCTGTTACAAAGGCATTTCATTTTTTAAATAACCTAAGAATTACCAAATTGAATATAATGATAAAACACACTAATATTAAACATAAGAAAAAGGAATCATTAAAAAATCTATTTTCAAAGTTAAGTTATTCACAAACAAGTGATTCACACAAATTTCAAATAATTCAAAATTTAAACTATTCAAATTTAAAAACTACCAGCACTAACAGAAAGTTTGTAATTTTTTGTACCTAAAGAAAAAAATTCACAAAGAAACTCTAAATACAGCAAAAAACAACTCAAAAATAAATAAACCAAAAATAAATAAAGCAAAAAATAAGAAAATAAAAAAGCCCACCTACAAGGCCAGAGCGGCCTGTACGACTAGAAACCCAACCTGTAGTTGGGCCAGGATGCAGGCCCGCAAGCCCAGTAGGCCCACAGGCAGAGTAGGAGAGGTAGGCCCAGAAGGCCTGCTTTTGAGAGGAGCTCAATGCAGTGCCCGCGTCGGGGCTTATAAATTGGTCTTGGCGCTCCTCAACTAGCAAGGTGATACTAAACATCTGCGCCCCTCGCCTGTAGCGCACAACCTTTAGTACCGGGTCGTGGCTCCAACCGGTACTAAAGGCTGGGTCTTTAGTACCGGTTGGTGCCACCACCCGGTACTAAAGGGGGGGGCGCTTCCCGCCGCTTGGCCTGGCCAAAACAGACCTTTAGTACTGGTTGGTGGCTCCAACCGGTACTAAAGGGGTGTCCTATATAAGAAAGCACTTCAAGAAATTCAGTTTCTCATCTCTCCCTCTGCTTCTTTCTCCTCTGCCCCGTCGCCGCCACCCCTCATCGCCGCCCCCGTTGCCGTCCGTCGTCGTCCCCGTCGCCGTCGGTCGCCCCGGCCGTCCCCGTCCCCGTCATCCCCGTCGCCGCGCCCCACCCCGTCGCCGCGCCTCGCCCCTTCGTCCCGTCGTCCTCGCCCGGCCCGTCCCCATCCCCGTCGTCGCCGCCCCGTCCCCATCCCCGTCGTCACCGCCCGTCTCCGTCCCCGTCGCCGCCCCCCATCGCCGCACCTCGCCGGTGAGCTCCTGCCCCGGCCGACATGTCCACACACACACATACACACATTAGTTTTTTAGTTATAAATTTTAGTTATAGAAATTTTTCTGTTTTTTAGTTATAGAAATATTAGAAATGTTATAAAAATGTTAGTTATAGAAATATTTATAGAAATGTTAGCAATTTTTCTGTTTTTTAGTTATAGAAATATTAGAAATGTTATAGAAATGTTAGTTATATATATATAATGTTAGAAATTTTAGAATTAGTTTTAGTTAGATGAATTAGATTAATGTCAAATTGTTAGAATTTGCATATATAATTTTAGTTATCACAATCCAATCATTTAAAAAATGTTACTTTTTGCGGGCATATAGTATTTGTTCTCGACGATGCCCGGCCCGCATCCTCACCGTCGACCCGTTCGCGACGACGTCCGGCTAACCCATGTCCGGGACTGGGCTCCGCCGGGCTGGCACTGGGAGGTGCTACCTGGAGGGGCGCGCCGCTTGGTGAGGAACCCGGCCTCAGGTCCCGTCGTCGACCCTGATCTCCTTTGGTGGCATTCGCGTGGGCCACATTCGGTGCAGAGGGAGCCGGCCCCACCGGAGGTGGTGCGTCGTCGTGTC
The DNA here is from genome assembly GCF_018294505.1 of Triticum aestivum. Lineage (NCBI taxonomy): Eukaryota > Viridiplantae > Streptophyta > Magnoliopsida > Poales > Poaceae > Triticum > Triticum aestivum. Next base: position 598,417,970 of record NC_057804.1, read on the forward strand.
AGGGAGGAGGACGAGCACGTCCATCACTACATGGCTGCTATGGACGTCAGGTTCTCCAATACTTGGCAGGTTCTTTGGGCAGATGACCGGAGATATGATCCTGTGATGGTTCCTTCTCTTTGGGTGTTCACCGCCCGCGCTTGAGGAACCGCGAGTGGCCTAGATTCTTCTGTAGTATTCAATCTTTATTAGGTACCTAGCCATTGATGTATTCGATATATAATATTCAAGACGATGTATTCGAGATTATATATATTATTCGAGACGACGTATTCGAGATTATATATTAATCGAGACGATGCATATTATGTACTATATGATTCAGTTTTTCCTTATTGATTGCATCCATGCATTGTAATTTGAATACTAAATTGTTTTATATTTCTTCTGTATTAGTTAAGTAAAAGCTATGGCGGATAATACCGGCAGAGAGAGAGAAGAGGAATTGTTCGAGATCATACGCAGCCCTCGCAGGTTAGATGATCTGAATGAAGCAGATGATGGCTCCCAATATCTGAACAATACTGGGGAGGGTGATGATAAGATATTTGATCTCGACGACCGAGCTGATGAATTCATGAACTATGATTATGATTATGATGACGCAGACAATGTTTATGATGACACGGACAATGTTGATCTTGAAAAAACAAAGACTACCGGCGAGGTATATTTATATAAGCAGGCATCTGGTGATCATCACATGTTTTTTTATTTGAAGATATATTAATGAATCGATCTTTCTTCTTTCAGCCCTACGGATCGAGCAAATCTGCTTCTACAGACAGCGGGACAAAGCGAGGCCCGGGAAAAAAGTTGAAGGAGGGTGTAAAGTACAACATCGACTCCATCAAAGCTAATGGCGAACCCCTCACGCCTAAGAAAATTGCGAACAAGTGGACTCGTCAGTGCGGAGTTCTTGTGAAGGACCAACTCCCGATCTCCATTCAAGAATGGAAAGAGCCAAAAACTAAACGTCCAGATGTTACTTGGGTCAACGACGGAGCAAAACAAAAGCTTTGGGAATCTCTGATGGATCATTTCACCCTACCACATTATTTCACTTATGCAGATGTACAGAAAGTCAAGGACGCTGCTCTTAAGAAGATGGCAATTGCATTCAACACCCACAAGAAAACTGTATGGGACAACTACCTCGCTGCAGAAAGGAAGACTCCAGAATTCAAGGGAACACTGGAGAAGCAAAGAGAACACTGGCCCGCTTTCGTGAAATTCAAGGAATCAGAATTATCTAAGGAACGGTCGAGAAAAAACAAGGCCAATGCCGCAAAAAAGACGCAGTTCAATAGGCTGGGTCCAAGTGGCTACGCGGTGGCAATGCCTAAGTGGGATAAGTCTGAGCAAGAGATGGAGGATGTAGGGGTCACTCCGGTTACTAGGAGCAGGCCCCCCAGGTGTAGAACTTGGTTCTATGCGCATGGGAGGCGTTGGACCCGAAGACAGGCCTGGTTTCGAAGAAGGCAAGTCTAAAAGGAGCCGAACAAAAGTTACTTGACGCAATAGAAGATGCTCGAAAGAGGGTGTTCACGCCCAACAGAGAGAACGACGAGCTTACGCGCGCCCTGGGAAATCCAGAACACCCGGGAAGAACACGAGGCAAGGGTGTTATTCCCTGGTATGAGGGCTTTTCAGAATGGAACGACGACTATAGGACCCGTGCAAAAAAGAAGATGGAGGAGGAGAAGAAGAGGAAGCTGGAGGAGGAGCAGAGGAAGTAGGACGCAGAATGCCTTCAAGGCCTAGAAGCAAGGCACGCGGACTTGGCACTCAAATTCCAGCAGCAGCAGTAGCAGATCGACTCACTTAGCCAGGAAAGGGGGTCTCGGCAGCGGCAGCAGCAAGCGGATGATTGTCCAGCATTGGATAGCACCATCGCATCCATGCCGAGAAGCAGCATTGGTTCCGCCCCGGGCGACACACCGCTGGATACATACCCTATGGATGACATCATAGAGAACACTATTGTGAGCTACACTTCAAAATGAAGAACATATCCATGAAGGTGGCGGACGCCGTTGCTTTTACAATTACCCCCGAAGCAACCTTCCATTGCACCCCGATTCTAGTGGGCTATGGTCATGTCTTGGTTGATGAAGTTGTGGACCCATATTTGGGGGTACAGCTTGACACTCCTGGAGGTGACGACGAGCACACACTGGGAGAGGCCATACATCGTATCATCCTATGGAGAAAGGATTGCATCATCTTTCGAAGTCCATCGACACCGCGTCTACCGACTCCTCCTCGAAGTCCTCCACGGAGTCAGCAGACTCCTGCTCCTCCAAGTCCACGAACGCGTGAGCCGACTCCTCCTTGGAGTCCGCCACCTCCTCCAAGTCCACGAACACATGAGCAGACTCCTGCTTCAAGTCCGACACAGCGTCAGGTCACTCCTCCTGTTTCAAGTCCGACACCGTGTCAGACCATCACCTCCTGTTTCAAGTCCGGCACAGCGTCAGGCCACTCCTCATGTCAGCCATGTCAGCCGTCTCCACTGTCTCAGCAATCGCAGAAGAGACACGCCGCAGCTATGGTGCATAGCGGTACGAGTCGAGGTAGTACAGGAAGTACAGGCGGAGACAAGCGATATAAATATGGTCCAAGCCTCGCTCCTCTTTCTCAGAGGCCTTATGACATGACCGAGGAGCAAAACGCAGCCATAGTGCGGGCCCAAGTGGACGCCCATTTTGGACCGAAACTGGCACTGCCGCCAAGGGAGAAAGTGCCTGAGAAAGTTATGGACCACTTTATTCATATGGCAAGAAAACCAGCTCCCAAGCCTGTTGACTCAGACTATGAGCGCCAACTCAAGAAGCTACATCAAGCACGACTAAAGAAGGAAGCGAGCTCGAGCTCGAGCCAACAAGCAGCTGTCAAAAAATGCGGGAAAACCATTCCCCGGCTAGGAGAATAGGCGGCGCAATCGATCCCCCCCTCCCCGCTTGCTGTGCCAACAACACATGAGAGTACGTGCGCCCAATATTATTGTGGGCAAACCGTTAACGTTCCCCAGCTGGGCGGTGTGGTAATAACCGAGGAGCATATAATGCCAGCTGAAATGCTCAAGATCACTGTTGGACAACTCCTCGAAATCGAGCCCATGTCTCCGCTTAGAGAGGAGGAAATGAAACGGAAATATGTTCGGGGCCAACCTTTGGTCGAGCCAGACGAGGTCAAGAACCTCCCAACGAGAATGTATGAATTGCATCAATGGTACATGAAAATTACCAAGATTTCCAATCGAGAGTCCCTAATGGTGAATGTCAAGGAGGAGCACTACTACCATGAGAAAGCTGTGTCCGTTGAGTATTCAGAACTATTTCAGTTATACAATCAAGACGCATTCGACAAATCTATCGTGAGTTGCTATTGTCTGTAAGTGATTTCTTTTGTAATTTAAGTCTCAAGCTAGCTGTAGTGATCATTATGATCAATCATTACATGTAATTATCCTCACTATATTCTTTTCTGTGGTATTATATGCAGGATAAAGATGTATGAAATGAAAAAATCTGGATGCTATGGCATTGGGTTCATTGACCCAAATACCATTAATGAGTACACATGGAATATTCCAAGTTGTCGAGCAAGTTTCGAGGAAAGCATGCTAGAGTTCTTCAAGCGCCTCAATACCAATGAAGATATACTACTTCCTTACAACTTCCTGTGAGTCACACTGTCTTGTACTACAAATTCTGTTTTTGCTTACTAGCTAGCTAGATGTTAATAATTAAGTGTATAGGGTTTACGATAGTTGATTATTGTTATGCACATGCCCGCTTAATTAAGACATGCAAACGTGTGTGCATGCAGTTTTCACTGGATCTTGTTAGACATTAAAGTTGAAGAAGGAAAAGTTGAAGTACTGGACTCGCTACTTAAAAAAGAAAGTGACTACACCATCTTGTTTGGGACAGTCAACAGGTAATTTCAATCATTATTAACTATATCTCGGCCTATTTAGTTCGTCATTTTCTGATATGAACTATTTAATAACCCCTTTATTAATTTTCTTTGCCGGCGGACAGGGCTTGGGCAAAGTTCATCAAGGTGACTCCAGGCAAATAGGCAAAAAAGCTATTTTGGTATCGACCAAAGGTAAGTAATTAAGTAGTACTAGCTAGCTAGCTAGCTACCATCTCTTTAATTCTTGTTTCAATACCATTAATTAATTATCATGCTTGATTAATCATTATCTGATTCAATTCCATTCTCGTAAAGGCCCTGAAGCAGGCGTCGAGGACTGATCTGTGTGCATGCTACGTTTGCGAGAACATTCGCATGATGGCGTCCGAAAGGAGCAGATCTCAAAGACAGGACTGGGTACGTTTGTCAGAACACTATTCACAAATTTTTACACCATTATCGATATCTAGTCACACAACTAACACACATGCATATTGATCTCCTTCTTAACAGTTCAGAGAGGTGCGGGAGCAGCTCCTACCAACGGAGCTCATACTAGCACTTCAAGAGGAAATAGCGGGATTTTTGCTCGACCAGGTCATAGATCCCAAAGGAGAATACTATTACCCGCTACCGCCCCCATGAACCACTTGTCATCGTGCTCCGAAGGCACCAAGGCAACATGTAGGAGAAATTGTATATATATATATATATATATATATATATATATATATATATATACATGTGTATGTGTGAATAATTAATGGTGTTGGTTGTGAGACATTCGATGATATATATTTATATATATATGCGATTCTACGAGAAAATCTATTTATATATATGCATAACGTGTACAATATGTAGTATTGTAAAATACCAGCAAACAAAAAAGAATTAAATGGAAAACACAAAATTAATGGAAAATAAAAAATAAAACCAACCCCCCCAAACATTTAGTACCGGTTGGTGTTACCAACGGTACTAATGGTCTACCAGCACCCGGGCCTAGCTCGTGCCACGTGGTGCCACTTTAGCGTCGGTTCGTGCTGAACCAGTATTAAGGGGGGGGGGGGGGCTTTAGTCTCCACTCTTTAGTGCCAGTTGTAGAACCGGCACTAAAGGCCCTTACGAACCGGCGCTAAAGTCCGGGTCTGCACTAGTGGTAATTGACATAGTAGTCTATATATACGCAATCATATATATTTAGTGACAAAATGTAAGAGGCAAGAACAAGCATGTACAAATTAACATCAAAATTTGTCACGGATCTCAACAAAATAGGCAAAGAACAATTGCAAAAGGCTGCCGCCTGAGCACTGCAAGCCGGCCACCGCGCTCTCATATATGGTGCCACCTGAGCACCGAATGGAAGCGCCCCTCTTCCAAGCCAGTGCCACGCACCTGCCGGTGCCTGATACATCTCCAACATAACTATTAACTTAGTTTCGGTGCACTATTCATGTCATGTTTACAACAATTTTATATGGTTTTTGTGCACTTTTATATGACTTTTATGGACTAACCTATTCACTTAGTGCCCAATGCCAGTTCCCATTTTTTGCCCATTTCTATGATTCGCTAAAAAACCATACCAAACAAAGTTCAAACGCGATAAAAGTTTACGCTTTTTTTGAACATGAGGGACCCCGAAGCTTCGAGGAAGGGCCAGAAGACCCACGAGGACACCACAAGCTCACATGGTGTGCCCTCCCCCCTAGGAAGTGCCATGCGATCTTGTGGCCCCTCGGGACTCCTTTTGGCGTGATTCCAATGTTAAAAATTCCTATAAATTGAGTCTTGCTCTTTGAGGTTTCATTGTTATCCGATTGAATATTTTGGATTTGAGATCACTTGATGTATGCCTTGCATGTGGATACCCGTGGTGACAATGGGGTATTCTATTTAGTCACTTGATATATGTTTTGGTCATCAACTTGCGGATTCCAGTGGTGACGTTGGGGTAATCTAGGCACAGAGGTTGATACACGTTTTTATCCTACTTTCTCCGGTAGGAACTTTGGAGTGATTTTTTATTGCATGTTGAGGAACGGTTATATGATTTAATTATGTAAAGAGCACTACTGAGAGATTGCACTGGTGAAAGTATGAACTCTGGGCCTTATTTCTAACAATTAAAATACCATTTGTGCTCATTTTTATCACTTGCTACCTTGCTGTTTTTGTTATTTCAGATTCCATACTACACTAGTATCGCCATCTCTTCGCTGAACTAGTGCACCTATAAAATTTACCATTGTATTGGGTGTGTTGGGGACACAAGAGATTTCTTGCACTTAATTGCAGGGTTGTTTGAGAGAGACCATTTTCATTCTACACCTCGCACGGATTGATTAAGCTTAGGTCATCCATTTGAGGAAAATTTGCTGATGTCCTACAAAACTCTGCGCTTGGAGGCCCAACAGAGTTTACAAAAATAAAGTTGTGTACTAGACATCAAGATATTTTTGACGCTGTTGCCGGGGAGGTGGGTGCTTAAAGGTATATCTCAAGATCTTGCAATTGAATGTTTTGGTTTCTTGTTTACCACTAGTTTGGCTTAGAAAAAAGTACAAAAAATAGGAGTGAAGTTGCATCAAATTCTTTCTCGTTATAAAGTCTTTCTTAAAAATATGAATTCCGATAATTGTGACGAAGTGATAAAAAAGAGAATTTAACACAATGTCTCGAGTGAGTTCCTTTAATGATAATGATGATTCAATAAGCAACAAAAGGAGCGAGCAAGTGCTATTTGGGCCTCGCCCAAGCGTGTGATATTGGGACTATTCAGTGCCTAAAGCGTTGAACGGGCTGTAATTTCTATGCAGATCCTATTTGCCGCTTTCTTCTTGAAATCACTAACTAAGAATTACTATTTGCAAAGCTCACTCCCACCTCTTCAGATTGCGACAAGTATTGCATTACATCTGCGTCACTTGTCGCAAACTATGAGTTTTCGCTTTTCTCGTATATTTATTTATTCAAAATATTTTATCTCTCAAACCGTATGTCCAAATGTCAAACTATTTTCACTGGTAGATTCCTCGCATCGAGATCTCCAAAACTAGACCCATGTTGATAGGTTTCGATGAACCTTTTTCAGGAAAAAACCTGGACAAAAAACCGAATCAGGAGCACGTTTTTCCCTTTTTCGAAAGGCGTGGCCGTGCCTCACGAGAAATAAATTTGTGCCTTCGCAGAAGGTAAAAACAGAAAAACACATTTTTTTTTCTTTTCCGAGAGGCACGTATGTGCCTCTCGCAGAAGCAAATCCGTGCATCCATGAGAAATAAATTTGTGTCTCTCGTGAACGGGAAAAACACTTTTTTTTTCTTTTCTGAGAGGTAGATTGTGCCTCTCGCGGATGCAAATGCGTGTCTCGATGAGAAGTAAATCTATGCCTCTTGCATAAGTAAAAAAATGTGTTTTCCCCTTTCGGAGAGGCTCGACCGTGCCTCTTGTGGAAGTAAATATGTGCCTCCATGAGAAATAAATTTGTGTTTCTCACGGAAGGAAAAAAACAAGTTTTTTCTCCTATTCCGAGAGGCACAACTCGCGTTAGCCAATCCGTGCCTTCACGAGAAGTAAATATGGGCCTCTCGTGGAAGGCAAAAAAATAAAACATATTTTTTCACGCAATTTTTTTGAACTTTCTTTTGTCCAACTCCTGAGAAAACCCGTGGGAAAACCGAAAATCCAAATAACAATTTTTTTTATCTAAAAGCTGAAAGCGCATTCAGAAAAAAAATCAGGAAGGAGCGTCCAGAGCATGACACGTGCCGGCGGCTGAGAGTGCGCCAAGTGGCGCGCTCCCGGTCCACCCGAAGTGACCCCTTGCGGGGCTTCCGAGGGAGTACTCCTTCATTAGTTGCTCTCTTCGGCAAATTGTCGCTCAAATGCAATGGAACTAGCGATGCCCGACCCAATTAGGCTAGCATCAAGCAGGCGCCACTTGTTTTTATCAAAAAAAAAAATCTGGGGTCTTGAATTTTAGTGGGCTTTCTCCCATTTAAAGTTTCTTTTTTATATATATTACCTTTTATGGATTTTTTTATTTCTGTTTATTATTACATTCATTTTGAAATATTTGTCTTTTTATGAACATTTATAAAATTCATAAATATATTTGTTAAACAAAAACTTTTTTCGAAAATATGTGAAGATTTATTGAAGTATTTATATATTTTAAAATTTAGAACATTTATAAATTCGATAACATTTTTCCAAATTCATGAAGATTTTCTTGTTCATAAATATTTTTGAAATTCGATGATTTTTTATAAATACATGGACTTCTTTCAATCCAAGAATATGTTTCATATCCATAAATATTTTTAAAATACACAAACATTTAATAATCTAGGAACATTATTTAAATTAGTACATTCTCTAGAATACATGCACATAAGTATTCTTAAGATTTTTAAATTTGTTAAAAAGAGTTAAAATTTCCTTAACCTTTTTAATACCAAATTAATATAATTTTCAAATCTGTCGTAACAAAACCCATATACGGATTTTCTAGAGAAAATGAAAATATTAGTTTGGTTAGGATTTTTTTAATTTGTAAACATTTTTAAATTTTCCTAAATCTTTTTTATTGTCACACTAATATAATTTTCAAATATGTCGAAACAAAACCCATAGCCGGGTTATCTAGAGAAAATGACTAGAAAATTGTATGTACAATAGTCTACACATCCAACTGAATGTATATTGCTGAACATGTAGGGCTCCACGACGCGTCAAAGTGGGCCGGCCTACTAGTGACTCCGAGGTGATTCGGCGAAAATCTAACCCTGTTAGTATGCCCGTGTATTGCAACGGGGATATACATATTCTAGTATGTTAGCTTGCATAAATCCTATCAGTGGGCAATTTGTAGACCTGCACATACATACATACATGCATATGAAATAGAAATTTCTATCAACGGGCAATTATATGTCACTCTTTCATCATCCTTATATTTGATTGATTGATTGATTAATTGATTGATTGAAAGCAAGAGTAGGTAGGTAGGTACCTGGGTGAGGAGTTGCCATGCGTATGCGATGGCCCCATCCTTGAAGTAGTCCCCGAAGGACCAGTTGCCGAGCATCTCGAAGAAGGTGTGGTGGTAGGTGTCCTTGCCGACGTCGTCAAGTTCGTTGTGCTTGCCGCCGGCGCGGATGCACTTCTGGGTGTTGCAGGCGCGGCGCAGGCGGCCGAGCGGCGAGTCCGGGGCGGCGGTGCCGAGGAAGACCGGCTTGAACTGGTTCATCCCGGCGTTGGCGAAGTGGAGCGTGGGGTCGTCCACGGGCACCACGGGGCTGGACGGCCACGCGTGTGCCCCTTGGACTCGAAGAAGCCGATGAAGGACTCTCGGACCCGGGCGGAGGGCCGGCAGTGGATGCTCGTCGGAAGGAGGAGAGGTGGGCGGCGGCGGGCAGAACCCTATCCCTAGCGCTTGGCTTGGGGTTAGGGTTGAGGAGCGCTGCAAGGAAAATATGAGGCAGGGAACGAATGCCAAGTTTGTGTGGTAATTTTATTTTATTTTGAAAAGGAAAAAACAAAAATCATATTTAAAAATTTCAAAAAAAATGAAAATAATTCTGCGCAAACTTTTATTTTTTTTGCATTACTCAACTCATGGTGTCCATACATTGAGCGACAGCTAGCTCAACGGCAACATCTGGACCAGAACCAACCCAAGTCATGGTTCGTCCCTCTAATTTAGCAAATCTAGGCTAACTTTATTTTGAGAGCGATTTACATGAGTAATACAAGAACCACGAATCCCCAAAACATACTTGATCACCTTAACTATCCAAGCATAAATAGATTTGTCCAAATCCCTCAATTGGATCAGTTTGACTGCAAGAATAGAGTCCATCTCCATAATGGTAGAAAAGTCACTCCTCTCAAGTGCAGATGATAGCCCTTCCATGCACGCACGCAGTTCAGTTGATGAAAGAAAGGGTTTTTCTTCTCTGCTTCTTCATTCGCTCGATTTCCTTTTTTTCACCTTTTTATTAAAAAACTAAAAACATTTATTTAAAAATAATAATTTCCTTAAATTTGAAATGTTCAAAGTGAAATAGAAAACTATAAACATTGTGTAAAAAATTATCACCCGCTGCTTAGCTTGATTTGCAGGTATGAGGCAGGGAACGCCATACATTTGGCCGGCCTTCGTTTTTCTTCTCCGCTTCTTCATTCGCTCCATTTTATTTACATTTAAAAAAATATATTCTAAATACACTTATTCCAAAAACACAGTAGAGTTTAACAAATAAAAAATGTTGAAAGTGAAATATAAAAGTATAAACATCATGTACAAAATTGTACTCTCTATGATCCATATTAATTGCCACTGACTTAGTTTAAACTAATATAGACCAAATGCAGCATGATATAAAAAAAATGTTTGTAGCATTCAAAAATATGTTCATGTGTTTCAAAAAAATATACGTGACATTTTTAGAAAATGTCATACAATGTGGAAAGAATGCTCACGTAATTCAACAAAATAAATACTGCCTTTCAGAAAAATGTACATGACAATTAAAAAATGCTCACACACTCCAAAAATAGGTTTATGCCAATTAATAAAAAATGTTCAAGATGTGTAATTTTTTACAGTGTGTATTTAGAAAAATGGACATGTATTGAGAAAGAAATAAAATCCATAAAAAAACACATAAGACAGAAAACCAAAAAAAAAGATGAAAACTGGCCCAGGAAACACACAAGACGAAAAGGAAAAAAAAACTCTGCAGGAACCCGGTCCCAGGAACCCATATTGGGAAAACCCATCTAGGGTCCGCCTACTTCATACAGCAGGCGAGAAGGACATAGTAAAGATGACATGCTTTTCTCAAAAAAAAAGGTAAAAATGACATGCCATTAAAAATAAAATTGCCATGCTCTTAATAGTAAAGCTGCCATGTTTTGAATAATGAGATCTCCATGTTAATCATAATAAAATTGCCATGTGGAAAAGTAGGGAAAAAATCCCGAATTCGCCAAGAAAATTGATTAAAAATCCCACCGTTTGCCACAATAGCATTACAAAATGACTTAAAATTGCCCTGTTTGAAAGACAAAAAGTTATGAATTATCCATGGGGTCGTGAGATTTTTCTTCTTCGGAAAATTTTGCCATGTGTACAAAATACCTTGGCGTGTGAACATTAAAAAAATTATAAATTTGGCGTGTTTTTTTTAAAATTGGCATGTACCTAAAACAAAAAAAAGTTGCATATTTTTGCCACATAGTAAACATGTGGAGTGTTTGGGTAGGATTGTGTTGGCCTTTCTTTTGTTTAGCAAACAACCTTTTTTTCTGTTTTGCGAGGGTTTAGGAACTCAGGCATGAGTAGCCAACATTGTAACGCCATGTGCGTATTTCTTTTCCATGTGGGGAAGTAGTCTTCGGCCGTTGTTTGAGGAATTGTATTTTGGCTTTTGGAGCGTTTGTTGGGCGGAGCGTGTGTAACAAGGAACGTCGCCAACTTTTGGCTGAAGGAACCAGGTGTTTTGTTATATCCTTGTCGCCACACCATCTTCATCTCCATCCTTACTCACATTATTAATTCAATTATATATATATACTACTCCCTCTCTAAAGAAATGATAATCCATACGTTCTTATGTTTCTTTATTTACGGAGGAAGTACTGCTTGCCAAACCGGTTAGTGTAAAAATAATCATCACTTTATATGTACAAGGTGATGTTTTGTTTATGGTATTTGCAAAGCTTTAATCATGGACACTCACATATCCCTCCGTTCCTAAATATACAAAGTTCCTAAATATACAAGTCTTGATTTCACTAGGAAACTACATACGGAGCAAAAACTACATACGGAGCAAAATGAGTGAATCCACGTTCTAAAGTATGTCTATATTCATCCGTATGTAGTACCTCTTAAAAGACTTAAATTTGGGATTTCTTTTCTAACATACTATATTCTTTTGGCATATATTCCCCAAAAAGAGCGAATACCTCTATGCGACTGTACAGCAAAACACAGAATGGATGTTTCAAAAAAAAAACTGAAAGTAATTGCAAGTTGAAACCTACTAGCACAGAATGAGAAAACACTACCCAAGATACATATCATTTAAAATCCATTAATAACACATCCAAACATAAAGGAGGGTCCAAGAAATACATCGCAACATTTGATTCTAAACTGTTTGCCACGCCCCTAAGAAATGCTCATCACAACAGCCTCTAGCTGGCTGATAAGTCTACTCATCAGAATACTCATCAGGATCACAGAAACGAACCGGGGTCTCCAACACATCGGTGACCAGCTTGACCAGCGATTGGGCACGCTCCTGAAGACAGACAATGTCGCAATTACCTTTGAGTACATCATCAGCAGTATCCTTTAGCATTATGCTCAGCTCTTTGACTCGGGCTAAGACCAGATCCTCCTCGGCAAGCAATACGCCCAAGGATAACTGAAAGCACTTCCTCAGATCTAAGAGCGTAATTGCTGAGTTCTTCATGAGTAGGAGGGCTTCCAGGGCGCCCTCTTCCAGCTTGGCCTCCTGAACCATGAGCTGGGGTAACACATCATGCTCAAGCTTTTGGATTTCCAGCGACAAGCCTGCCACAACCAAGAGGATTTTCAGCTCCGAGCATGCCCAGATCCACGACTCGTTGATCAGCTGGCGGAGGAGTGCATACGACTCGCACGCTATGCGCACCGACTCCAGAGAGACAAGATTCACAAGCATGGACTTATTGGAGTGGCCCAGCTGATCGGCGCTGGCCTGCAGGTCTAGGATGTGGGCATGGGAGTGGATTTTGTAGACCATCATTTCCTTTTGGCGGACTGCAGCAGAAGAGTTGCTGCTACCAGCTGGTACACACAGCACAAACAGAGGAGGATTTAATGTCAGGAAGAGACCATACAGCACCAATCCAAGCTTCTACTTAATTAGTTAGGACAGCATCATATTTGCATTGTGCGAGAGAATAGTTATTAATATGAAGTGAAAGCAATTCAACCATGTATACTGATAGGCAACTAAACAAAATGAATGAATAACCAAAACAGAAAAATAATTAACAGAGGGAATATAATATAATTTGGTTCAAAGTAGGTAGAGATCCCATCATTCATTGTATTATTGTGAGCAAGAAAATTGCATCTCCAGAATTAATGCCTCACCATCAAAGGAAACAATAAACTAAACAGCTGGGAAATAAAAAATTGAATCCCATGTGCAAGGGCATAGTGAGGACCTAAAAAGCACGGACACGGGGACGGAAAGACGGGGATACGGATACGGGGATTTTCCAAAAACAGCCATTCGGGGATACGGAGTATATATAAAATAAAATAAAAATATGCCATGTAATATAGAGTTAAGACAGAAAATTAAAGAGAAATAGATCAAAATAAAGAATAGACTAGAGTACTGCCCCATTTGGTGTCTCTTTTATCAAGTGCTTGATCGATCCTCGTCCCCCCATCTCATTGTAAGTTGCATCTTGCAAAACACATCAAACACAAATTGGCTACCAGCTGTGGCGCTCCCAGATGCCATGCCACTTGCTAGTTGCTACCTATCAACAAGTGTGCAGCAACAAAAGCTGTTAAATTCAGAAATAGGCAATAGCACTAGCAGGCTAGCAGCAGCAGCAGCAGCCCAAGCAGCACAAGCGAGCAGCAACAGCATAACAAACAGCAGCAGCACAAGCAGAGAGGTAGCAACAACAAGTCAACAACAAGCTAGCAAGCATCCAGACCCAGTAGCTTAATCCCTTAATAATGGAACAAAATCTGAATCTGAAGAATAAAAGAGGAAGAGGTTGAAGAATGGAGAAGCTGCTGGGTTACCTACAGGCTACAGCTGCGAGGAGCCGAGGAGGCGAGGAGAGAGAGAGACTGCTGCTGCTGGTGCTTGATGGAGGAGTCGCCGTCGAATCCAGGAGTCGCCGGCGCCGGCGGCGGCGAGCCCAGGTGGTGGGAACTTCGATCCAGAAGGTGGCGGCTCCTTCTGTTCGAGCTGGGAAGCAGGGAGCAGCTCGTATGGCACGCTGGAGACCCTGCAAAATAGGGTTACATATTGGGCCGTGGCTGGCCCGGGGGTGTGTTTTTGGGCCAGGCCGTATCCCTAACGTGTCCCTGCGTATCCCGGCGTATCCCAGTCGTTTTTTCTTTTTTTTTAATTCGAATTTCGGGGATACTCCAAAATTCGCGTATCCCGCCATATCCCGCCGTATCCCCGTATCCCGCCGTATCAGGACGGCAGTTCGGCGATTCCTGGCGTGTCCGTGCTTTTTAGGTGAGGACAGAAAACCAAACCAGCATTTACAGTCCTCAAGAAGAAGACTAGAGATTGGTTGGCAAAAGATACATCATCATTGGCAAATATTAGTATCACATATAATAAATAAACCCAAACGATAACCAAATACCTATCCAAACAACAGAGCTGGAAAGCAGCACATACGACTACAACATTAATCAGCAGCTGCAGGTTAAGTGCTGTGCATAAATATTTTAGGATCCAAAAAAATATTGTTACCTATCCAAACAGAGCTAGAACATGAATATGCAACAAATCTACTACGCTCAAACACAGTTGATAAAAAAAATTTAACATTCTGGCATAAACTGAAATCAAACAACATAGCATGAATTCCATCCAAATTAATATTCGATTTCTAGCTTGATTTTGTTGTTTTTCGTCCTAATTCGAAATTTCCCCACCAAAAATAGCCCCAATTTTTTTTTTTGTGATTTGTTGGCATGATGAAGTTTTGTTTATTTTGATCCATGGATTTGCTTGGTTTCAAGTGGATCTAGCATTTCCCCAAGTTTCCCCATCTTTCATCCACAAAATCCCTCCAATTTTGCCCCCGAAATCATCAATTTCCGCCCAAAATCGCGACAGGCACAGTTGAGAAACCAAAATCTGACCACAACCAAGCAAACCCTAACTAAAACGTCAGATTGATTCCTTATTACGGATAATCGAACAAACCCTAACTAGGTGGTGTTACCAAACAAACCCTAACTAATTAATAATTAAATCCTATCCTAGTCGAGGTAGGTTCCTCATACGAATAGAATAGGATACAAGACGGCGCTGGCTGGATCCGAGACGTATGAACCCGCGCCGCGCCGCGCCTACCAACCACAATCGGAACGAGCAACTCCGGAGGGAGACCACGCTGGCTGGATCCGAGACCTATGAACCAGACACTACCAACCAATCGGAACGAACTCCAAGCTGATCGGGATGTACAAGTGCTCACCTCGGGCGGGCGGGCGGGCGTAAGATCCCGATCTGGAGAGGACGAGGCGCCGTCGGGTGATTGATGTGAGATTGGGTCGACAGGTTGCGGGGAACGGCGGCGAGGCGATGGAGTGCGGGGGGCAGACGGAGGCGGGCGGCTTTTATAGGAGGGAGGGCAAGAGGGGTTATCAAGAGGGGTAAAAGCACAGAGATCCCTAGGGCTGCCGTATCCGCCTCGCATTCTCTGATTCTTTTTTACCAATTTATTTACGGAAACACTAACCCCACATGTGTGGGCGTCTGCATCTCGCCCATACGCGCTAATCATCGTTGATTTGCAGTGCGTGAATCTTACAAGAATCAGCCGGCATCTTTCGTGCCACGTAGGCATAGCGAGGCGGGTGCTGGTGGTAGAGCGTTCGCCCGAACGTGTGGCACTTGACGCTTTCGCCCGGACGAGTTATCCATTCGCAGCTCCACCGCTTTTTCCAACCCATTCCCCTCCCCACTGCCTTCTCTCCTCGTCACTCTCGCCACTCCCCACTCCAATCTCCATCAACGCGCGGGACCTCGCCGACCGCCTCCGCTTCGCCGAGGTTGGTGGGGGAGGCCGGTTCCTGTTGCTGTTTCCAGAGACGACGACGGCGGGAAGCAGAGACTGCGCCTCAAGGTCTCCAACCGCCGAGCTGGAGAGTTGGTTGGGCGCGCGCGGCGGCAGGCCGGGAGTCGACACCTCGCCGTCCGCCTCCACATCATCGAGGTTGGAGGCGGAGGCCGGGGACCAGCTGGTCGTCGTTGACGACGGGCATATTCGTGGTGCCCTAGCGCATCTGCAGCTCCGCCGATCTGCATCACGCGCCGGATCCGATGGCCATGGAACGGCAGCTCGCGCGCCTCCGCCTCTGTCTATAGGTACTCGCCGGCCTCTGCTCATCTTCTACTTGCCTGCTCTGAAGCAACGCCACCCTCACCCCTCCATCCTTGGATTCTTACTCACCAGTCGGCAATCCTGTTGTTGGTCGCTCGCATCGTCGGCGTGAGGAGCGGGGATCCTGGCTCGCCAGCGTTAGGCGCGACATCCTGTCAATGGAGGCTTGCAACACGCCTGGCGCGAGCATCGTGGTAGCGGGTCGGTGCTCCCGCCTGCGTGCTCCATGCCGTTCATGCTCCAACCAGCCCAAAGACACGGATCTAGTGCAGCTCCACGGCGGCGTATCAGCGGCGGGCTGCTAGGCGAGTGAGTTCCATGACTCCATCCATCATTTGTTTCCGGCGACTAGCAGAGGTGGCAGTTATGGCTCTGGGAAGAGCGTGGGTAGCGGACTGTTCGTGTTAGCCAATCCTTTGGTGTGTGGTAGAGCAGTAGCATGACATTTTTCTGATAAATCACACTTTCTAGATGTCTAGGTCCTCCGACTCACAAACATGGCAAATTCTATCATATGTGTGTGGCAACTTACATCCACTGAGCCATGGTTACTTTTTATGTCATTTTTGCCATGTTTCATCACAACTATCCTTTTGAAATTACTCCCACAACATTAAAACTGTATGAAAATGGCAACCATGATTAAGCTCAGATGTTGTTCATCAATTTCCATGGCTACAATCGTTAAGCTTAGATGATGTCTATCTCTACTTTTTTTTGGCATTTTTATTTATACTGACAATGGCAAATTATTTTTTCACCGACCATGCGAAATTCACAAATGGCCAGACGGCAATATGACCATGCGTAGTTTTTCAGTGCTTCTTTTTTCAGTGAAAACTGAAATGCTATACATTGTAATATGCTTTGACATTGCAATTTTATTGGATTTAGCACGGCAAATTACCTTACGAAACATGGCATTTTTATTACATTGACCATTGTGAACTTTATTAGCTTTTTCTAATTGCCGTGTGAGTAGTACTGACCATGGCAAATTTGAAACGGTTACTGAAGTTCGTCTTCAATTACTACAAACTTCTTTTAGCTATGTTTTCTGTTATGGCAATTGCAAGTAAGTTTTCCTGTTAGCTGTAAACTATTCATGGCAATTCGTTTCTCATGTTCTTGCCATGCTTGTTTTTTTAAGTTATCGCACTATGTGTACATAGCATGCCAATTTTCTGCACTTGATCCCATAGCAAGTTTAGAAATTGTTCCCGTGACCCATTTTTTCAAAGTTTGCCATCGCAGAAATGTCATGTTTATCTGCCATGGCAAATTTAGGTTTTTTAACATGCCCACGACAATCTTTTATGCTTTTGTTTCTTACTTAACCACGGCAAATTTAGTTTGTTGATAATGGCAAATTTAGTTTATTGCCATGGCAAATTTAGTTTATTGGTCACTGCAAAACTGATTTTATTTGATCATGTCAGATTTAGTTTATTTGGTCCATGGTCAATTTAGTTTACTAGTCATGGCAATTTTTGTTTTCAAATCATGGCAAATTTTAATTTATGTGATTTTTGCCATGGCAAGTTTTGAAACGAATCTGCCATGGCACTTTTTCTTGTTCATACTTGATTTTCAACTTTTTTTCACACACGACAAATTCATCATTCAAACACACAGCAATTCTTGATACGAATTTGCCATGGCAAGTTTTGGTACGAATCTAGCGTGGCAAATTTAGTTTACAAAGTTCTTCTTCATTTTTTTTGATTTTCAACTTTTTGTGTTTTTTACACACACGGCAAATTCATCATACCAAACACATGGCAATTCTTGATACAAATCTGCCATGCCAAGTTCTGATGCAAATTTGGTTTATTGATCATGGCAAATTTTAGTTTCTTGGTTCATGGCAAATTTAGTTTACAAATCATGGCAAATTCAGTTTATTGATCATGGCAAATTTAGTTTTCAAATCATGGCAATCTAGTTTACATATGAATCTGCCATGGCAATTTTTCTTGTTCATGACGAATTTAGTTAGTTTCGCCGTGGCAAGTTTTGATGCGAATCTGCCACGAATTTTTTTCTTGTTTATACTTGATTTTTCAACTTTTTGTGTTTTTTTTTCTGAAAGTGCAACTATCCCTAGGTGGTTTTGGTAATTCATAACAACATATAGCTCATTGAGCTAATG
The DNA here is from genome assembly GCF_018294505.1 of Triticum aestivum. NCBI lineage: Eukaryota > Viridiplantae > Streptophyta > Magnoliopsida > Poales > Poaceae > Triticum > Triticum aestivum. The sequence continues at coordinate 598,436,220 of NC_057804.1, forward strand.
CTATTCCAAGACTATTATTTCAAGAAAGCTCAATGAATGGCATGGCATGGATGATGAAAGTGGATCCCTCAAAATACCAAGGACAAAGGATTGGCTCAAGCTCAAAAGCTCAAGACTCTTCATTTTATATTTTAGTGATCCAAGATCACATTGAGTCTATAGGAAAAGCCAATACTATCAAGGAGGGATGAGGTGTTGCTTAATGAGCCTCTTGCTTCATGTGCTTAGTGATATGCTCCAAAACCCTCAACTACTTTCCCACATCCACAAATGACCTAAACCCATAGCCAAAATCGGTCACACCTAAACTTCCTATCCGGCGCCACCGATTCCAAAAGTCATAGCCACTGCCACAAACCCTAAGCAAATCGGTCTTACCGATAGGGATCTCGGTCTCACCGAGATGGGGTTTTAATCTCTCTGTTTCCCTTCGTAACGTTTCGGTCTAACCAAAGTGAGCGATCGGTCCCACCGAGATTGCAATGTAAACTCTCTATTTCCTTTTTGTAACATTTCGGTCTCACCGAAAAGAGCAAATCGGTCCCACCGAGTTTACCTAACCAACTCTCTAGAAAGCTTATTACCAAATCAGTCTCACCGAGTTTGTGTAATCGGTCTTACCGAGATTACGTTATGCCCTAACCCTAACCGAATCGGTCTCACCGAGATGCATGTCAGTCCCACCGAAAATCACTAACGGTCACTAGGTTTATTAAATCGGTCCGACCGAGTTTAACAATTCGGTCCCACCGAGTTTGGTAAATTGTGTGTAACGGTTAGATTTTGTGTGGAGGTTATATATACCCTTCCACCTCCTCTTCATTCGTGAAGAGAGCCATCATAACGAACCTACACTTCCAACTTACCATTTTTGAGAGAGAACCACCTACTCATGTGTTGAGGCCAAGATATTCCATTCCTACCATATGAATCTTGATCTCTAGCCTTCCCCAAGTTGCTTTCCACTCAAATCTTCTTTCCACCAGATCCAAAACCTATGAGAGAGAGTTGAGTGTTGGGGAGACTATCATTTGAAGCACAAGAGCAAGGAGTTCATCATCAACGCACCATTTGTTACTTCTTGGAGAGTGGTGTCTCCTAGATTGGCTAGGTGTCACTTGGGAGCCTCCGTCAAGATTGTGGAGTTGAACCAAGGAGTTTGTGAGGGCAAGGAGATCGCCTACTTCGTGAAGATCTACCGCTAGTGAGGCAAGTCCTTCGTGGGCGACGGCCATGGTGGGATAGACAAGGTTGCTTCTTCGTGGAGCCTTCGTGGGTGGAGCCCTCCGTGGACTCGCGCAGCCGTTACCCTTCGTGGGTTGAAGTCTCCATCAACGTGGATGTACGATAGCACCACCTATCGGAACCACGCCAAAAACATCCGTGTCTCCAATTGCGTTTGAATCCTCCAAACCCTTCCCTTTTTTCTTGCAAGTTGCATGCTTTAATTTCCGCTGCCTATATACTCTTTGCATGCTTGCTTGAATTGTGTGATGATTGCTTGACTTATCCTAAAGTAGCTAAAATCTGCCAAACTCTAAAAATGGGAAAAGGTTAAGTTTTTATTGGTCAAGTAGTCTAATCACCCCCCCCCCTCTAGACATACTTCAAGGTCCTACATTTTCACACACAGCAAATTCATCATTCAAACACATGACAATTCTTGATACGAATTTTGCCATGGCAAGTTTTTGTACAAATCTGCCATGGCAATTTTCTTGTTCATTTTTTTATTTTCAACTTTTGTTTGTTTTTTGCACACACGGCAAATTCATCATACAGGAACACAACAATTTTCTTGATACAAATCTGCCATGCCAAGTTTTGATACAAATTTGGTTTATTGATCATGGCAAATTTTAGTTCATTGCTTCATGGCAAATTTAGTTTATTGATCATGGCAGATTTAGTTTTCAAATCATGGAAATTTAGTTTACATGATTTTTATGTCATGGCAAGTTTCTGCCATGCCAATTTAGCTTACGTGAATTTCTCGGGGCGAGTTTTGATATGAACCTGTCATGGCATTTTTCTTGTTCATACTTCATTTTCAACTTTTTATTTTTTTCACAGATGGCAAATTCATCATACAAATACACGACAATTCTTGATACGAATTTGCCATGTCAAGTTTCTTGTTTCATACTTGAATCTCCAATTTTTATGTTTTTCACACACGATAAATTCATCATACAAAACATGGCAATTCTTTGATACCAATCTGCCATGGAAAATCTCTTTTGTTCATACTTGATTTTTCAACCTTTTATGTTTTTTCTCACGCACGACAAAAAATCTCCTTGAAAACACTACAATGTTAATTGCCATTGTATTTTTATCTTTTTGTTGTCCTGTCAATTTTTTTTTCACATGAATTTTTCAACTATTTGTTTTTTTTTCACATGGCAATATTGATTTTTTTGTCATGGCAGATTTGCCACATTTCATTTGAGGGGATTAAATATGTGTTTATATACCTTTTCCATTGTTGAAAACAATATAATGGCAAATAGTTTCGTCAAACTTGAATGTCAATTTTTCTGCTTTTTTCAGTAGCTGAGAAAAATATGGGCTTTTTTTGTCATTAAAAAAACAAAATCTGGGCCTTTTCATTTAATTCGTTGTCAGTGGGATTTTTGTTCTTTTTTCACATGGAAAAGGGCCTGGTGTGATCGAGGCGTGTGGGGCTGTGGGTTCAGCTTGACGAATGAATTCGTGCAGGGAATCGATCCCTCGTACTGAACGAGTTGTGTGGTAGGGTGCTCCTCCTGCCACACGTGTGGGCTGTTGTAATATTCGCCCACACATGGTCGTGTGGGCTACCTGCTGGATATGCCACACACGGCCATGTGGGCGGGTGTCCATTGTGCCACACGTGTGGCAGTTATCGACATCCATTATTTATTAGGACGCAGATAATGGCTGGGCATCGATCGAACAAAGTAGTAGTATTTTTTATTTTATTTTTGAGGGGTGAAAGCCACTTAACTTAAATAACAACAAGGTCTGGGATACAAATAATGTCAGGTAAGATAGAAAGCCAAATATGGCGGCCAAAAGCTAAAGTAGTCACTGCTTTTGAAAGCTTGTGAGCTTCAAGATTCATCTCCCGCTTCTCATGGACGTAATCAACTGACATGAAAAAGGCTTGCATCCTTTGCTTAATATCCTGGATCATTACTGCTGAGGGTCCATTGTATTCACCCTTTAGATGTGTGATCGTTGCCATACAGTCTGTATCAACAACAATTCGCTGATAGCCCAAATCAGCAGCTAAAGGCAAGGCCTCCAAGCTTGCCATTGCTTCTAGGATTTCTGGATCGACCAAATCCTCAAAAGTTATAGCAGAAGCGCCCACCCCCATCTCGACAGATTACTGCCAAAGCCCCCCTGTAGATGTTTCTTGTAAGTGCATCTAGTGCCCCTTAGTGATTTTGGTGTATTGAATACTTATAGGTTAAGGGACTAATGCGTTTATGAGTGTACACAGGTCTATAAGTCTATGAGGAGTTTGATATTTACAGAGAAAGTCGACCCCTAAAAATGAAGTTCTTTGACTGAAGACTTTGCATTTCTGAAGACTTTCTGAAGACTTTGAAAGTGAAGAAATTGGTGTGACCTTGAAGACTTGGTATTCATTCGAGGAACATGAAGTGTGAAGACTTTTGTTTTCGTAGTTTCATTTTCTCTTTCTTGAGTCATATGAAACACCATACTATTAAAGGGGGTCGAGGAAATACTAAGGAAAAATTTCCAAGTGATGCTCAACTCAAAATCCTACACCTACCAATCCCTTCGAGTGAAGTCATTGGAAATCTCATACAGTTCAGTCATATTCTTTAGTGACAGAGACGAAGTTCTTCTGGTCTCTGAGGAATTTGTTCTGACTAAGGAGTTAGGAATTTGCTAGTGCGGATTGCCTACACAGTGAGGAACATGATAGCCTTGAGGAATTTGAACCTTAAATTTCCGATCGTTGATGTGCTATGCGCCAGCTGTCCCAAAATATCTACCCACCTAACGGTCATATCATTGAAGGGCATTTATATCTTATCATGTCGGGCTGCTCCCTAGGCTATAAATAGCCGCCCCCTACAACCACTAGCTGGTTGGCTGCTCTAAGAGAAACTGACGCGTAGCACCCAGCCACCCACCCCCCTCCCCCCCAAAAAAAGGACGACGACAATATAAGTTCGCGCTTCCACGTTTCGGATTGAAATATCTGGCGGCCCCAATTCCAGCCCTGCAAAATCTATCTTCTCCACCGTCCCCTTCTGCGCCCAGATTGCTCAAATCCCTAATTCGCCGCCAACCCTCGAATCGCCCCTCGTCTCGTCTCTTTCCCCACCGTTCCCCACCTCTGTGCCCCTCGTCCACCGCACCGGGTGGTCCACCGACAACGTCGGCCGCCGCAACCAACGTGCCTCACAGACACCGAGTTCACCGCATCAGGTGCGCTTCACCGACGCCGTCTCCCAGCTCACCGGGGCTACTTCACCGAGCACATCGTCGCACCTCCGCCCCCCCGAGGCCGTTGGGGCTTCACCAACGGTCTCGTCCACCGCATCGTAGCGCTCCACTGCCACTCAAGATCTGCATCCGTGCGCGGCCAGCCAATGCCAGCGAATCACCCTCAACGGCTCTGAAGTGACCCGCACTCTAGCTAGGCGAGCATGCCCAAACGCCGGCCCGAACTAGGTATCCACACATCACTCCCTTGTGCACTGTTCCGACAATGTTTGGATATCCTTTCACTGCTCTCTTAGATTACATGCCTATGCAACTCTGACTTTAACTCTTATTTCTTCTGGAGATATCATCTGAAACAAGCAAATCCATTTTTTAGCGAAGCATGACGGTGCTACGGGATCAGGTACACATCCTGCACACCCGTATACCCTTGTAAGTATCTGTCCTCCGGTACAACATCAAGGTCGATTCCTCTTATTTGATCAACCATTCGCCGTGTGAAAAATGCAGAGGGGGATGCAAGGAGCACAAGGCCTGCACATCCAAGCAAGTGGTAACATGGACTTGTACATGGACCATCCCAAGCGCAAGCAGAGCTGCAGTGAGCCTGTACAACGAGCTAGCGTAAGTCCTTGCATTTCATTTGATTCATACTGGCATTCGTGTATGATTTGTGTGCAATGGCTGATCCACGAATTCAAGTTACCAGGGGCGAACATTTAACTTAAAAAATACGAAGGCACTTGCACTCCGGAAATCAACATAACTTGAGAAATGTGAAGCTACATGCACTTTGAAAACCAGCTAATGATCCAAAGTAGTTCAGATTATAAACACTAAATGATGCAAGCACCAAAAAACACAAAATGCAACATGGTGTACAAGGACTACAAACATGGTCAATACCTGCTTGAATTATTTGTTCTGTGGCTGAAAATATCGAAGTGTAATTGCACGTATAACCAGTGCGCAAACTACATATCAATATATCTATCCTGCACAAGTATGCCAATAGTTTCAAACAACAGATTAGAAAAGTATTTATGCTATGTTGTCATGATACAGGGACTTTCTGGTAGATGGCCTCGACGTTTCCTCAAGCTATGAAAATGCACTATAATTTGCTTGTCATCAATGCCTGCAAATCTCTGTCTCTCTCAACATAGTAGATCATCGTTAGACACTAAATCCTTCAATGAGCTTGCAAAATGCTTGCATTAGATCCCTCATTAGACACTATATGTTCATCACCAGGAGCATGTAAAATGTTTGCATCAAATCCTTCATTAGCAGTCTGTTCATTAGACACTTCAGGCTCAAGAACAACACGAGCTTGTATGTTTGCACCGGAAACTTGATTAGATACATCAGATTCAGTCAGTTCAGTATTGATTGGGGGAGTTGTAAAATAAGTAGAAATTGGTTTCATTTTCTCATAGATTCCCTACATACAAGCAGTTTTACAACACCGTCAGGTTTAAGTATTGGCCAGAAATTCAAGAGTTGAATTAGATATAATCAGGGATATGATGTACCTGCTCGTTGCACATGCTACTCTTGCAAGCAGCGACTGTTTGTTTGTGCAAGCTCGATGCCATGCCTGTGTTGCCGCCGCTGCCTCCCACGCAGGCTACACCCAGGGTTGGATCTTCATCTTCTTATACTTCCGTTCGCTTGAAGCTCGGAGACCGCCCTCCAACGAGGGCGCGAGAAAGTGCTGTGTCGGTCTGTCCAGCGGCAGCTAGGTTAGGCGCAAACCAGAGTGGAGGCTCTAGCGAATGAATTGGGATTTTTCCTACTGTCGATCAATATGGGAGGCGCTCGTTTGGGCCGCGAGCCTGCTATAGGGACTGCCTTGCACTTATGTTATTGGCCCATCCAAATTGAAACATTTTTCTTCATTTTTTACATTGCCTGCTCGTGCGTTCGGACGAACAAAACTAGCATGGGCCAACCTGGACGACTCAAACTATGTGCACACTTTCCAGCCACCTGAGGTGGCGGCCCATACCAGCCCCTATGGTGGCGTCGCCCCTTTTTGCATGTATGATTGGATAGTGAAAAATATTCGAGTGGCGCTTTTGATTTACCCACGAAATGGTTGAATTGCTTGTTTCTATGAACTGAGTTCGCCAATAATGTGAAGGATGCCAGTCTTTTCATCCTATTGTAGATTGCTTAGATCTCGATATGCCAAAAGTAATCGCATGAAATATATAGTAAAAGCCAGTGTGATGTGTTTGGCTACAACTAGTCTGACTACACGTCCTCATATAACATATCAAGGACGCACCATCTTACCAGATTAACCATTCGACTTACCCGTGCAGTGTGGGAAGAAAGAAGTATTGGGACTGTGTATCCAAGCAATTGATGCCATGGACTCCTTCGTACAACCTTGTAAGCGAAAAAGAAGTTGCAGTGTGCCTGTACAAAGAACTAGCGTAAGTTCAGTTACCTGCTTCTCAGAATTTTAGTTAGCCACTTATTGCAAAATTGTTCAATTATGTTGCTTGGCTTAATTTAGTTTGCTACTGATTACATAATGGCATAGCCTGTTAATCATATTGTAGACTGCGCCTATCTATGTGTTTGATACTTACTGTTAGGAATTACCTGTTTTCCTTAACTTAAATATCTACTTGTTTGTTTAACTACTTTGCTGCTGCAACAACGGGTTACAATGATGTTAATAACTACTTTTCAGCATCCAACTGAAACTCTTTAATTCCTTGTTTGTTTAACTGGTTTGCTGTTATAACTCCCAGTTGAGATGTTTTGCTAACTTCAACTTTTCTGAATCCAATCGGAACTTTAATGGCAAAACAGGTTAGCCTAAGATCAAAGAGCGAGGTCCCCATGGACTTTGCATCATCCCACAGTAGTGGCCCCGGCCCAATCGTGCATTATGAATTGCCAACTACTGATGCTCTAGAGGCTAAACTAGTGGTAGAAAGATATTCTGCTTCTGCACTTAGAGATGAAGTTGACATGTTGAGGAAGCAAACAGCACAATCACAAGCAGTACTCAAGACAACCATTAAATATTTGGTAGATTTCAAAACGAAGCAAGCTGAGACTGACCAGATTGTTAAGGTCCTGAAGGAAAAAAGGAAATTAAATTCCTACTTGGTAAATCATAGGTGAAATGTTCTTTCCATAGTTGAATAACCTTTGTGTTGTCTATTCATGTAATCAATCAAACCATTTGTTTTAGAGATCATGTAATAATTGTTTTTTTGTTTGTAATTTTATTTGAGCACAAGTATGTATTAATTGATAAGACTCGGAGACATTTCATTTGGATTGCTATGCTAGACCTACAAATATGCCAATCGGGCTGAATGTGCATTTAGCAATAGTAGTAGTATAGATGGACCATAAGTGGCACGCATCGGAAAGGGCCAAGATGCTGGCTAAAAAAGGATGTTGTTGTAGCCAAAAAAAAGTACAACGGCCTGGCTTATATATGTTAGTTAATATTATTGATCCATATACTCTATAAGTGTTTATATGTCTGTTAGTTCTATACATTCTTGGTTGATTGACTCGGTATTTGAATCTTGATACATCGCTTGTGTACATATCTAAATGGGAGTACACATTATGCTGCGTGTGACATTTGAGTTGGACATGAAGTGTTCCAAATATTTGAATTCACCTTAAACTGGATTCTAGTTTCTGAATTTGAGTATCGACATTTGTAAACCATATTCGTATATGACAGTGGAATACATCTTTGTCGTCCTTTTGAAGATATATAAAAACACATAGAATGATTTATAAAGATTCATATAGGAATACAAAATGGATTCGAATTTAGTTGCCAGGGTAAATGTGGATGCTTATTGTCCCAAAATTCGAAAGAAGCAGCAAAATGTCCACTCCCACGTCGGCTGCCCGAAGCCAAGTGTTTGGGAGATGGAAATTACTGTCTACCCATTACACGGAAAATCCATCGGCCCGATTTCCACTGCTCTAAATAGGTGTAGGTTAGTAACTTCAATTAGACGTGACACGACCGCCTCTGAGCCCATTCCGACACGGTGGGTGTCAAACATGGGCGGCAAAACTCATTTGATTCAAGCTCGTCCGAAAGACCTTTGTTTCTCCCTCCATTCCCCATTCATACACGGTGGGCGGCAAAACAAACTCGACTCGGCCGAAATCGAGGTAGGCAAATATTTTCAATAGGGGCAGGTTTGTAACTTCACTCAGACGTGACACAATCGCCCTACATGTCAGCCCCATTCATACATCGTGGGCGCCAACCATGGGCGCCAACCACCCTCTCCTCGCCCGAAATCGCTCTGGGCAAATATTAGCGAGATGCGAAATTACCATCCTATCCCCAACCGAGGAGACGTCCAAATTTTAAACGGGGGCTAAGTTCGTAACTTTCCCATATTTTAGACAGGCGCGTCCCAAAAACATGGTTCCCTGTACCTCTCCCTCCATTTTCCCATTCATACACCGTCCGCACTAGAACACCCCATCCCCACACCAGCCTCCGTCCGCCACCCCATCCATCGCCGCCGTCCTCCACCACATCCATCGCCACCGTCCTCCACCTTGCCGGAGCGCCTACCAAGACCACGTCGTCCACTGCTAGAGATGGACATTTCTCATCCACGGCGACGGACCAATAGCCTTGCATCGCGTCCTCTCGCTTCATCGGCGTCGTCGTCCTCTTTGCCGGGGCCGCTCACACGACCTTCTCTTCCACCGCAACCGGACTTATCCCCCGATGCACCCGTCTACCATTGCAGATCTGCTTCAACGCCACCGACAGCCATCGCACCCCCGATGCCTACACGGCGCCACAAGAGAGGTGGTACTTCATATCTCCTCAACTTTTTGATCTCAACCAGAAAATAGATCTTAACTTGGTTACTCTACTTTCTTTTCAGCTCTTAGAATTTAGTTCTTAGTTTGAAGCAAACAATGGATGCTAAATATCATTTCTCCGGTTTCCAGCTTCAAATCTGCCATGGCACAGCCATAATATGGTTTAATTAATCATGCTTAGGGTTTAATTGATCATGTTGGTTCCGTGGTGGTTCCTTTAATAGAAATCGGAGGGGAAACCCTCTTTTGCTAAAAAAAATATGCTTAGAGTTTCCCCCTTTTATGATCACTATACGATCAGAATACGTGCTTCGTGTCATAATAACACTGCTCTACCCATCAAACTAAACAAGCTTAGTTGTTCAAATACGAATCTGATATTATTAAAACAAAGTTGTTTAATTGGTTAGCTAAATGTTCCTAAATTAGTTTCGAAAATGCATGTTCGCCGCTCGGGTGTGTATCTCTACAGGGTGCCCACGGTGGGCCGGCCCACCCTGGGTTTTTGGGTCATCCCAGGACCGATTCCCCTGTGTTCTGCTGCACGCTTCCGATCTCTACTCGCCCCCAGCCGCCTGCCTCGCCGGCGACTTGCCGTCCCCGGACGGCATGACTCTAAGAGGAGACGCCGGACTAACAGGAGGCCAGGAGCCGCTCGCCCAACAGCGTCACCGTTGCCCGGGCGCGCCACCGTGCCTACTGTCGGTGTCAAAACCGGCGGATCTCGGGTAGGGGGTCCCGAACTGTGCGTCTAGGCGGATGGTAACAGGAGACAAGGGACACGATGTTTTACCCAGGTTCGGGCCCTCTCGATGGAGGTAAAACCCTACGTCCTGCTTGATTAATATTGATGATATGGGTAGTACAAGAGTGGATCTACCACGAGATCAAGGAGGCTAAACCCTAAAGCTAGCCTATGGTATGATTGTTGTAATGTATGTTGTGTCCTACGGACTAAAAGCCCTCCGGTTTATATAGACACCGAAGGAGGCTAGGGTTACACAAAGTCGGTTACAATGGTAGGAGATCTACATATCCGTATCGCCAAGCTTGCCTTCCACGCCAAGGAAAGTCCCATCCGGACACGGGACGGAGTCTTCAATCTTGTATTTTCGTAGTCTTGGAGTCCGGCGGACGATGATAGTCAGGCTGTCCGGACACCCCCTAGTCCAGGACTCCCTCAGTAGCCCCTGAACCAGGCTTCAATGACGATGAGTCCGGCGCGCATAATGTTCGGCATTGCAAGGCGGGTTCCTCCCTTGAATAATCCAGAGAAGATCATGAACACCAGGATAGTGTCCGGCTCTGCAAAATAAATTCCACATTCCATCGTAGAGAGAATAAAATGTACACTATTCCAATCTGCTGACGTATTATGCGGCATGACATCACACCGCTACCAGGCTTTTACTTGAATCATTTTTTATTATACCACCTCAGCACGTTTAGCGAAGCGGTTTCCTTGGCACGTCTTGTCGAAGCAGAGATCATGTTCCCCTTATTCCGGGATTCTCATCAATACGTGCGTGGGTAACCCAACCGTGCCCGTCGCCACACCTCCTCTATCGAAGGTGAATCCCAAACGGTCACGGAGACGACTCTTGGTATTTTCCCCTTTATAAGAGGACCAAGGCTCGTTCTTTTTCTTCAATCTCGCATCGAATCTCCTTCTCGCTCCCAGTTCCAACACCCAGAGCCCCAGATTCGAGCACTTCGGATTCTCAACCATGTCCGGCTCTGACCTCCAAGGTCGGTGGATGCCCTCCTCCGTCACGGAGGAGGACGTGTTAAAGCTGCGTGAGGCCAAGTATCTGTCCTACGATATTTCGCACAGGTTGCCTGCCCAAAGGCAGGCCGTGCCCGCCCCCGAGCCTGGTGAGTACGTTGTCTTCGTATCCCACCTCCGTCGAGGTTTAGGCTTCCCGACGGACCCCTTCGTGAGAGGGCTCATGTTCTACTACGGGCTGGATTTTCACGACTTGGCTCCGGAGTCCACCCTCCATATCTCCTTATTCATTATCGTCTGCGAAGCCTTCCTCCGCGTCACTCCCCACTTCGGCCTGTGGCTGAAGACCTTCAATGTGGAGCCGAATATGATCGGGGGGCGTCAAGCGGAGTGCGGCGGGGCGGCCATAAGCAGAAGGGCCGATGCCCCGTGGCCCGAGGGTTCCTTCCAAGAGGAACTCAGACTGTGGCAGCAGGAGTGGTTCTATATCACCGCTCCGAAGGGCAGCAAGCAAAAGCCGCCGCCTTCATTCCGCCCGGGACCTCCATGCCGACTGATGTCGTGGGTCAACCAAGGGCTCAACTGGGGGCCGTCCGAAGACGTGCCCTTATTGCAGGGCCGGATTCGAGACCTCCAAGCGAGGGAGATCAATCTGGTCGTGGTGATGCAGGTTATGCTAATCGGGCGTCTTCTGCCCTGCAAACGCCATCCTCTCCGTCTATGGGAGTTCAATCCGGAGGGACCCCGAATTCTCCAGCACTTCATGGGTGCGACACCCGCGGAGATGTACAGGTTGTTCTTCGGACCGCAGGTAGCGTGTCCGGAATTGACCGAGGACGCAGGCCTAAGCCGCAATCGCCCGGATACTCAGGTAAATAGCTCAGAGTCCGGACATTCTGTTTATCTGCTTTTCTAGAGTTCGCCTCCTGACCCATTACTCTTCACAGGAGTGGGTAGCGCGATCGAGGCTGATAAGGTGTCCGGCTCCCCTCCCAGAGACCGCACTGGAGCCCGTGCTGGTCAGAATGTTGGAGGTCGCGCCCATAGAAGGGAGCGATGGGGAAAATAGAGGAGCTATTATTTCGCCCAGAGGGGCGTCTGAAGAGGGGGGAATCAAAAACCCCTCCTTCCAGGGGGAGAAGAGGACCGCCTCCGAAGATCCGGAGGCCAAAGCCCCTAAACGGGGGAAGAGATCTTCACCGGGGGGTCCGGCGTCCGAGGAGAATCCGGACGTACAATCATTGCCAAAGGATCAGCCCTCCAGCGAGCCGTGAGTATGAAAAGGGGAGTTCATTAGTAGGAAAATACCTCCATTTGTGCTTCTGTGGGTAACCGAAATTTTTGTCTTGCAGTTTGGATTTGCAGCCTTCTCAGATGAGTACATCTTCGGGGGACCTTCTTCCGGAGATGATGGAGAGCGAAACGCCTCCGTCTGCTGCGCCGTCAGATAAGGCAGACGAGCCTGAAGTATCATCACGTAGGGTATCCCCGAGTCCGGAGGGGCCGGAGAGTTCGGCGCCTACTAGTATCCGGCCGGGAGAACTGAAGAATCTGCTTGAGAGGGCGTCCGTCTCAGAAGATCACCGTGCTTTGATGCGTATGGTGATTGGAAGGATTTCGTCCGCCGAGAGCGGATTGCATAATGTCGCTACGAGTTTGCTAGCGGGATTTGAGGTACGCGAGAATGACGCACCCTTCTCTTTTTTTTGACAGTTTTGCACATAAAAGTGCGCCCTGTATAGATAGTAGCCCCTGAGACTCGGTAGGTTGTCCAAAACGACAGCGTGCCGAGGATCAAAATCGCAAGTAAGGAATGTCGCCGTTCCTATGCAGGTGGCGGATAGTCCGAGGGCTAGCCGGACTAGTGGAGTTGCTGAGTTAATGCGGCAACTTGACGTGGCGGATGCGGACATCGCACTTGTCAACCGGCGACTTGACAAGTCGCAAGGTAAATGAGTTCTCCACAGTCGCTTTATTAAGGGGGTCAAAGCCCTCCTCTGATAAATTATATGCTGTGATACAGACGGTGCTGCTGTTGTGGAGAGCCTTCGGGCCGAACTTGCTCAAGCTAAGGAGCAAGCCCGAAGGAGTGACGCGGCTGCCTCGAGGGCGGCCGAGGAGTTGAAAGCCGAGAAGGCTGCACACTGCCTAAGCAGGGAAGAGATGGCCGAATTGGCCGTGAAATTAAAAGATGCTGCCGACCGCACTGAGGCTCTTGAAAAGGAGCGCTTATCGGAGCGGGAAGACCTGGGGAAGGCCACCGCCGAGGCCAAGGATGCCCGTTCTGCAATGCGGGCCATAAAGGAGGAGCTGCGCCAGGCCGGAGATATCGCGGCTGGCAAGCCTTTTCTGCTGCGTCACCGGTTTACGGATCAAAAGTATGCTCAACTTGGCCAGCTGTGGAGTCTGGAGGATCCGTATATGGACTTAGTGTCAAGTGCTGCTGATGCCGTTGAGAACTTCCGGAGCCAGAAGGATCACAAGATGGAAGAGCTATTTTGGTCTCAATTCCATAGTCCGGATCATTCACTTCCGTTGACCGACCGGTTGGCCGAATGGGCCGAGCTAAATAGATTGTCCGGACTTGCCATGACTGACATCGTGGCTCATGTCTGGCCAGAGAGGCCCAAGGCGATGAGCTATTTCGGCTTACTGCAACAATTTCTTGGAGCGGTGCCGCATATCAAGGAGATGAAGCGGTCGGCCTGCATCGAAGGCGCGCGGATGGCTCTTGCCCGTGTGAAGACACAATGGACAGAGATGGATGCCACCGCTATTGCCGCCTAGGGTTTGGATGAAAGCCGGTTACCTGCCAAGCACTATTTTGGGGAAGTTATGCGTGGCGCTCGTGTAATAGAGTCGCAGTGCTCGAGAAATGTCATGTTCAAATGAACGTTTTAGCTTGTAAAACGATTATTATGCTATAACTGCTTTTTATACTTGTGCGTCCCAAGTAGTAAAATTTCTCCTATGCGGCCGTTTGCGTATACATTTGTATAACCTGAAAGATTGCAGTCTTCGGCTTCAGCCCCCACGCACAAGATGCGGGGGTGTTCGCAAAAATAGCGCGTTTTCACACTTAATCCGACGTCTCGGTCCTGTTAAGGAGGTGGTAGCGTAGCAAACGAGGCAATCCGGACTATAATGCTTTATCACTTTCACTTAGCCAGTGGAGCTCGAGGGTGGGGCTACGATATAGCCCCTTGGGGCACCACACTTCTCCGAGTTCGGGGCGCGTGTGTGCCTGACCGGGAAACGGTCCTTCGTCAAAGCGGGGAATTCTAAACATTTCGGTAGTCGATCGAGTGGTTGACCAGTCTCTCGCTATATCATGACAGTCAGTTTTCGGCTTTCTCTACTGAGGTGCTCGCCCAGCCGAACTGGGGCACAATCGTAGTAGTTCTCCTGGTGCCGCGTTAGCCGATGATACGGAACGTAAGGCAGCAAAACACAGGAGCCGGGCAAACCCAACATTTGACCAAAGACATGATTCGGAGTTGATGCATATAATGCATAACTCGAGACGCCGAACACTCCCTAAGGTGTTCGGTCTTTATAATAATGGGCAGAACAATGCCCTAAGCCCCTAGTGTCCAGGTACGGGCATGGTTCTCTGACGCGGCCGATGCCAAAACGTCAGGCTCCACTTTGGTTATAGGAAGAAACCAAGGGAGAATAACAATAAGAGACAGTAAAAAAGGTTTACGTAGGGTCTTAATCTGAAAAGAATCCTCGCAACGGGTCCCTACTGCACGTTTGCGCCTGTGTCTCCGTTGTGCCGTTATCCTGGACGGGTGTGCACGTTGTTCATCTGTAAAAAGAGAGGAACACTTAGTTTGAAAACAATTCGTGCGAAAAAGGTATGTGTGAAAGAAGAAATATAAATAAGTAAAGCGGGGTTTGTATGAACTCGCGGTTATTTGTGTGCGCAGCCCGCTGTGAAGGGGTGTGCGGCTAGGAAGCCCCTAGCCTACTGAAGCCGGACTCGTCTATCCGCGTCTGGGGTCTTTAAGTGACCCTCGCACTGAAATGATGCCACGTGGACCGGGCATCTTGAGTGTAAGAGACGCGTAATGCGGTATGGCGTTGAAACGGACAAAAGCCGTTCGTCCCAAGAGTGCTTGATATCCACTTTTAAATGGGACGATATGAAAAATTAGTTTTTTGCGTCGAAAGTTGTTCGATGATCCGAACACAACTTCTAGTAATAGGGAGCCTGTGCACTTGGCGTAAGGGCCTGGCGTCACTCCTTTGAAGGAAGTGCGGCTGTGTCGAATTTTAGTAGGGTGTATCCCCATGTTGCGAATTGTGTTTGAATACAGCAGGTTTAAGTCGCTGCCTCCGTCCATTAGGACTTTAGTAAATTGTAGTCCATCGATTATGGGATCTAATACCAGGGCAGTCCGTCCTGCGTTTCGAACGCTTCTGGAATAATCCAGGTGGTCGAAAGTGATTGGTTTTGATATCCAATCTCTATGGTCTGCTGGGTTGGACCGTGCGAGGCTCTTTTTAGGAAGTGCCGCACTATTTTTCCGTGTTATCACATGAAGTGAGTTTACTGCTTTGACCTCTTGTGGGAAAGTCTTTTGTTTTCCGGTGCTCTGCTGGTGGGGTTTATCGTCTTCGCTTGACGCGTCGAGCCCCTTGTGTTTGGCGTTTAGTCGGCCGGACTGTTTAAAAACCCAACAATCTCGATGGGTGTGGTTTGCAGGTCTTCCGGGGGTACTGTGGATTTGACATATCCGACCCAAAATCTTGTTTAAGTTGGACAGCTCATCGTTGTCATCCTTAAGAGGAGGTGTTTTGTTGTTTTGCCGCGAGCTTTTGAATCCGGCGTTGACTGCCGTGCTCTTTGGGCTTTTCTCTTTATTTCGGCGCTGCTCTTTCCTGCGCCGTGATTTTCCGTTTCCATCTCTTATCTCGGATGTACTTGGGTCGCTGGTGCTGCATCTTGCTAGCCAGCTATCCTCTCCCACACAGAAGCGGGTCATGAGGCTTGTTAGCACGGACATTGTCCTCGGTTTCTCTTGGCCGAGGTGTCTGGCAAGCCATTCGTCTTGGACATTGTGTTTAAAAGATGCTAAGGCTTCGGCGTCCGGACAGTCGACTATTTGGTTCTTTTTGGTGAAACCTGTTCCAGAATTTGCGCGCTGACTCTCCGGGCTGTTGAGTTATATGACTTAGATCATCTGCATCCGGAGGGCGGACATAAGTCCCTTGAAAATTTGCTCTAAACGCGTCCTCGAGCTCTTCCCAACTTCCCACAGTGTTTTCTGGGAGGCTTTTAAGCCAATGACGGGCTGGCCCTTTGAGCTTGAGGGGTAGGTATTTTATGGCGTGGAGATCATCTCCTCTGGCCATGTGTATATGTAGTATATAATCTTCTATCCAGACTCTAGGGTCTGTTGTTCCATCGTAGGCCTCTATGTTTATGGGTTTAAATCCTGCTGGGAATTCATGGTCCAGCACCTCATTGGTGAAACATAGTGGGTGTGCGGCGCCCCTGTATTCGGGTGTGCCACTATCTTCGGACACTTGACGTGTTGCCTTGCTTCCTGGGGCCTTCTTCTTTGGCCCGTAAATGGACCTGGCTGGGCCATCTGTCTTTCCAGGTTCATTAGTTGGTTTATGTGCGGCGCCGCTTTCAGAATTTGGCCTATCATCTGGCCGTCTATCCGACCAGGCATCCTCTTTATTTTTTGACTGTGGGGGCTCTATGGCCTCCTCGTCGAATTCTGGTAGCAGCTTGCGCTTCGGGTAGCTCTTTGATTGGTGGCCATTGCCGTATTTATCCGCGGTTTTGAGCACTTTGCTCCACCTCATTCTGAGTGTGTCTTCCGCTGTTTTGAGCTTCCGCTTTTCCTTCTTCAAGCTTCTTGCAGTGTTGACGAGTCTTTTCCGAAGGTTTTTACTCTCCGGCGGCGTGTCCGGCATGAGATCATCCGGACTGTCGTTTTCGTCGGGCCTGGACTGATTATCTGACTCGTCCTGTTCGGACGGTTGCTTATCTGCGTGTTTGTCGTCCACTTGTGTGCCTTGCTGTATTGCGGGGTCCTTAGGAGCGTTGTTGTTGTCGAGGCGGGACTTAGGGCGGCGTCTGCGCCGCCGTTTTGGTTGTTTATCGGCGGGGTTATCTTCTGCCGCGGCCCGTTGGTCCTCGTTATCGCTCTCTTTTGGGGTATCCACCATGTATATGTCATATGACGAGGTGGTCCTCCCGTGCCCTATGGGTGCTGTTTCTTGTTCGTCTCCGGCATCGTCGTCTATGCCGTCGATGTCTTTGGAGTCATAGTCTAGCATGTCGGTTAGATCGTCGACAGTGGCTACAAAGTGGGTGGTGGGTGGGCTCTGAATTTCTTCGTCGTCCGTATCCCGACCATCCTGGCCATAGTCCGGCCAGGGCTCTCCCGATAACGAGAGATGCTTTAGCGAATTCAGGATGTCGCCCAAAGGCGAGTATTGGGAGATGTTCGCGGCGGTGAATTCCATAACCGGCGCCCAATGCGATTCGGTTGGTAGGGGCGTGGGAGGTCTGGAGTCCGGCACCTCGGAATCACGAGTTTCTCGAGGGACAAGATTAGTGTTCGGCTCCATCGCCGTGGAAGTTGAAGCCCCCAAGGCGGTGTCCATCCACCGATCCTCGGACTGGGCGATCGGCTCTGGACTAATGGCCGAAGCGGATTCGTGCGCGGCCACCAAGGCACTGTCTGGCAGCAGAGCTAGATCGTGCCCATCGTAATAGTGCGGCTCGCTTGGCTGTGGCTCGAGCCCGTCGAAGATCAAGTCTCTGCGGACGTTGGCCGTGAAGTTTAGACTTCCGAATCTGACCTGACGGCCGGGGGCGTAGCTTTCGATCTGCTCCAGATGGCCAAGCGAATTAGCCCGCAGTGCGGAGCCGCCAAATACGAAGATCTGTCCGGGGAGAAAAGTCTCACCCTGGACAGCGTTGTTGGTTGAAGATGCCATCGGGCCTATCGGTGACGACACAGAGGAACTCTCAATGAAAGCACCAATGTCGGTGTCAAAACCGGCGGATCTCGGGTAGGGGGTCCCGAACTGTGCGTCTAGGCGGATGGTAACAGGAGACGAGGGACATGATGTTTTACCCAGGTTCGGGCCCTCTCGATGGAGGTAAAACCCTACGTCCTGCTTGATTAATATTGATGATATGGGTAGTACAAGAGTGGATCTACCATGAGATCAAGGAGGCTAAACCCTAAAGCTAGCCTATGGTATGATTGTTGTAATGTATGTTGTGTCCTACGGACTAAAAGCCCTCCGGTTTATATAGACACCAGAGGAGGCTAGGGTTACACAGAGTCGGTTACAATGGTAGGAGATCTACATATCCGTATCGCCAAGCTTGCCTTCCACGCCAAGGAAAGTCCCATCCGGACACAGGACGGAGTCTTCAATCTTGTATCTTCGTAGTCTTGGAGTCCGGCGGACGATGATAGTTCGGCTGTCCGGACACCCCCTAGTCCAGGACTCCCTCACCTACCTTCCCAATCCGTTCAGGGCTCAGGCGTGCAGCACCCACCAAGCCAACCCGATTTATCCTGAGATACATCCTCAACACTCAGCAGCCACTCCTCATCACCCATTTTCTATTTGATTCATTACTCATTAGGCAGGACTGTCATTAGGGTTTGTTGTGTGCTCAGTGCTACCTACACTTAATGGTTCAGATGTATTTCGGTAATCTTTAGTACCTCTAAAGTTCACAGGGTTTTCAAAATTCCGGCCCTCGGAACAGAAACTAGTCATTTTGGATTTTTGGTCGTAGTGACATTGACCCAGATTACTACTGCAAGCCAGGTTTGTTGACAATTTTACTTGTCTTTCTTACTCATTCGAATAATATCCAATTATTCACGTCGATTAGTTGCAAACAATAAGTGCTAGATAAACTTCTTCATTCAGATTTTGGACGGTCTCTTACTGCAGTTACAATTCTGCATACTTGTCCTAGTAAGCTCACAAGTAAATGATTGATTCACTACATCTATGCTTGCCTTGTCATATTTGTTGTCAATATTCTTTTAGGGTGGACCACCCTGTTTCTAAATACTGGAATCGTAGACATGAGTGAATAGTATTTCTCTATGTGATCTCTTCCATCATGTGTGGGTAACGAACACTGCATTCTATAGAAAGAAAGTGTCATTTCCAATTTTTACATAGGTTTCGATGTTTTAGATGGAATACAATCTGCCTACTTGCTTTGTGTCGCACTACCAACACTCCACCCTTGAAGCTAAACATTACGCCACTCATAATTGCTTAGTTTATTTGTTCAAATACGAATTTCATATGATTCTAATGTTCCTACTTCAGTTTTGAAATGTGTGTCTGCCTGTTATAGAGACATAAGGGGTTTGTATTTCTGTATGTGGTCTGGTCAGCATGGTTGGGGAGGTGAACTTTGCATATGTAGGGGTTTATAGGGAGACACTCTCCGAGTTGAATTCGCAATGCATTCCATAGATAATCCGACTACTTTTTATCTTTTCATGAATCTCAGATTCTGAACAACATCATAATGATTATGATCTTGCGCGCATGAAAAGAATAAAGCAGAACAATGCCATGGTTGTCAAACTTGGCATTAAGGGACTGAAATCAAGTCTGGATGCAATGCAATGCAAACGCTCTCACCTACAGATTCATGCTCAGAATATGATCCTAACAGTGATTCTGAGCTAGAGGGAGACCTAAGTGAATGTAGCTCCCTAGTGGAGGAGTCAGAGGAAGATGCCATATCTTATTCACCCATCAAGGTACTTGCTCTAACTTTCCAAGGTTACATTGCTCGCACATATCTTGCAACTGATGCTTTGCATTGCTTCCACTTTGTGGAACTGCCATTAGCCTAGTTTACACACCGTGTATGTGAATACGCCCTGCCTATCCATTTTCTGTACACATTCCATCTGTCATCATACCATATTTATCCATTCAAATGTTGTTCTTGTGTATCAGACGTTCAAAAGGAAGAGGGCGATTGCTGATCGTGGAGGAGCACAAGCAAAGTATTTGGAAAAGGTAGTGGCACCTGATAAATCAAATAGCCCATTAGGTGTAGTTGCAATATCACCTGACCCACAAAATACCCCAACTCTAGCAGACTCTAGCCCTACTACACTGGTCATTTTTGATGCCCCAACTCAGCAGACCCCAACTGCAGCAAACAGTATGATTATGCGAGTTGACATAGCACCAGCTGTACGATGCAAAACCCCCATTCCAGCAAAGAGTACACCAAATCCAATTGCCAAATCCCTTTTCGAACCAGAGAGAGCCCCAATTGCAGCAAATAGGACCCCTATTCCATTTCTTCCTAGTTTAGAAGACGAAGCTTATGTTGTTGTCAGGAACTTTGTGCGTATCTTTCCTTCATGGAAAGATTACACCGCAGACACAGAATAATTTCCAGTCTTCCTCCACAACTTATGCGTAAGTAATGTACTAATGTTATTCATGGTCATTACTGCATATGTTTCTGCTGACAGAAGACACAAGATTTCATTCTTTTAAATAGGCGAGGAGCAAACTGGATTGTGATGACGAGCAAGGGTTGGTTGCGCTTTTCAAGCACTCGTTGATGAAGTATCATTCCTACCTGAGGCAAGCGCACTTCGATGGCAAGCCTCTGAATGAAATTTCTGTAAAGTCTCCGGTGCTACATTTATCCGACGGTGACTGGAATAATCTTGTTACACATTGGTCCCGGCTGCAGCGTAAGGTACTGTCTATGATATCACATCACAATTTGAACTACATTTCTGCATTTGCCTTAATGTCTCACTTGTACGAAAACTGTTAGCAGAAGAACATTCGTTCTCAAGGGACCACAAAATCTCGCAACTATACTGCACACTGCATTGCTCTTGTGAGTACCTCTTGCTTTGTATGACCATACTTACTTTCATAGTTGTTTGATTATGTAGCATCACTGCACATGTTAGCCTCGTAGTCGTCCATTTGGTGGACATTATAAGATCCGTATGGATTCTTACATAAATTTAGAATCAACCCAATGCTTTTGAAGAGGTTTAGCTCTGCAGTCCTCTTGTAAGGACTGAACGTGGTCTATCACTATACTTACATTAACAGCTACTCCCTCTGTCCCATAATATAAGAACGTTTTGTACAGTACACCAGTGTTCAAGACACTCTTGTATTATGGGAAGAGGGATTGGTTCATTTTGTAGCATTCTACATCTTATCTCCATCGCCCACCATTTACTAAAGAAGACCAGATCTATATTTAATCTTACCAACAAGTAGAATACACAGACAATGCCGGTGCAGAAGTGTAGCCCATTGCTCTTGTCAGTACATTTTGTCCTGTAACGCTTGTACTTCCAGATAAGATGTAGCATCAATCTGCATCTTATCTTCATTATCCTCTATCCCTTCCAGTATTATCATATCAATAATTACTCTGTATAAAATGTAGAGTACAGGTAATGCTTATGAAGAAGATTCTATGCTGAAATTCTTGAGTTATCCTTCCCTTGACATGGAGAAGGGCATTATAAAGCCGGTGTTAACTGTTAATGTAAGTCAGTCCTTCTAAAGCCTTTATCCTCAACTGCTGTTTAATTTGCTCATACTCCCTATCGTTTACTGATGTTACCAGGCCAAAACATATCTCGGGGCTTAGTTGGCCCACTGATATCATGGGCCTTTAAGAGGCTGAAAGCTTAGCACACGCATCAACGGGCCGAATTACGTGACAGGTCTTTAACAGGACAAAAGTCACGTTGGGCTTAACTGTTGCCACCTTTAGCACGGGCCATTAGTGGGCCCGATGTCCCGTCGGACCATATATGGCCCATGGGCAGCACAGGCCATTCCCAGGCCGAAAGTCACACCGGGCTGAAATGGGCCCATGTCTACATCAGGCCTCTAACAGGCCGAAAGTCACTGGGCTGTAGTTGGGCCCAAATATTTGGCGAACAATTAATGGGCTAGATCTGGCTTCGGGCCGCAAATGGGCCCAAATATTGGGCGAACAATTAACGGGCCAAATCTGGCTTCGGGCCGTAAATGGGCCCAAATATTGGGCGAACAATTAACAGGCCAGATTTGGCTTCAGGCCGTAAATGGGCCTTTATTAAGCAGGTCGTTATTGGGCTGGCCCACTAGTACCTGATTAAGTTCTACAGGCCTTTGACTGGTGTAATGCCCCAGATTTCTTTTGCTAATTGATTGTGCCAATATGCTTAAATATATAGATGAATAAGGTAAAGTCAATATTTGTAGACCATGATATAAAATAGGAAAAGGAAAATGAGAGAGAGAGAGAGAGAGAGAGAGAGAGAGACTATGGGAAATAAATGGAAGAGGCGTGTTGGCATTTGAACCTTGGACCTCTCAGTAGTAGGCTGAATATCAGTTGGCCTATGTGGTGCTTTTGACTAAAAATAGCAGATTTTAGCTCTTTAAGCCCTCTATAAAATGAGAGGAAAGAAAATCCTATATGGGCTCAAGGCCCAGTCAGACTTGGCGTAGCCATCAGTCGCTCCTTCCGCCATTGTACGCTGCGCCCAAATCATGTTTCTCTCCTGTTACCCCTCACCAAAGCCTTCCTCTGGTCTTCCCGACAGAGGCTGCTGCTGTCGCTGCTGGTGGTGGTGGTTGCCACTGCCGTGAGCTGCGAGGTTGCTGCTCTCCCTGACGCATCTCCTCTCCGTGGTCGTTGCCGGGCAGGGGTGGCTGCTGGGCGTCGTGTTAGTAGAAATACGTCCCAGTTCTCCTTTTCTATGGTGCCTCCTAGGTCATAATTAGGGATTTGGGTAGCAGTTGATAGTTTAGAATTAGATTCGGGATTTGGAGAGGGATTCCTGAACCAATTTGCAAATTCGTTGGTGATCTCCATGCTTTTAGCTATTTGGTATTGACACCCAGGCTGGACCTTCTCTTTGTTAGTTCCTTTGATTAACCAAATCAATTGGGGATGATAGCCCATCTATATTGTTGCGAGGTGTTATGTGGTAATATTCCAAGCGCTGTGTCGTTTGGGGTGTTACAGTGGTATCAGAGCGGGCTTTAGGTCCTGGTGTATCTATTTGGGATAAGAGCCTAACTTAGTTATGAATTTAGGATTGATTAAGATTCTGACTATAGGATGAACAACATTAAAATTGACACACTGATGCACAATAGGATGGGTCAGGCCATGCATTGCATTACGCTTAAGTTTATGTTTTCTCTTCATGTTGACATACTTGTTGGCATATGATCATGACTTTTGGTTGATGATTAATTATGTTACTTATAGCTATGCCAAGGGGTAGAGGTCGTGGTCGTGGTCCTCGTGGTCGTGGTCGTGGAGGACGCAACAATCAGGAAGAGGAACCTTATGCGGAAAATGAGCATAGCCATCATGGAGAAGAACTTGCAAGAGAATCTGCTAACAGTGGTGGGCACAATGATCCAGGGATGATCTTAAAAGACTAGATAGGTTTGAAAGTTGATTGCTTTGATGGAACTGGGACGCCAATGGATGCAGCATCATGGTTGAATACCATGGAGAAATATATGGATGCTATGGAGTTGACTTTGCAAAAGAGAGCCCAGTTTGTGCGCTTCAACCTTAAGAATCTGGCTGATGATTGGTGGACAAGAGTCCGTGCTACTCATATTCCTATCTATGGGCAACCCACCTGGAAGTTTTTTGTGCAACAATTCACCGCAAAGTATTATCCAGACTCATTCAAGGAGGAGATGTCGGTGAAGTTGAACTACCTTAAGCAAGGGAAGTTGAGTGTGGATGAGTATGAGGCAGAATTTAGTAAGTGTTGGGGAACGTAGTAATTTCAAAAATTTCCTACGCACACGCAAGATCATGGTGATGCATAGCAACGAGAGAGGAGAGTGTTGTCCACGTACCCTCGTAGACCGAAAGCGGAAGCGTTAGAACAACGCGATTCATGTAGTCGTACGTCTTCACGATCCGACCGATCTAAGTACCGAACGTACGGCACCTCCGAGTTCAGCACACGTTCAGCTTGATGACGATCCCTGGACTCCGATCCAGCAGGGTGTTGGGGAAGAGTTCCGTCAGCACGACGGCGTGGTGACGGTGATGATGTTCTACCGACGCAGGGCTTCGCCTCAGCACCGCTACGATATGACCGAGGTGGAATATGGTGGAGGGGGGCACCGCACACGGCTAAGGAACGATCACGAAGATCAACTTGTGTGTCATGGGGTGCCCCCTACCCCCGTATATAAAGGAGCAAGGGGGAGGGGGCGGCCGGCCAAGGGAGGGCGCGCCAGGGAGGAGTCCTACTCCCACCGGGAGTAGGACTCCCTCCTTTCCTAGTCCAACTAGGAGAGGGGAAGGAAGGGAAGGAGAAGGAGAAGGAAGGAGATGGAGGAAAAGGAGGAAAGGGGGGCTGGCCCCCTAGTCCAATTCCGTTTGGGCTAGGGGGGCCGTGCGCCCTGCCTCCTCTCTTCCACCACTTGGCCCATGAGGCCCATTGCTTCTTCCTCGTATTCCCGTAACTCCCCAGTACCCCCGAAAAATACCCGAATCACTTGGAACCTTTCCGAACTCCGAATATAGTCGTCCAATATATTGATCTTTACGTCTCGACCATTTCAAGACTCCTCTTCATGTCCCCAATCTCATCCGGGACTCCGAACTCCTTCGGTACATCAAAACTCATAAACTCATAATATAACTATCATCGAAACCTTAAGCGTGCGGACCCTACGGGTTCGAGAACTATGTAGACAAGACCTAGAACTATTCTCGGTCAATAACCAATAGCGGAACCTGGATGCTCATATTGGCTCCTACATATTCTATGAAGATCTTTATCGGTCAAACCGCATAACAACATACATTGTTCCCTTTGTCATCGGTATGTTACTTGCCCGAGATTCGATCGTCGGTATCCAATACCTAGTTCAATTTCGTTACCGGCAAGTCTCTTTACTCGTTACGTAATGCATCATTCCGTAACTAACTCATTAGCTACATTTCTTGCAAGGCTTATAGTGATGTGCATTACCGAGAGGGCCCAGAGATACCTCTCCGACAATCGGAGTGACAAATCCTAATCTCGAAATACGCCAACCCAACATGTACCTTCGGAGACACCTGTAGAGCTCCTTTATAATCACCCAGTTACGTTGTGACGTTTGGTAGCACACAAAGTGTTCCTCCGGTAAACGGGAGTTGCATAATCTCATAGTCATAGGAACATGTATAAGTCATGAAGAAAGCAATAGCAACATACTAAACGATCAAGTGCTAAGCTAACGGAATGGGTCAAGTCAATCACATCATTCTCCTAATGATGTGATCCCGTTAATTAAATGACAACTCTTTTGTCCATGGTTAGGAAACATAACCATCTTTGATAAACGAGCTAGTCAAGTAGAGGCATACCAGTGACACTATGTTTGTCTATGTATTCACACATGTATTATGTTTCCGGTTAATACAATTCTAGCATGAATAATAAACATTTATCATGAAATAAGGAAATAAATAATAACTTTATTATTGCCTCTAGGGCATATTTCCTTCAGTCTCCCACTTGCACTAGAGTCAATAATCTAGTTCACATCACCATGTGATTTAACATCAATATTCATATCTGTATATGATTAACACTCATAGTTCACATCGTCATGTGACCAACACCCAAAGGGTTTACTAGAGTCAATAATCTAGTTCACATCGCTATATGATTAACACCCAAAGAGTACTAAGGTGTGATCATGTTTTGCTCGTGAGAGACGCTTAGTCAATAGTTCTGTCACATTCAGAGCCGCATGTATTTTGCAAATATTCTATGTCTACAATGCTTTGCACGGAGCTACTCTAGCTAATTGCTCCCACTTTCAGTATGTATCCAGATTGAGACTTAGAGTCATCTGGATCGGTGTGAAAGCTTGCACCGATGTAACTCTTTACGACGGGCTCTTTTATCACCTCCATAATCGAGAAATATTTCCTTAGTCCTCACTAAGGATATTCTTGACCAATGTCCAGTGATCTACTCCTAGATCACTATTGTACTCCCTTGCCAAATAAAGAGCAAGGTATACAATAGGTCTGGTACATAGCATAGCATACTTTATAGAACCTGTGACTAAGGCATAGGGAATGACTTTTCATTCTCTTTCTATTTTCTGCCATGGTTGCGTCTTGAGTCTTACTCAACTTCACACCTTTGCATCATAGGCAAGAACTCCTTCTTTGACTGTTCTATTTTGAACTATTTCAAAAATTTATCAAGGTATGTACTCATTGAAAAATCTTATCAAGCGTCTTGATCTATCTATATAGATCTTGACGCTCAATGTGTAAGCAGCTTCACCGAGGTCTTTCATTGAAAAACTTTTATTCAAGTATCCCTTTATGCTATCCAGAAATTCTATATCATTTCCGATCAACAATATGTCATCTACATATAGTATCAGAAATGCTACAGAGCTCCCACTCACTTTCTTGTAAATACAGGCTTCACCGCAAGTCTGTATAATACTATATGCTTTGATCAACTTATCAAAGCGTATATTCCAACTCTGAGATGCTTGCACCAGTCCATAGATGGATCGCTGGAGCTTGCACAGTTTGTTAGCACCTTTAGGATTGACAAAACCTTCTGGTTGCATCATATACAACTCTTCTTTAAGAAAACCATTAAGGAATGCAGTTTTGACATTAATTTGCCAGATTTCATAAAATGTGGCAATTGCTAGCATGATTCGGATAGACTAAAGCATCGCTACAGTTGAGAAAATCTCATTGTAGTCAACACCTTGAACTTGTCGAAAACCCTTTTGCGACAAGTCGATCTTTGTAGATAGTAACACTACTATCAGCATCTGTCTTCCTCTTGAAGATCCATTTATACAATATGGCTTGCCGATCATCGGGCAACTCCACCAAAGTCCACACTTTGTTCTCATACATGGATCCCATCTCAGATTTCATGGCCTCAAGCCATTTCGCGGAATCTGGGCTCATCATTGCTTCCTCATAGTTCGTAGGTTTGCCATGGTCAAGTAACATGACTTCCAGAATAGGATTACCGTACCACTCTGGTGCGGATCTTACTTCTGTAGACCTACGAGGTTCAGTAGAAACTTGATCTAAAGTTTCATAATCAATATCATTAGCTTCCTCACTAATTGGTGTAGTTGTCACAGGAACCGGTTCTTGTGATGGACTACTTTCCAATAAGGGAGCAGGTACAATTACCTCATCAAGTTCTACTTTCCTCCCACTCACTTCTTTCGAGAGAAACTCCTTCTCTAGAAAGGATCCGAATTTAGCAACAAAAATCTTGCCCTCAGATCTGTGATAGAAGGTGTACCCAACAGTCTCTTTTGGGTATCCTATGAAGACACATTTCTCCGATTTGGGTTTGAGCTTATCTGGTTGAAGTTTCTTCACATAAGCATCGCAACCCCAAATTTTAAGAAACGACAACTTTGGTTTCTTGCCAAACCATAGTTCATAAGGCGTCATCTCAACGGATTTTGATGGTGCCTTATTAACGTGAATGCGGCCGTCTCTAAAGCATAACCCCAAAACAATAGCGGTAAATCAGTAAGAGACATCATAGATCGCACCATATCCAATAAAGTGCGGTTACGACGTTCGGACACACCATTACGCTGTGGTGTTCCATGTGGCGTGAACTTTGAAACTATTCCACATTGTTAAAAATGAAGGCCAAACTCGTAACTCAAATATTCTTCTCTACGATCAGATTGTAGAAACTTTTATTTTCTTGTTACGATGATTCTCCACTTCACTCTGAAATTCTTTGAACTTTTCAAATGTTTCAGACTTGTGCTTCATTAAGTAGATATACGCATATCTGCTCAAATCATCTGTGAAGGTCAGATAATAACGATACCCTGTCACGAGCATCAACACTCATTGGACCGCATACATCGACATGTATTATTTCCAACAAGTTAGTAGCTCGTTCCATTGTTCCGGAGAACGGAGTTTTAGTCATCTTGCCAAAAAGGCACGGTTCGCAAGCATCAAATGATTCATAACCAAGTGATTCCGAAAATCCATCTTTATGGAGTTTCTTCATGCGCTTTACACCGATATGACCCAAACGGTAGTGCCACAAATAAGTTGCACTATCATTATTAACTTTGCATCTTTTGGCATCAACATTATGAATATGTATCACTATGATCAAGATTCAATAAACCATCACCATTGGGTGTGTGACCATAGAAGGTTTTATTCATGTAAACAGAATAACAATTTATTTTCTATCTTAGATGAAGAATCGTATCACAATAAACATGATCTTATCATATTTATGCTCAATGCAAACACCAAATAACATTTATTTAGGTTTAACACTAATCTCGAAAATATAGGGAGTGTGTGATGATGATCATATCTATCTTGGAACTACTTCCAACACTCATCGTTACTTCCCCTTCAGCTAGTCTCTGTTTATACTGTAACTCCTGTTTCGAGTTACTAATTACAGCAACCGAACAAGTATCAAATACTCAGGGGCTACTATAAACACTAGTAAGGCACACATCAATAACCTGTATATCAAATATACCTTTGTTCAATTTGCCATCCTTCTTATCCACCAAATATTCAGGGCATTTCCGCTTCCAGTGACCATTTCCTTTGCAATGTAATCACTCAATTTCAGGCTTTGGTCTAGCTTTGGTCTTCTTCACGGGAGTGACAACTTGTTTGCCATTCTACTTGAAGTTTTCCTTTCTTTCCCTTTGCCCTTTTCTTGAAACTAGTGGTCTTATCAATCATCAACACTTGATGCTCTTTCTTGATTTCTACCTTCGTCGATTTTAGCATCACGAAGAGCTCGGGAATCGTTTTCTTCATCCCTTGCATTATAGTTCATCACGAAGTTCCACTAACTTGGTGATGGTGACTAGAGAACTCTGCCAATCACTATCTTATCTAGAAGATTAACTCCCACTTGATTCAAGCGATTGTAGTACTCAGACAATCTAAGCACTTGCTCACTAGTTGAGCGATCCTCCTCCATCTTTTAGCTGTAGAACTTGTTGAAGACTTCATATCTCTCAATTCGGGTATTTGCTTGAAATATTAACTTCAACTCCTGGAACATCTCATATGGTGCATGACGTTCAAAACGTCTTTGAAGTCCCGATTCTAAGCCGTTTAAGCATGGTGCACTAAACTATCAAGTAGTCATCATATTGAGCTAGCCAAACGTTCACAACGTCTGCATATGCTCCTGCAATAGGTCCGTCACCTAGCGGTGCATCAAGGACATAATTTTTCTGTGCAGCAATGAGGATAAACCTCAGATCACGGATCCAATCCGCATCATTGCTACTAACATCTTTCAACACAATTTTCTCTAGGAACATATCAAAATAAATATATGAAAGCAACAACGCAAGCTATTGATCTACAACATAATTTGCAAAATACTACCAGGACTAAGTTCATGATAAATTTAAGTTCAATTAATCATATTACTTAAGAACTCCCACTTAGACAGACATCTCTCTAGTCATCTAAGTGATCACGTGATCCAAATCAACTAAACCATGTCCGATCATCACGTGGGATGGAGTAGTTTTCAATGGTGAACATCACTATGTTGATCATATCTACTATATGATTCACGCTCGACCTTTCGGTCTCCGTGTTCTGAGGCCATATCTGTTATATGCTAGGCTCGTCAAGTTTAACCTGAGTATTCCGCGTGTGCAACTGTTTTGCACCCGTTGTATTTGAACGTAGAGCCTATCACACCCGATCATCATGTGGTGTCTCAGCACGAAGAACTTTCGCAATGGTGCATACTCAGGGGGAACACTTCTTGATAATTTTTAGTGAGAGATCATCTTAAAATGCTACCGCCAATCAAAGCAAGATAAGATGCATAAAGGATAAACATCACATGCAATCAATATAAGTGATATGATATGGCCATCATCATCTTGTGCTTGTGATCTCCATCTCCGAAGCACCGTCGTGATCACCATCGTCACCGGCGCGACACCTTGATCTCCATCGTAGCATCGTTGTCGTTACGCCATCTATTGCTTCTACAACTATCGCTACTGCTTAATGATAAAGTAAAGCATTTACATGACGTTTGCATTTCATACAATAAAGCGACAACCATATGGCTCCTGCCAGTTGCCGATAACTTCGGTTACAAAACATGATCATCTCATACAATAAAATATAGCATCATGTCTTGACCATATCACATCACAACATGCCCTGCAAAAACAAGTTAGACGTCCTCTACTTTGTTGTTGCAAATTTTACGTGGCTGCTACGGGCTTAGCAAGAACCGTTCTTACCTATGCATCAAAACCACAACGATAGTTCGTCAAGTTAATGCTGTTTTAACCTTCGCAAGGACCGGGCGTAGCCACACTCGATTCAGCTAAAGTGAGAGAGACAGACACCCGCCAGTCACCTTTAAGCACGAGTGCTCGTAACGGTGAAACCAGTCTCGCGTAAGCGTACGCGTAATGTCGGTCCGGGCCGCTTCATCTCACAATACTGCTAAACCAAAGTATGACATGCTGGTAAGCAGTATGACTTGTATCGCCCACAACTCACTTGTGTTCTACTCGTGCATATGACATCTACGCATAAAACCTGGCTCTGATGCCATTGTTGGGGAACGTAGTAATTTCAAAAATTTCCTACGCACATGCAAGATCATGGTGATGCATAGCAACGAAAGGGGAGAGTGTTGTCCACATACCCTCGTAGACCGAAAGCGGAAGCGTTAGAACAACGCGGTTGATGTAGTCGTACGTCTTCAAGATCCGACCGATCCAAGTACCGAACGTACGACACCTCCGAGTTCAGCACACGTTCAGCTTGATGACGATCCCTGGACTCTGATCCAGCAGGGTGTCGGGGAAGAGTTCCGTCAGCACGACGGCGTGGTGACGGTGATGATGTTCTACCGACGCAAGGCTTCGCCTAAGCACCGCTACGATATGACCGAGGTGGAATATGGTGGAGGGGGGCACCGCACACGGCTAAGGAACGATCACGAAGATCAACTTGTGTGTCATGGGGTGCCCCCTGCCCCCGTATATAAAGGAGCAAGGGGGAGGGGGCGGCCGGCCAAGGGAGGGCGCGCCAGGGAGGAGTCCTACTCCCACCGGGAGTAGGACTCCCTCCTTTCCTAGTCCAACTAGGAGAGGGGAAGGAAGGGAAGGATAAGGAGAAGGAAGGAGATGGAGGAAAAGGAGGAAAGGGGGACCGGCCCCCTAGTCCAATTCGGTTTGGGCTAGGGGGGCCGCGCGCCGTGCCTCCTCTCTTCCACCACTTGGCCCATGAGGCCCATTGCTTCTTCCTCGTATTCCCGTAACTCCCCGGTACCCCCGAAAAATACCCGAATCACTCGGAACCTTTCCGAACTCCGATTATAGTCGTCCAATATATAGATCTTTATGTCTCGACCATTTCGAGACTCCTCGTCATGTCCCCGATCTCATCCGGGACTCCGAACTCCTTAGGTACATCAAAACTCATAAACTCATAATATAACTGTCATCGAAACCTTAAGCGTGCGGACCCTACGGGTTCGAGAACTATGTAGACATGACCTAGAACTATTCTCGGTCAATAACCAATAGCGGAACCTGGATGCTCATATTGGCTCCTACATATTCTACGAAGATCTTTATCGGTCAAACCGCATAACAACATACATTGTTCCCTTTGTCATAGGTATGTTACTTGCCCGAGATTCGATCGTCGGTATCCAATACCTAGTTCAATATCGTTACCGGCAAGTCTCTTTACTCGTTACATAATGCATCATTCCGTAACTAACTCATTAGCTACATTGTTTGCAAGGCTTATAGTGATGTGCATTACCGAGAGGGCCCAGAGATACCTCTCCGACAATCGGAGTGACAAATCCTAATCTCGAAATACGCCAACCCAACATGTACCTTCGGACACACCTGTAGAGATCCTTTATAATCACCCAGTTACGTTGTGACGTTTGGTAGCACACAAAGTGTTCCTCCGGTAAACGGGAGTTGCATAATCTCATAGTCATAGGAACATGTATAAGTCATGAAGAAAGCAATAGCAACATACTAAACGATCAAGTGCTAAGCTAACGGAATGGGTCAAGTCAATCACATCATTCTCCTAATGATGTGATCCCGTTAATCAAATGACAACTCTTTTGTCTATTGTTAGGAAACATAACCATCTTTGATAAACGAGCTAGTCAAGTAGAGGCATACTAGTGACACTATGTTTGTCTATGTATTCACACATGTATTATGTTTCCGGTTAATACAATTCTAGCATGAATAATAAACATTTATCATGAAATAAGGAAATAAATAATAACTTTATTATTGCCTCTAGGGCATATTTCCTTCACTAAGATGGTACTCTTTGTGGATCGGGTGAAGTGTAATGAGGCGGAGAAGGCTAAGGCATTCTTTAGAGGGCTGAATTCAAAGTACAAAGAAGTGATGGGAGCAAACCCCCCTACAGATTACCTAGCAATGGTTAGGCAGGCTAGAGGGATGGAGTTGGAGGTCCGCCTCACAGAAGCCCAGGAGAATCATGCTAGAGGTTCTGGTGGCACAGGTGGTGACTCAAAGGTGAGTTACCGCGGTGGAAGTGGGTCTACTCCTCGACCTCCTTTCATGAAGTTCAAAGGAAATTACTGTCCGCAACAAACAACAAAGTTCAAGCAGTCAAGGTCTCAGTATTCTTTGGTGCCCCGTTCTTCTTCATCAGCTCCATCTCTTCGCCCGGTGCCAGGGCAAGGCATGATTTGTTTCAAGTGTGGTGAAGGGCACCGTGCTTCTGAGTGTTCCTGGACTGGGAAATGCCATCATTGCAATCGTGAGGGTCATAAGGGAGTGGTATGTCGTCAAAACCCCGCCAGCATTATCAAGTGGGAGCCGACGCCTGTTGGCACTACTCCTGCATCATCTCGGGGATCTATGCATGTGTTAGCAGCTGACACTACTACTCCCCAACTTCCACCAGCTGGCGTGCCACCTCCTGGCTATGTTTGGCAGGCTGTTCCGATGGCTTCATCCCATTTTCCTGCATCGACAGTTCCACTTCAGCTACCTGCACCGTCACAACAGGGTGTTGGGTCTTCCTTTGTTGCACCACAGCCTGGAGTTTATGTCATGCCCACTAGTGCTTCTTTGGGACGATCGGATGTCATGACAGGTATACTTCCAGTTGACTCACATGATGCACTTGTCCTTTTTGATTCTGGAGCTACTTATTCGTTTGTATCGTCGGAATTTGCAAATAAGGCCAACTTATCTAGGCAACAAATTGCTCAGTCAGTGGTTGTTAGTACTCCAAGTGGTCCAATCTCTTCATCCATAGTTTGTCCCGGGTGTGCGATATCTATAGATGATGAGGATTTTATAGCCAATCTTATGGTTATTCCACTAAAGCCTTTCGATGTCATTCTTGGCATGGATTGGCTACATCGATATCATGCCATGATATCATGCTTTTGGAGGACCATCTCACTTCAGGCCCCATCTGGCGAGGAGTTGATTTTTCAGGGAGATGCTCCTCTACACTCTCTACTTGTCCTAGCTAGCTTGTTCCCTGGCCAACGAGCGGTCAAGACTGGCTTACTATGGGCCCTTGCCGAGACCCCGAATGCTGTGTTATCAGTTGAAGCTATTCCAGTGGTATGTGATTATGCAGATGTTTTCCCTGATGTGTTGCCTGGTATGCCACCTGAGAGGAATGTTGACTTCCGCATTGATCTTATTCCTGGTACCCGACCTATCTCCATGTCCCCATATCGATTGGCACGCCCACTTCGAGAAGAATTAAAGAAACAGTTGGATGATATGTTATCCAAAGGGTTGATTCGGTGTAGTGTGTCACCCTGGGGAGCACCTGTGTTGTTCATACTTAAGAAGGATGGTAGTTGGCGAATGTGTGTGGACTATCATGCCCTTAATGCCGTGACCATCAAGAATAAGTATCCTTTACCTTGCATTCAAGATTTGTTTGATCAACTAAAGGGAGCTAAGGTATTCTCCAAGATTGATCTGCAGTCTGGCTATAATCAAATTCGCGTGCGTGAACAAGATATTGAAAAGACTGCTTTCTCCACTAGGTATGGGCACTATGAATTCAAAGTTATGTCCTTTGGACTAACAAATGCCCCTACTATCTTCATGGAGATGATGAACAGTATGCTGCATATGTTCCTTGATGACTTTGTGGTTGTTTTCATCGATGACATCCTTATCTATTCAAAGACGGAGGAAGATCATGAGCGCCACTTGAGGCTTGTTCTTGAAACCCTGAGGAAGAATAAATTTTATGCGAGGCTAAAGAAATGTGAATTTTGGCTTTCTGAAGTGGCTTTTCTAGGACACGTTATCAACCAAGAAAGAATCTCAGTTGATCCTAGTAAGGTTTCTATAGTTGTAGAGTGGCCAAGACCGTCTAATGTCAAAGAAGTAAGAAGTTTCTTGGGTTTAGCTGGTTACTGTCGGAGGTTTGTGAAAGATTTCTCTATTATCGCCAAGCCAATGACCAAGCTAACACAAAAGGATGTGAAATTTCGGTGGGATGCTGAATGTGAGAATAGTTTCTCAACGCTAAAGAATAGATTGGTAATCGCGCCTGTTCTCACTCAACCTGAACCTGGGAAATGCTTCACAGTGTACTCTGATGCTTCTCGGGTTGGTCTTGGGTGCGTTCTCATGCAAGATGGCAAGGTAATTTCCTATGCTTCTAGGCAGCTGAAAAAGCATGAGCAGAACTACCATACACACGATCTAGAGCTTGCAGCTGTGGTCTTTGCACTCAAGATATGGAGGCCTTATCTTTACGGAGAATCTTGTGATATTTTTACTAATCATAAGAGTCTCAAATATATCTTCACTCAAAAGGAGCTAAACTTACGGCAAAGATGATGGTTAGAATTGATAAAGGACTATGACCTCTCAATCCAGTACCACCCTGGCAAAGCAAATGTGGTTGCGGATGCTCCTAGCCGCAAGATTGTCCCTCCCACATTAGGTTGCCACATTGCTGATTTTGAGCAGATGGGCATCTCATATTGTTTTGCCGGTGTAGCACATGAGGAGACACAATTCATTCTTCAATCAGCTATCCCAGACAGAGTGAGGGAAGCACAACAGAATGACCGGTTGTTGTTGCAGGTGCGGGAGCGCATCCAAGAAGTTAAAACCGGAGATTTCACTCTAGATGGGACTGGATCGGTTCGGTTTCATGGCCGCCTTTGTGTGCCACAAAAGTCCCATCTTAAGGAGGATATTCTGAGAGAAGCACATCGTACCCCATACACAGTTCATCCTGGAGAGACAAAGATGTACCAAGACTTGAAGAAGACTTATTGGTGGAAAAGGATGAAAGTTGACGTGGCAAAGTATGTGGCTTCTTGTGGGGTCTGTCAGCTCGTGAAGGCTGAGCATAAGAGACCCGCGGGTTTGTTGCAGTCCTTAGAGGTTCCAGAGTGGCCATGGGATGACGTCGCCATGGATTTTGTTGTTGGCCTACCTCGCATCCGAAGGGGAAAGGATGCAATTTGGTTGGTGGTGGACCGACTTACCAAAGTGGCTCATTTTATTCCTATCCGTACCACAGACTCGGCAAGTGACTTGGCACCGGTATATGTGCATGAGATAGTAAGGTTGCACGGAGTTCCAAAAACTATTACTTCTGACAGAGATGCCAAGCTTGTATCAAGGTTTTGGGACAGCTGGCAGAGTGCAATGGGTACACAGTTAAGGATTAGCACGGCATTTCATCCCCAAACAGATGGTCAGTCAAAGCGTACCATCCAAACTTTAGAAGATATGTTGCAATGTTGTATCCTATCGTGGCAAGGGAGCAGGGAGGATCATCTACCACTTGTGGAGTTTGCTTACAATAATAGTTATCAAGCTAGCATTCGGATGGCACCTTATGAGGCCTTGTATGGAAGAAAGTGTAGGTCTCCAGTATGTTGGAATGCAGTGGGCGAGAAGGCAGTGTTGGAACCAGATTGGGTTCAACGAACTACAGACAGAATAGCTGAAATTAGACACCATATGCTAGCAGCCCTGAGTAGGCAAAAGAGCTATGCCGACTGTCAGTGTCAAAACCGGCGGATCTCGGGTAGGGGGTCCCAAGCAGTGCGTCTTAGGATCAATGGTAACAGGAGACAAGGGACACGATGTTTTTACCCAGGTTCGGGCCCTCT
The DNA here is from genome assembly GCF_018294505.1 of Triticum aestivum. Taxonomy (NCBI): domain Eukaryota; kingdom Viridiplantae; phylum Streptophyta; class Magnoliopsida; order Poales; family Poaceae; genus Triticum; species Triticum aestivum. Next base: position 598,472,499 of record NC_057804.1, read on the forward strand.
CGATGGAGGTAAAACCCTACTCCTGCTTGATTGATATTGATGATATGGGTAGTACAAGAGTTGATCTACCACGAGATCAAGGAGGCTAAACCCTAGAAGCTAGCCTATGGTATGATTGTTGTTGTATATATCTCTATCGACTAGCCTGGCCCCGGTTTATATAATGCACCAGAGGCCTAGGATAACAAGAGTCCTAGCCGAATACGCCGGTGGGGGGAGGAGTCCTTGTCTTGATCGCCAAGTCTTGTTGATTCTTCCTTGTATGCGGCAGCTGTCCGGACTGGCCCATGAGTATACGGCCATTGGGGTCCTCGGCCCAATCCAACTGATCGGGAGACGACGCGTTGAGTACCCCCTAGTCTAGGACACCGTCAGTAGCCCCCTGAACCGGTCTTCAAGTTAGGGACGCTCCTCGATTCTTCCGAACTGTTCTTCATCTTCGGTTGCCGGTCTTGAAAACTGGTTCAACAAATCTTCTCATCTTCTATCTTGAGGATCGCCGAAATGCATTCGACGAGTTTACACGTCGGGTATCTGAGGAGCCCCTTTAAGTTTCCGGCCTTTATCAATGCCTTGTTATTTTTATGCCACACCTCGGGTTTGAAGTTGTTCCCGGGCGGCAACGTCCTCTTGCGTCCGAACTCCAACGCCGGACTGCATTCGAGGTATCTTTTGCAGCCGAGCACCAATGCCGGACTGCTTCCCAGCTCTAACGCCCGACTATGTATCCGAGCTCCAACACCGGACTGTATCCGAGCTCCAACGCCGGACTATGTATCCAAGCTCCAACGCCGGACTTTATCCGAGGTGTCGTAAATCACCTTGTTCAAAGAAGTTTGAAGGAGTTTAGCCGAGCTTAATGCCGGAAATGCCCTCTATGGAGCCAGCCACTAGCGCCCAAGCTTTATGCCGGACTGTTTCCGAGGTGGTGCACCTCCCCGAAGGTGGGCCAATTTTTGTCAATATTTTTTATTGATGCAATTTATTCTTTGAGGAGATATATAGCCAGTAGCCCTCAAGGTGTGTATCGGTATAAAACCCGAGATGCACCTGAAGGATGACATAAGACCGCTGATCCCAGTAACCGCTGAGACTCAGGTTGATTTGCAAAATCGGCGTGAGGATCAAGTCCTAGCTCGGCAGAATACTTCGGGACACAAAAAGCGGCGTGCTCAGTCCTCGAGACTCAGGTTGGGTGCGGCCGACCAACCTGAGGATCAAAATCTCCTCGGAAACTGTATTGCACTTAAAATTTTCTGCATAGAACAGGCAATGCAGTAGCCCCTGAGACACTAGTCGGGTGGCAACACCAGATCAGGGGATCGATGTGCCCCTTTAATATTTGTAAATAATAAGCCCGAAGCCCAGTAGCCCCCGAGGCTTAATGCGGGCACGGGTGGCCGAATTAAGGATCGATATCCATAGTAAAATCACAAATTATGTGTAATGACTCTATGTATCCAAGTACTTTACGTCATTAATGCTCGGATCCGCATTGTACAAAACTTTGTTGACCGACCATCGGCTTCCACCTCCTCGGCCAATAGGCGAGGAGTGTTTGTCCTACTTTATAAAGCCTTTATGAGGGCAAAGATTTACAACAAACAAGGCAATCTGGCCATACAATTTTTATAAACAAAGGTACACGGAGAGACATGTTATATTACTATTTAACAGAAGAAATGTCTTCCAAAGAAAATAGTCCCGCTATCGGTTCCTTTCTTTGGGTTGTCATGCTAAGCATGATCATGAAACCTCAGCTCCAATATAAGAGAAAAATATCGAGGATTTAGTTTGGGAGGCCAGTTAATAGCCCCCGGTAGTGTTCGGCGACAGTCGAGGTCAAGCCGAAAACACTTCGGCCAATGTTATGAATGGCCCGTCATTTAATATAGTCATCGGATCGCTGACCAGTTTACACCTATTGTGACAGTCAGTTTTCGGCTTTCTCCACTGAGGTGCTTGACCATGCGAGCTGGAAGCACAATCGCAGTGGTTCTCCCTTTGCACACCTAGCCGAACAAAGCGGAACATAGGAGGCAAGCGCGGGAGCTGGGCAACCCAACTATTGACCGAAGACACAATTCGAAACTGATGCATATATAGCAATATCCAAGAATGTTTTTGCCGAATCTCTAAAGGTGTCCAGCGTTGCACTGCGAGACTTGTGCTGAAAACACACAAATAGTTTAAAAGTGCCAAAAGCTTGGAAAACCAAAAAATGTCAGTAAAAACATGACGTCCGAACAAGATCAAGTGTTCGGTGCCAATCCGAAAATTGGACTTTAGAAAAAAAAGTGCTTCTGCCGTGCTTTAACATGACACATCCTATCTCAAGACTTCAAGCGGGTTAGCCTACGGCTTCAGTCTTCCATCCCGAAGACGGAGTACTTCTCATTAGGCCAGTTTAGAAAACTAAACTCTAGCGGTTTTGAGAGAGAAATTAGGCTCCCCGGCTAGTGACCGCATACTCGTGTCGAGAAAAGGAGTGATAAATAATAATAAAAACTATGCAACGACTAAGAAGAAAAACACTTATCATAAAACGGCTCAAATAAACATAAGAGCCCCCAAGTGACTTGGGTAAAAGAATGATTGTATGTACCGAAGTACGTATATCATATCTATGTTCAACCGAACTTTAAACGCGTCTTAACCGACCGTCGGCTTCTCCATCTTCGGTCAAGGACCGAAAAGTGTTATGTACTCCATCTGTCGAGAATATCAACGGTGTTTCCAATAACCAGGCAATCAGGTCATAAGGCTGTAACAGACAAAGCGCGCTCAGGGAACTTATGCTATATTACTGATAAAGTGTAAGAAGCATCTTTGAAGAAAATAGTACCCCCACCGATACCTTTCTTCGGTGCTCATTGTTAATATGAGACTTGTGCGATAGATTTTTTGTACTCATGAGTTCCGTTGTGTGCCGACCATGATTGAAAACAATAAGAGCGCTAGCTTTCGGCTTCACCCAATCTGAGGTCCGGCTCGGTTGACCCGATCGTGACAATCGCAGAGGTGCTCCCTTTACTCCCTAGCCGAACAATCGGGAACGTAGGGGTAAGCACAGGAGCCAGGCAACCCAGCTTGCAAATCGCTTAAGTCAATATGGTGCATATTGTGGCGTAATACATGAACAAGGAACGAAGCCGTACAAGTATAATCATATGCAAGAGGAAAAAGCTTCATGAAGGAAGCCCCCAAGTAAACGGGGTATTTGAATTTGCGCGTCACAAACAAAGTTTTGGACAAGGAAATTTTTACAAGCAACTTTTTTCCAAAAAAGTATAGTGCTTGGCCGAGCCGAACACAAGTTAAAAATTTAAAAATTTGAGCATGAAGACAACTTAGCTGGTTAATGTGTTCAGTATTGATGACATGGTCCGAGCTTGACGCGGGACAAGGTTCCATCCCAGAGCCGGTCCCGAGGTGGCGGAGCAAAGAGCTCGGCACTCCGAAGTGGTGACATAGCATGGTCAATGCAGGACGACAGGGTGATGTCGAAGTCCCCGACATGGGGTAATGAAGTGTTGACGAAGCCCCCCGTCCAGCCGAGGTGACGCCAAAGGATATAGTCCGGCTGGATCTTTTTCCTGTGCACAAAAAATAGTGCAAACCGGAGATAATAGTAATAATAATAAAAATAAAAAAATTGTTGCATAACAAATAATTTATGCAAAGTGAGTAATAAAAGAAATATGGCCTGGCGCCGAAGTCAATGTCGATGCAGGGCGGCGGCGTGATGCGGTAAAGGCATGGGAAGGCCTGAATTCACAGGTCGGTTCGAGTTCCGGATGCGGCGTTCGCCGGACTATGTACGGAAACTGACCGAACCACCATGCGACCATCGTTAATGCGGCCACCATTTGATAGACCTGCGTACATATGATGGACAAACCAGAGTAATAATTCATTGGGAAAAATGAACCCTAACAAGCAAAAAATACTAGGATTAATAGCACCTGGCTTATTTGTTGCAGCAATCTGAAGAAAGGTGATTCCCAAAATTGGGACTCGATCTGCACACCTATCGCCTGATGGGCGATAAAGCAATGGCATGGCGATGCTGGCAAAGGTTGGCTCGCCGAGGCAAAGCCCTCGGTCCAGCTAACGTGACGGAGCTGGTCAGCCAGCAACGCCAAAGTCTCCGGAGTAGGTTGATGAAGAGATGATGAAGCCCCCGGTCCAGCGATGCAGGTCGTGACGTGGTCGATGCAGGTGTGTCCGCTCCGTGTAATCCGTGGGGCGGCGATGTTGGTGACGATTTATCCTTCACGATGTCGAACTATTGTTCGGCTGGCCGAGATGACGATCCGAAGAAATTGAGCTCGGCTTAACAAAGCGACGACGTGTCTAACGTAGGTAGGCCGCCGTGGAGTGATGTTGTCGGGCTGGTTTGACACCGGCGCGATGGTGAAGTTTGTATTGTAAGAATACTTTTAATACTACTGGGATGTGTTTGAGAATAAAACACAACACCCCATACGAAAACTTCCTTCAAAAAGGATGTCCAAGATCCCGTTCATAAAGAAGATGAATTTGGGTCGGATTCGTTCTCGCGCAGAAAACAGATCCAAAATGTGATGCACTAATCGGAAGTTTCCCAGAGTTTGGACGGTCGGATCGAGCCAAATTTTTGGCAGGTGGTAGATATGGTAATTCCGCAGAAAATCAATGGTTGGATCTTCCAAAGGACATCCGAGCTAGATGCTGGATACCACGCCCTAAACTCGTCCGGATTCTCGTCCAGATTCAACAGGGCTCCGGTATATCGGAGATTGCCGGAGATTCCTCCATCGGAACTCGATGAAATTTTTGCAGGGTTGTTGTAGACTTAATTCCGCATAATCTACCGAAGTAATCGTTTAGGCGACACTCGAGGAGGCGGTGGCGACGGATACAAGTTTGCTGTCCAGAAAAACAGCACGGTCGCCTAAGGGCAATGTTGACGTTGAGCCCCCGAGCTCCATGGATGACTCCTCCATGATCTTGATAGAGATCGGAGTTGGTGTTGATGAAGTCCCTCATCTGAACATGACGATCGGAGGTAGGGCACAGTCCTCGGTCAAGCCAAGGTGACCAGTCAAGCTGGTGACGAAGAAGCTGACGTCGCAGTTGACCTGCAGTCGAGCCATTGATCCTTTCGCCGATCACACAGCAGAACTCTCAATGAAAGCACCAATGTCAGTGTCAAAACCGGTGGATCTCGGGTAGGGGGTCCCAAGCAGTGCGTCTTAGGATCAATGGTAACAGGAGACAAGGGACACGATGTTTTTACCCAGGTTCGGGCCCTCTCGATGGAGGTGAAACCCTACTCCTGCTTGATTGATATTGATGATATGGGTAGTACAAGAGTTGATCTACCATGAGATCAAGGAGGCTAAACCCTAGAAGCTAGCCTATGGTATGATTGTTGTTGTATATATCTCTATCGACTAGCCTGGCCCCGGTTTATATAATGCACGAGAGGCCTAGGATAACAAGAGTCCTAGCCGAATACGCCGGTGGGGGGAGGAGTCCTTGTCTTGATCGCCAAGTCTTGTTGATTCTTCCTTGTATGCAGCAGCTGTCCGGACTGGCCCATGAGTATACGGCCATTGGGGTCCTCGACCCAATCCAACTGATCGGGAGACGATGCATTGAGTACCCCCTAGTCTAGGACACCGTCACCGACCCCAAGAGGCGGAATGTGGAGTTTCAGGAAGGAGAAGAGTTACTTCTGAGAGTCTCACCAACCAAGGGTGTTATTAGGTTCAATATCAAAGGAAAGCTTAGCCCACGGTACATTGGACCCTTCTTAATAGTGGCACGAGTAGGGAAACTAGCCTATCGTCTTGAGTTGCACGAGTCAATGAAAGGTGTGCATAACATATTCCATGTATCCATGCTACGTAAGTACTTCCGAGTTCCCGAACGACAATTGACTGTGGAGCCAATTACAATTGAGCAAGATCTTACCTTTGAGGTTCGCCCTATGAGTATATTGGAAGAGTCTGAGAGAGTGTTGAGGAATAAGATGCTCAAGTATGTGAAGGTTCTCTGGTCGCAACAATCCGAGCATGAGGCGACTTGGGAGCTTGAGTCGCGCATGCAGGAAAAGTATCCGGAATTGTTCGAGACCGGTACGTGGTGTATGGTTTTCATTCCATTTCTTAGTTATCAGTTATGCCTGCTTTCTGAGTAGTAATGTGGTGAAGAATTCGAGGTCGATTCTGTTTAAGGGGGTGATAATGTAATGCCCCAGATTTCTTTTGCTAATTGATTGTGTCAATATGCTTAAATATATAGATGAATAAGGTAAAGTCAATATTTGTAGACCATGATATAAAATAGGAAAAGGAAAATGAGAGAGAGAGAGAGAGAGAGAGAGAGAGAGAGAGAGAGACTATGGGAAATAAATGGAAGAGGCGTGCTGGCATTTGAACCTTGGACCTCTCAGTAGTAGGATGAATATCAGTTGGCCTATGTGGTGCTTTTGACTAAAAATAGCATATTTTAGCTCTTTAAGCCTTCTATAAAACGAGAGGAAAGAAAATCCTATATGGGCTCAAGGCCCAGTCAGACTTGGCGTAGCCATCGGTCGCTCCTTGCGCCGCTGTACGCTGCGCCCAAATCCAGTTTCTCTCATGTTACCCCTCACCAAAGCCTTCCTCTGGTCTTCCCGACAGAGGCTGCTGCCGTCGCTGCTGCTGGTGGTGGTTGCCGCCGCCGTGAGCCGCGAGGTTGCTGCTCTCCCCGACGCATCTCCTCTCCGTGGTCATTGCAGAGCAGGGGTGGCTGCTGGGCGTTGTGTCGCTAGCAGTACGTCCCAGTTCTCCTTTTCTATGGCACCTCCTAGGTCATAATTAGGGATTTGGGTAGCAGTTGATAGTTTATAATTAGATTCGGGATTTGGAGAGGGATTCCTAAACCAATTTGCAAATTCGTTGGTGATCTCCATGCTTTTAGCTATTTGGTATTGACACCCAGACTGGACCTTCTCTTTGTTAGTTCCTTTGATTAACCAAATCAATTGGGGATGATAGCCCATCTATATTGTTGCGAGGTGTTATGTGGTAATATTCCAAGCACTGTGTCGTTTGGGGTGTTACAACTGGGCCGGCCTTTTTAACCTATATGGACCTCTGTTGGGCCCAACCACGTGTCGACGTATCATAGGCATGTCTCCTCCAATGGACGGGCGACATCTGGCCCACTGACGAGCTGACAGGTGTTCCCTTCGGCCAATCAGAATTTTACATGTGGAAATTTCCCATTGGTCAGGACTGTTAACGGGTTATCGGATCCAAAATCCGACCCGATAGCTTAACGGTGTTCCGCTACGGTGGATGCCACGTGTCGGTCACCCTTGACGAAAGCACTTCTATGACGCTCGATTTATCGTCATGGAAGTGGACACTTCCATGATGATAATTTTGGTAATTTCATGGAACACTTCTACAACAACACAGGTATGACTATCTTGATTCTGTCATAAATTTGTCATGGATGTACATGCATGAAAAAAATGCTACTTACTGTGACAAACACGTATCATCACGGAAGTGTATTTTTTTGTAGTGTTGGCGCGCATTGTATTTTGATTGTTTATCTTTGCGTGAAGGTCGGGGGCGCACGATGGTTAACTCCTACCAACTTCCCCCCCTAGGAGCATGCGTAGTAGTACTTTGCTTCGAGGGCTAATAAACTTTTGCAATAATTATATGAGTTCTTTATGACTAATGTGAGTCCATGGATTATACGCACTCTCACCCTTCCATCATTGCTAGCCTCTTCGGTACCGTGCATTGCCCTTCCTCACCTCGAGAGTTGTCGCAAACTTCGCCGGTGCATCCAAACCTCGTGATACGATACGCTTTATCACACATAAGCCTCCTTATATCTTCCTCAAAACAGCCACCATACCTACCTATCATGGCATTTCCATAGTCATTCCGAGATATATTGCCATGCAACTTCCATCATCATCATCATCATCATCATATACATGACTTGAGCATTCATTGTCATATTGCTTTGCATGATCATAAGACAGCTAGCATGATGTTTTCATGGCTTGTCCGTTTTTTGATGTCATTGCTACGCTAGATCATTGCACATCCCGGTACACCGCCGGAGGCATTCATATAGAGTCACATCTTTGTTCTATTATCGAGTTGTAATATTGAGTTGTAAGTAAATAAAAGTGTGATGATCATCATTATTAGAACATTGTCCCATGTGAGGTTATCAAAATAAAAGTGGCCAAAGAAGCCCCCCAAAAAAGAGAGAGGCCAAAGAAGCCTGCAAAAAAATGAGAGAAAAGAGAGAAGGGACAATGTTACTATCCTTTTACCACACTCGTGCTTCAGAGTAGCACCATGTTCTTCATATAGAGAGTCTCTTGAGTTATCACTTTCATATACTAGTGGGAATTTTCATTATAGAACTTGGTTTGTATATTCCAACGATGGGCTTCCTCAAATGCCCTAGGTCTTCATGAGCAAGCAAGTTGGATGCACACCCACTTAGTTTCAGTTTGAGCTTCCATACACTTATAGCTCTAGTGCATCTGTTACATGGCAATCCCTACTCCTCGCATTGACATCAATTGACGGGCATCTCCATAGCCCATTGATTAGCCGCGTTGATGTGAGACTTTCTCCCTTTTTGTCTTCTCCACACAACCTCCACCATCATACTCTTTTCCACCTATAGTGTTATATCCATGGCTTGCGCTCATGTATTGCGTGAGGGTTGAAAAAGCTAAAGCGCATTAAAAAGTATGAACCAATTGCTTGGCTAAAACCGGGATAGGCATGAGGGGTACCATGTGTTAAGAAAAGGGAGCATACAAGACTATATGATTTTGTAGGGATAGCATTCTTTAGCATTGATATTTTGAAAGACATGATTGTTTGTTGGGATGCCTGACTATTATTGTTTTTATGTCAAATGATAGACTATTACTTTGAATCACTCGTGTCTTAATATTCATGCCAGGATTAGATATATGATCAAGATTATGCTAGGTAGCATTCCACATCAAAAATTATCTTTCTTATCATTTACCTACTCGAGGACGAGCAAGAATTAAGCTTGGGGATGCTGATACGTCTCCGTCATATCTATAATTTTTGACTGTTCCATGCCAATATTATACAACTTTCATATACTTTTGGCAACTTTTTATACTATTTTTGGGACTAACATATTGATCCAGTGCCCAGTGCCAGTTCTTGTTTGTTGCATGTTTTTTGTTTCGCAGAAAATCCATATCAAACAGAGTCCAAACGGGATAAAAACTGACGGAGATTTTTTGTAATATTTATGATTTTTGGGAAGAAGAATCAACGCGAGACGATGCCCGAGGGGGCCACGAGGCAGGGGGGCGCCCCAGGGGGTCAGGCGCGCCCTGGGCCCTCGTGGACACCCCGTAGGGCGGTTGGTGCCGTTCTTTCGCCGCAAGAAAGCTAATTTCCGGATAGAGATCGTGTCCAAAATTCAGCCCAATCGAAGTTACGGATCTCCGGGAATTTAAGAAACAGTGAAGGGCCATAACCAGGAGCGCAGAAACAGAGAGAGACAGAGAGACATATCCAATCTCGGAGGGGCTCTCACCCCTCCCATGCCATGGAGACCAAGGACCAGAGGGAGAACCCTTCTCCCACCTAGGGAGAAGTCCAAGGAAGAAGGATAAGGAGGGGGGCTCTCTCCCCCTCGCTTCTGGTGGCGCCGGAACACCGCCGGGGCCATCATCGTCATCGCAATCTTCACAAACAACTTCACCGCCGTCATCACCAACTCTTCCCCCCTCTATGCAGTGGTGTATCCCTTCTTTTACTCGCTGTAATCTCTACTTAAACATGGTGCTCAACGCTATATATTATTTCCCAATGATGTGTGGCTATCCTATGATGTTTGAGTAGATCCGTTTTGTCCTATGGGTTAATTGATGATCGTGATTGGTTTGAGTTGCATGTTTTATTATTGGTGCTGTCCTATGGTGCTCTCTGTGTCGCGCAAGCATGAGGGATCCCCTCTGTAGGGTTTGCAATATGTTCATGATTTGCTTATGGTGGGTGGCGTGAGTGACAGAAGCACATACCCGAGTAAGTAGGTTGTTTGTGTATGGGAGTAAAGAGGACTTGATGCCTTATAATGCTATGGTTGGGTTTTACCTTAATGATCTTTAGTAGTTGCGTACGCTTGCTAGAGTTCCAATTATAAGTGCATATGATCCAAGTAGAGAAAGTATGTTAGCTTATGCCTCTCCCTCAAATAAAATTGCAATAATGATTACCGGTCTAGTTATAGATTGCCTAGGGACAAATAACTTTCTCGTGACAAAAAGATCTCTACTAAAACTAATTTAGTTGTGTCTTTATCTAAACATCCCCTACTTTTTATTTACGCGCTCTTCATTATGGTGCAAACTTATCCAAAAACACCTACAAAGTACTTCTAGTTTCATACTTGTTCTAGTTAAAGCGAACGTTAAGCGTGCGTAGAGTTGTATCGGTGGTAGATAGAACTTGAGGGAATATTTGTTCTACCTTTAGCTCCTCGTTGTGTTCGACACTCTTACTTATTGAAAGAGGCTACAATTGATCCCCTATACTTATGGGTTATCAAGCACCGCACGATTGAACCCAAAGCTAAGCACTTCTCCCATTGCAAGAAAGATTAATCTAGTAGGCCAAACCAAACTGATAATTCGAAGAGACTTGCAAAGATAACCAATCATACATATAAGAATTCAGTGGAGATTCAAAAATTGTTCATAGATAATCTTGATCATAAACCCACAATTCATCGGATCTCGACAAACACACCGCAAAATAATATTACATCGAATAGATCTTCAAGAGAAACGAGGAGAACTTTGTATTGAGATCCAAAGAGAGAGAAGAAGCCATCTAGCTAATAACTATGGACTCGAAGGTCTGAGATAAACTACTCACACATCATCGGAGAGGCTATGGTGTTGGTGTAGAAGCCCTCCATGATCAATGCCCCCTCCGGCAGAGCGCCGGAAAAGGCCCCAAGATGGGATCTCACGGGTACAGAAGGTTGCGGCGGTGGAAATAGGGTTGTGGCTCCTGTTCTGTTGGTTCCAGGGTATATGAGTATATATAGGAGGAAGAAGTAGGTCGGTGGAGCCACGAGGGGCCCACCAGGGTGGAGGGCGCGCCTGGGGGAGGTGAGCGCGATCCCCTGCCTCGTGGCCTCCTCGGTTCTTTCTTGACGTCCACTCCATTTGATATTCCCTTTCTGCGAACCACTAAAATAGGCAAAATAATAGCAATTTGGGTTGGGCCTCTGGTTAATAGGTTAGTCCCAAAAATAATATAAAAGTGTATAGTAAATCTCGTTAAACATGCAAAACAGAATATATAATAGCATGGAACAATCAAAAATTATAGATACGTTGGAGACGTATCAAGCTTCCCCAAGCTTAATTCCTACTCGTCCTCGAGTAGGTAAATGATAAAAACAGAATTTTTGATGTGGAATGCTACTTAGCATAATTCTCAATGTAATTCTCTTTATTGTGGCCAGAATATTCTGATCCAAATGATTCAAAATAAAAGTTCATATTGACATAAAAATAGTAATACTTCAAGCATACCAATGAGTAATCATGTCTTATCAAAATAACATAGCCAAAGAAACCTTATCCCTACCAAATCATATAGTTAGGCTATGCTTCATTTTCATCACACAAGATACTCCCATCATACACAACCCCGGTTTCAGACAAGCAATTGGTTCATACTTTTTAACGCTCTTCAGCGTTTTCAACTCTTACACAATACATGAGTGCAAGCCATGGATATAGCACTATATGTGGAATAGCATGGTGGTTGTGAAGAGGACAAAAAGGGAGAAGATAATCTCACATCAACTAGGCGTATCAATGGGCTTGGAGATGCCCGTTAATAGATATCAATGTGAGTGAGTAGGGATTGCCATGCAACAGATGCACTAGAGCTATAAATGTATGAAAGCTCAACAAAAGAAACTAAGTGGGTGTGCATCCAACTTGCTTCCTCACGAAGACCTAGGGCATTTTGAGGAAGCCCATCATTGGAATATACAAGCCAAGTTCTATAATGAAAAATTCTCACTAGTATATGAAAGTGACAACATAGGAGACTCTCTATCATAAAGATCATGGTGCTACTTTGAAGCACAAGTGTGGAAAAAGGATAGTAACATTGTCCCTTCTCTCTTTTTCTCTCATTCATTTTTTTTCTTTTTGGGCCTTTTTTTCTTTGGCCTCTTTTTTCTCTCTTTTTTTATTTAGTCCGGAATCTCATCCCGACTTGTGGGGGAATCATAGTCTCCATCATCCTTTCCTCACATGGGACAATGCTCTAATAATGATGATCATCACACTTTTATTACTTACAACTCAAGAATTACAACTCAATACTTAGAACAAAATATGACTATGTGAATGCCTCCGGCGGTGTACCAGGATATGCAATGAACCAAGAGTGACATGTATGAAAAAAATTATGAATGGTGGCTTTTCCACAAATACAATGTCAACTACATGATCATGCAAAGCAATATGATAATGATGGAGCATGTCATAATAAATGAGATGGTGGAAAGTTGCATGGAAATATATCTCAGGATGGCTATGGAAATGCCATAGTAGGTAGGTATGGTGGCTGTTTTGAGGAAGGTAAATGGTGGGTGTACGATACCGGCGAAAGCTGCACGGCACAATAGGGGCTAGAATTGGTGGAAGGGTGAGAGTGCGTATAATCCATGGACTCACATTAGTCATAAAGAACTCATATACTTATTGCAAAAGTTTACTAGCCCTCGAAGCAAAGTACTATTACGCATGCTCCTAGGGGAAGGGTTGGTAGGAGTTAACCATCACGTGATCCCGACCTCCACACATAAGGAAGGCAATCAAAAGAGCACCCCATGCAACAAATTTGTTACATAACTTTTACCATACGTGCATGCTACGGGACTTGCCAACTTCAACACAAGTATTTCTCAATTTCATAATTACCCAACTAGCATGACTCTAACATTACCACCTTTATATCTCAAAACAATTATCAAGCATCAAATTGATCATAGTGTTTAATGCACCTTTTTTCTTTATACCCAACTTGGATGCCTATCATATTAGGACTAATTTCGCTATTTAAGCAAATTACCATGCTATTCAAGACTCTCAAAACAATATAAGTGAAGCATGAGATATCAAAGATTTCTATAAAATAAACCACCACCGTGCTATAAAAGATATAAGTGAAGCACTAGAGCAAAAACTATATAGCTCAAAAGATATAAGTGAAGCACATAGAGTATTTTAATAAATTCCGAATCATGTGTGTCTCTCTCAAAAAGTGTGTACAGAAACGATGATTGTGGTAAACTAAAAAAATAAAGACTCAAATCATACAAGACGCTCCAAGCAAAACACATATTATGTGGTGAATAAAAATATAGCCCCAAGTAAAGTTACCGATAGACGAAGACGAAAGAGGGGATGCCTTCCGGGGCATCCCCAAGCTTAGGATTTTGGTTGTCCTTGAATTTTACCTTGGGGTTCCTTGGGCATCCCCAAGCTTAGGCTCTTGCCACTACTTGTTCCATAATCCATCAAATCTTTACCCAAAACTTGAAAACTTCACAACACAAAACTCATCAGAAAATCTCATAAGCTCCATTAGCATAATAAAACAAAACACACGTTAAGGTACTGTAATGAACTCATTATTTATTTATATTGGTGTTAAGCCTACTATATTCCAACTTATCTATGGTTTATAAGATCTTTTACTAGCCATAGATTCATCAAAATAAGCAAACAACACACGAAACACAGAATCTATCAAAAACAGAACAGTCTGTAGTAATCTGAATTAAACGCAAACTTCTGGAGCCTAAAAAATTCTACCAAATTAGTAAGTCCCAGATAATTTTTAATTGATCTACTAGAAAAAAATCAACTGATAAGCATGTTTCTGTGATTTATGTAAATTAATCTCGTGCGCACAAAGTTTCTGTTTTTTACAGCAAGATCAAACAACTATCACTGTAGGTTATCCTAACGGTCCTACTTGGCACAAACACTTATTAAAACATAAAAAACACAATCATAGCAGTAGCATGATGTACTAATTATTACTAAACAGGACCAAAAAGCAAAAAAACTAAAATAAAATTGGGTTGCCTCCCAACAAGCGCTATCGTTTAACGCCCCTAGCTAGGCATAAAAGCAAGGATAGATCTAGGTATTGCCATCTTTGGTATTTATCTTTTTAATGGAGTTATGCTCGAATCCGGGAGGTCCTTTATGTTTCCCTTCATACTCAGAGATTCTTAGATCTAGAGCATCCAGCCGTTTGTTGCAAAGAGTATTCATGCGATTAAGGTTTCCTCCAACATTTTTAAGAGGTTCAAGAGACTTTTGCAATTCACATAGTTTTTTTAAGATTTGGGTTCCCTCTTGAGTAAGAGTTGGTCCCTTTTGTGGGGGAAGTATTCCTACTATCCATTCTATAATATCATAAGCAAAACTAGGATCAGTATCAATAAAATTCCCTTTGGCGGCAAAATCAAGGAGTTGTCTATGGGATACGGTTAGCCCAACATAAAAATTGCAAAGTAAAACCTTGAAATCTCCCTCTATGGTGCAACCACGATAGGATTCTATCATTATATAACAAGCAACTTTTAGATTTTCTCCCAATTTTTGTTTGAAGTGAAGAACTTCAAACTCGGGGGACAAAGGAGCGGATAAAGGACTAGCCATAACGACGAAGCAAGCAAAAAAGAGGCGAACGGAAGAGAGGGTGAATAAAACGGCAAGGGTGAAGTGGGGGAGAGGAAAATGAGAGGCAAATGGCAAATAATGTAATGCGAGGGATAAGAGTTTATGATGGGTACTTGGTATGTCTTAACTTGTGCATAGACTCCCCGGCAACGGCGCCAGAAATCCTTCTTGCTACCTCTTGAGCACTGCGTTGGTTTTCCCTTGAAGAGGAAAGGGTGATGCAGTAAAGTAGCGTAAGTATTTCCGTCAATTTTGAGAACCAAGGTATCGATCTAGTAGGAGAGCACGCTCAAGTCCCACGCACCTACACAAACAAATAAGAACCTTGCAACCAACGCGATAAAGGGGTTGCCAATCCCTTCACGTCCACTTGCAAAAGTAAGATCTAATAGAGATGATAAGATAATATTTTTGGTAATTTTATAATATAGATTGAAAGTAAAGATTGCAAAGTAAATAGATCGGAAACTTATATGATGGAAAATAGACCCGGGGGCCATAGGTTTCACTAGTGGCTTCTCTCAAGATAGCATAAGTATTACGGTGGGTAAACAAATTAATGTCGAGCAATTGATAGAATTGAGCATAGTTATGAGAATATCTAGGTATGATCATGTATATAGGCATCACGTCCGAGACAAGTAGACCGAAATGATTTTGCATCTACTACTATTACTCCACATGTCGACTGAAGCGATTATGCATCTAGAGTATTAAGTTCGTAAGAACAGAGTAACGCTTTTAGCAAGATGACATGATGTAGAGGAATAAACTCATGCAATATGATGTAAACCCCATGTTTTTATCCTCGATGGAAACAATATAATGCGTGACATTTCCCTTTCTGTCACTGGGATCGAGCACCGCAAGATTGAACCCAAAGCTAAGCACTTCTCCCATTGCAAGAAAGATCAATCTAGTAGGCCAAACAAAACTGATAATTCGAAGAGACTTGCAAAGATAACCAATCATACATAAAAGAATTCATAGGAGATTCAAATATTGTTCATAGATAATCTTCATCATAAACCCACAATTCATCGAATCTCGACAAACACACCGCAAAAGAAGATTACATTGAATGGATATCCAAGAGAAACGAGGATAACTTTGTATTGAGATCCAAAGAGAGAGAAGAAGCCATCTAGCTAATAACTATGGACCCGAAGGTCTGAGATAAACTACTCACACATCATCGGAGAGGCTATGGTGTTGATGTAGAAGCCCTCCGTGATCAATGCCCCCTCCGGCGGAGCGCCGAAAAAGGCCCCAAGATGGGATCTCACGGGTACAGAAGGTTGCGGCGGTGGAAATAGGGTTTTGGCTCCTGTTCTATTGGTTCCGGGGTATATGAGTATATATAGGAGGAAGAAGTAGGTCGGTGGATCCACGAGGGGCCCACGAGGGTGGAGGGCGCGCCTGGGGGAGGTGGGCGTGCCCCCCTGCCTCGTGGCCTCCTCGGTTCTTTGTTGACGTCCACTCCAAGTCTCCTGGATCACGTTTGTTCCGAAAATCACGTTCTCGAAGGTTTAATTCCGTTTGGACTCCGTTTGATATTCCTTTTCTGTGAAACACTGAAATAGGCAAAAAATAGCCATTTGGGGTGGGCCTCTGGTTAATAGGTTAGTCCCAAAAGTAATATAAAAGTGTATAATAAAGCTCGTTAAACTTCCAAAACAGAATAGATAATAGCATGGAACAATAAAAAATTATAGATACATTGGAGACATATCACACTCTGGTGCGGAACATGTCCTTGTGGACCTACGAAGTTCAGTAGCAACTTGATCCGAAGTTTCATGATCATCATCATTAACTTCCTCTCTGGTCGGCGCAGGCACCACAGAAACATCTTCCTGAGTTGCGCAACTTTCCGGTTGAAGAGGGGGTAACTCATCAAGTTCTACTTTCCTCCCACTTACTTCTTTCGAGAGAAACTCTTTCTCGAGAAAGGATCCATTCTTGGAAACAAAGATCTTTCCTTCGGATCTGAGGTAGAAGGTATACCCAATAGTTTCCTTAGGGTATCCTATGAAGACGCATTTTTCTGATTTGGGTTCGAGCTTTTCTTGTTGAAGTTTCTTGACATAAGCATCGCATCCCCAAACTTTTAGAAACGACAGCTTAGGTTTCTTCCCAAACCATAATTCATACGGTGTCGTCGCAACAGATTTAGAAGGTGCCCTTTTTAAAGTGAATGCAGCAATCTCTAAAGCATAGCCCCAAAAAGATAGCGGTAAATCGGTAAGAGATATCATAGATCGCACCATATCTAACAAAGTGCGATTACGATGTTTGGACACACCATTACGCTAAGGTGTTCCAAGCGGCGTGAGTTGTGAAACAATTCCACATTTCCTTAAGTGTGTGCCAAACTTGTGACTCAAATATTCTCCCTCACGATCTAATCGCAAGAATTTTATTTTCCTGTCACGTTGATTCTCTACCTCATTCTGAAATTCCTTGAACTTTTCAAAGGTCTCAGACTTGTGTTTCATCAAGTAGAAATACACATATCTACTTACATCATCAGTGAAGGTGAGAACATAACGATAGCCATCGCGAGCCTCAACGCTCATTGGACCGCATACATCAGTATGTATTATTTCCAACAAGTTGGTTGCTTGCTCCATTGTTCTGGAGAACGGAGTCTTGGTCATTTTGCCCATAAGGCATGGTTCACACGTGTCAAATGATTCATAATCAAGAGACTCCAAAAGTCCATCTGCATGGAGTTTCTTCATGCGCTTGACACCAATGTGACCAAAGAGGCAGTGCCACAAGTATGTGGGACTATCATTATCAACCTTACATTTCTTGGCATTCACACTATGAATATGTGTAACATCACGTTTGAGATTCAATAAAAACAAACCATTGACCAGCGGGGCATGACCATAAAACATATCTCTCATATAAATAGAACAACCATTATTCTTGGATTTAAATGAGTAGCCATCTCGCACTAAACGAGATCCTGATACAATGTTCATGCTCAAAGCTGGTACTAAATAACAATTATTTAGATTTAAAACTAATCCCGAAGGTAGATTTAGAGGTAGCGTGCCGACGGCGATCACATCGACCTTGGAACCATTCCCGACGCGCATCGTCACCTCGTCCTTCGCTAGTCTCTGCTTATTCCGCAGCTCCTGTTTTGAGTTACAAATATGAGCAACCGCACCGGTATCAAATACCCAGGAGCTACTACGAGTGCTGGTAAGGTACACATCAACAACATGTATATCATATATACCTTTTGTCGTGGGAAACGAACACCTATGGGGCAGGGCCCCTTCTCGGTCCGGCAGGGAGCGGAGGGCGCACGAAGAGCAGATCGAGGCGAAGCACGCGAGGGATTTTACCCAGCTTCGGAGCTCTCCGGAGAGATAAAACTCCTACTGCTGCTTTGTGTTTGTATTGTGTTCTTGCTCGAGAGTGTGAGCGTTATGTTGTTTCGAATGAGTCGAACCCCCTCTACGTTGCGCATGGGCCTCCTTTTATAGGCTAAAGGGGTCACCGACAGGTGGCAACATAGACAGGGGTACAAATGTAAAAAGAGGGGTTGGTACAACTGCTATCTACAGTGCACCCTACCTAACTCTGACGGTAGGGGACAAGGGCATTTAATGCCCGTCCGGTCGCCCAAACAGTGCAGAAAACGACCGTTTGGGGCGCCACCGCTCGCCACGATGGCCTTCTCGTCATCTCCACTTGCCACCTCGCACCGCTTGGCTGCACAGCTTTCCGCCACGTGTGCTTGGAATGATCCTGCGGTGACACGTCGATGAATGCGCTGGAGAATGGGTGCAGAGTGGTGGCTTCGCCGCGGCAAGCGCCTTGCCGCGATCGTTGTCTTGTCGCACCCGAAAGCTTGTCGCTCGTCGGGTCTTGCCGGGACACGCGGCGCATCGCGGCAAGTTTCTTGAAACGCCTTGGTTGGCCTTCCTGGCAAGCTCCTCTTGCCGGGGCCTTGTCCTTCCCGGAAAGCTCCTCTTGCCGGGGCCTTGTCTTCTTAGTTAAAACACTTTGTTCTTGAATGGCATAAATAGGAACTACGGAGGATCTTGGCGGGCACCCGGCAAGTCTTGCCGCTGGGCGCTGCGACTGCCCATGCACAAGTTCGGGATACTAAGGTACCCCTACTTTAGTACACCGACAGGAGCCCCCGGGCCTGGGCCACACACGGTGCCGAGCGCTGTTGGGCCAGGCCCAAAACAGGGCACGGGCACGCGCGGCTGGGTCCATACCAAATCTAACTCCGTATCCACCGCGCCCTCCCGTAACAGCATGCGTAAAACGCGGCGTCGTGGGAGAGATCGTGGGCGATTCTTTAATCGAAAACGGCGTAACGTTCGCCTCTCCTCTTTATAAGCAGAGGAAACAGGGGCCATTCCCCCACCTTCGCCACTTGCAGTTCCTTCCTCAGAAATCTCCGCCGCTCCCCTCCGCTTCCCAAGACGAAAGAGAGCAGCGCTCCGCCGCCCGTCGCCCCCGCTCTCCTCCACTGCCTCCGCCATGGCTCCGAAGACCGGAAAGAGTGCGAAGTCGGCCGAGGCGCTGCGGCTTGAGGCGCTGCGCAAGGAGCGAGCACTTTTCCCCCCCGAGCTGACCGCGAAGGCGCTGCGGGAGTGGTTCTATCTCTTCTGGTCGACGGAGACGCGGGCGCATCCGCGCACGCAGGCACTCTCCGCCAAAGCTTCTACTTCGAAGCGGTGCCCAAAAGGGTACTACTTCTTCCCATTGTTCTTCTATTGCGGGCTCTGCCCGCCCTTTTTCGATTTCTTCTGCGACATCATGAACACATACGGGCTCCATCTCCTCGATTTCACTCCCAACGCCGTTCTGACCATGGCGGTTTTCGCGCATCTTTGCGAGAACTTCGTCGGAATCCACCCCAACGTAGCCCTTTTCCACCACTATTTCATGCCCCGGGTCGAGAAAGGAGAGCCCTTGTCTGGCGGGATCGCCTGGATCTCGAGGGCCGGCAAGGAGGTCTATCTGGAGGGGGAGCTCCGCAGCAAATGGGATGAGTGGAGGGCCGAATGGTGTTGGATTGTTGACGCAGATCCGCAACCATTCACCAATTTGCGCCAAGCCCGAGTAGTGCGCGGCGGCGACTGGAGCGCCTTGGCGGCGGATGATGCTAAGCTGAAGATCGCCACCACCCGAATCCTGCGGCTCAGGCTTGCCGGGCTCACTGTAGGGGCTGTTGGCGTGGACTTTCTTCGCCGCCGCATCGCCCCTCTGCAGGAGAGGGGGAGGCCCGCCTGGCTGTTCGGGGGCCCGGCAGATATCATGAGGCTGCGCCCAGGCCTCAACTTTAACTTTATTGTTTTGGAGTTGGATGGGATGCTCAAGGAGCTGTTCAAGCACGACCCCAACCACCCGGAGTGGTTCAGGCTGCCGCAGGGCGTCGTCCCACTGTGCAACAACTCCCAGCTTGATCGCATCCGCGCAATGATGCCGGAGTGCGACTCGCATGGGATTATCCCAACTTGGCAGGAGCTCTCCGACGACGTCGTGCGGCAATTCTTCAACGGCTTGGTGGAAGTAGCAGTCCGTGCCGACGAGCAGAGGCTCCTCACCCGCGACACCACAGATGACGAGATGCGGTACATCGCCACCAGGGCGGAAGAGGCGGCGGCAGCCGCCGCCGCGGGCGAGTTTGGTTTCACGTTGGAGGAGGCAGAGGCGGCCGAGGCGGCAAGCCTTGCCGACCGTGAGGACCTTGTCAGGGAGGTCGTTGGCGAAGGAGAGCCCGAAGCCGAGGCGAGCGAGCCCGCCGAGGGCGCAAGCGGCCAGCCGTCTTCGAGCAGCTTGCCGCAGGCGGAGCCCCCAGCGCAGCCCCCAGCTCAACCAAGAAGGCGCCTCCATAGGACTGGAGACACAGCAGGGCGGCAGGCAGGCCAACAGCCACAGCGTTGCGGGTCACGCTCCACCGCTACAAGCACCGTTGCCGCGGGAGCATCTCATGCCGTGCCGGCAACTGGAGCGGGGTCTTCTCGAGCCGCTGCACCTGATCTTGCCGCAGCTCCCGCCAAGCGTCCAAGGGAGCCTACTCCCCCGCCTCATCGCGCTGAAAGAGTACCGGACTGCGACCTCTCCGCGCTGAGCTCCGACGAGGAGGAAGAAGAGGAGGAGGAGTAAGACTTTCTTCTTGTTGTACTTATATTTCTTCGATTCTTGCTGTTACTTGTCTTGTATCTGATCTGCTTCCCTCTGAACCCCGTTCCTTTTCAGGACTCTGGCCGATAGAGCGGCAAAGAGGGCCAAGGTCCCCGTGGTAGTCATCGAGGATGATCCTGCTGTGACAACAGAGGACGCATCCGAGACCACCTTGACGGACCCGGCAATCTCTCCCCGAAGCAGCCCCCAGCGCAGCCCCCAGTGTAAGTATTTGTTCACTTCCTGTTGTGGGGCGCGCATGGGTGCTCTTTCCTTGCTGATATCTTGATTATTTATTTGCTTGTGTAGGAGCAGAACGAGCCCATCAGGAACAACCAGAAGCCGCTCCTGAGGTGCTATCTGCTTCGACTACACCGCCAAGGGGCGATTCCCCGACAAGGGAGCGCTCTCTGGCAAGGGAGAGGTCCCCGGCAAGGGACGGGACCAGCGAACCTTCGGTGGCGGAGCCCATGACCACAGAGCCCAGCACAGGTAACCCTCCTTGTCGGAAATTTTCCCTTGGGTTCTTCTTCTTCTGATCTTCTTTTTGGATATTTACTTGACTTTTTCTTCCTCTTCCTGTCTTCAGATCCCCCTTCCACAGATCCGATGGAGACCGAGGCCACCGGCGAGGAGGACGCACGCGGCAACACTGATGATGCCGCCGCCACCAAGGAAGAGGCCGGCGCTGACGATCCCGCCGGCAAAGAGGCCGCCAAGGCTGCTGGCGCAGGAGCTGGCGAGGGGTCCGGCGATTGCACTGACGACCCCGAGGGCGCAGGAGCGCAAGGCGCTACATCGACCGCCGACCCCTCCGCCGCTAATGCAGCACCGGGCTCCAAAGAGCCCCAGCCCGGCGCCGACTTGAAGGCCGGCGAGGGTGTCTTCATCAAGCTTCCTTGGGCGTCGAGCTTCAGGGCGCCGGTCGAAGGAGAGGCATTTGACGGAGAAGTGCTCGCCTCTGCTGGGCTGACAGTGGTTGACGCGCCAGGCAGCAGCAGCGGCGAGTCTGAGGAGGAGCAGCTGCTCCGGAAGTTGGTGTTGCTCTACCGCGCCCAACAAGCGAAGCTGGAGTCCCGGGAAGCGCTTGTCGCGCAGGCGGGAGTGGACATAGAGAAGCATGCGGAGGAGCTCTAGAGCCGCAACCAAGAGGCCCTCCGGTCCATTGCGGAGGAGAGGGCGCAGCTTGTCGAGGCGCGGAAGGCCTTCATCCTCAAGAAGGTAGAAGCTGAGGAGCAACAGAGGCTTGCCGCTGAGGAGCTGTCGACCCGGGAAGGCGAACTGACGCAGCGGAAAGTCAATCTGGACAGCTACGAGGAGAAGCTCGCCGCACGCGAGCAATCACTTGGTGGGGTGCTCAAGGAAGCGAAGGACGTTGCCGCAGCTGCCGAGGCCGCCAAGAAGGAATTGGAGGTGAAGATGATGCAGCTGGAGGCTGATCTGAAAGGGAAGGATGAGGAGCTTGCCGCGCTCCAGCGCAAACGCGAGAAGGATGCCCTCGCTCATGGTGATCTGCAAGTTCAACTTGCCGATAAGGCAAAGGAACTAAACGCCGCCAAAGACTCAAATGCTGATCTGGAGCTGAAGGTGGTCATGCTGACTGAGACGCTGGACGGCGCCAAGAAGCGAGAAGATGACTTGAAGAAAGAGATCAAGGCCAACGAGGAGCTGCTAACGAGGGCCGCCGAGACTCAAAACACCTTCAGGGCTATGGTGGAGCTCTGGACGGAGGGCCTCGTCAACATCGCTGCAGTCATCGATGAGGAGCTGGCGCAACTAGACTTGGCGGGCTTCGGGTACTCCTCCGACGAGAACCTTCAGCCCAGTGCCAAGCTTACTCTGTTCTTCAAGGGCGTGGTGACGGCTCTCCAGCAACTCCGGGAAAGGATCCCAAAGCAGCTGGCTGACGAGTCGCGCGCAATCTGCGCCAGAGTCCTGGAGAAGGTGTTGGTGAAGGTGCTCTTCCGCAATCCGGGCCTCAACCTCACCAACGTCCTCAAGAAGCTGCCGGCGGGCGCTGATCTTGAAGAACTCAAGGCCCTTGTCGCACCCATTGTGGACAAGGTGAACGAAGTCAGGAGGGTTGATGGCGACCGCGTAGATTAGGCCGCGTGTTTTCTCCTTTTTCTTGCCGCTGCTAGACATGTTACAGGAACAATCTATTAGAGCACGGCAAGTTATTATTGTAATATAACTTTATTCTGGGTAGTATTTGCTATGTTATTTCCTTTACTTGATTCCCTCCTTTGCATGTTTTTACCCTACACTTTTAGGGAACTTGCTGGCGCAGGCACCCTTGCCGCGAGCGCTGAGTGCGGAACATCAGCAGCCTGCTGGCGGTGTTGCTTCCGGCAAGAAACCTTGTCGGAACTAGTCGCAGCACACTTACGTTGTTGAGCGGACTCGAAACAAAGTAAGGGCGCAACTAGCCATGAGTCGGTTCCTCCGCGCACAGGTTTTCCATACAAAGCACGGTCGTTCAAGGAAGATAACTTAAGAAATTTTAAAACTGATTGTGCTCAAACTTTGGCAGCTTAGCTTTTCTGTTGTCTGCGTCCCGGCAAGGATATACTTCTTTGAACGACGCCTGGTCCACACCATTATCTTCTCCTTCCCTCCCTGGTGAACTTGTGGGCGAAGGAACCTTCTTTTTGGGAATAAGAAAGAAGAGAAAATAAAGATATGGAGCCTTAAGGCTCGTTATTACTTACCGGGGGCAAGTGCTGCACAATGTGTCAGGTAATACATGCGAAAAAAGAAAAAGGCATGAAATTTGACAAGATGTGCGGAGCATATGATCTTTATTCATGCACGGGATCTGCACCCGGCTTTGTACAAAGGGTTACATGCAACAGCGGCAAGGCTTGTACAAAAGGTGGTTGCCGGAACAGGTTCCGGCAACCGCGCCTTATGGGTAAAACTTACGAAGATGCTCAATGTTCCAGGAGTTGCTCACCGGAAAGCCATCTTCGGTCTCAAGGCGGACAGCGCCAGGCCTAGTGACTCGCTTCACCCGATAAGGGCCTTCCCACTTCGGCGTCAACTTGTTGGAATTCTTGGCGGATTGAACGCGCCGAAGAACAAGGTCGCCTTCCTCGAAACTTCTGGCATTAACTTTGCGGCTATGGTAGCGACGCAAAGCTTGCTGGTAGCGAGCAGCTCGTACAACAGCCTGAAGACGATCTTCCTCAAGGAGCAGCGCGTCATCTTGCCGCAGCTGCTCTTGCTCAAGCTCATCATAAGCGAGCACTCGAGGCGATCCGTATACGAGTTCCGTGGGGAGAACTGCCTCTACTCCATAGACAAGAGCAAAAGGTGTCTGGCCAGTGGCTCGATTTGGCATCGTCCTGATCGACCAAAGAACCCCTGGTAGCTCCTCGATCCAATTCCTTCCGCACCTGTGCAGCCTGTTGAAAGTTGTGGTCTTGAGCCCGCGTAACACTTCAGCGTTCGCCCTCTCCGCTTGACCGTTGCTTCTCGGGTGAGCAACAGAAGCGAAGCAGATCTTGGCGCCAAGATCTTGGACGTACTGCATGAAGGTGCGGCTCGTGAACTATGTGCCATTGTCGGTGATGATCCTGTTAGGGACTTCGAAACGGTAAACAATCGACCTGAAGAACTTGACTGCTGATTGTGCTGTCACCTTCCTCACTGCTTCCACTTCCGGCCACTTTGTGAACTTGTCGATTGCCACATATAAGTACTCAAAGCCCCCGACAGCTCGGGGAAAGGGGCCGAGGATGTCGAGCCCCCAGACCGAAAATGGCCAGGATAAAGGGATCGTCTGGAGAGCTTGAGCTGGTTGATGTATCTGCTTGGAGTGGAACTGGCACGCTTCACACTTGGTTACTTGTGCAGTTGCATCCTGGAGGGCTGTTGGCCAAAAGAAACCTTGCCGGAAGGCTTTGCCGGCAAGTGCTCTTGCGCCAATGTGGTGACCACATATGCCTCCATGTATCTCCGCCAACAGCTTCTGTCCATCTTCCCGGGGAATGCACTTCAATTTTACTCCGTTGAATCTTCTTCTGTACAGTATGTCATCGACAAACTGGTACATACTTGATTGCCGAGCTACTCTCTCTGCTTCTTCTTGCTCTTCGGGAAGTTCTCCTGTTTGGAGGAAATGGACGATCTGCTGTGCCCATGCCGGAGCCTGCGGCTCGACAACAAGGACTAAAGGCGCAAATGCTGCTGCGGGAACATCTGCTTCCACGGCAAGAACCTGCGGCTCAGCCGGAGCTTGATGTTCCCTGGCAAGCTTGCCGGAGCAAAACTTGTCGGGAGCGTCTGCTTCAACGGAACAAACCTTAGGGCTTGTCGGAGCAGACTGCTCCTCAGCACCCTTGGTGTTGATCTTGGGGACCTTCTTGGCGGCGGCTTCGGGGAGCTCTGCCGGAAAGTAGTCACCGGAAACCAACTTCCTTTTCTTGCTCTGCCCAGTTGATGGTGTTACAGATGGTTGAGTTAGCTTGAGCACAAAGATCCCTGGTTCCACAGGTAACTTTAATGCAGCGCATTTTGACAGGCCATCGGCAACATCGTTTTGGGCTCTTGGAACGTGTTCCATCTGCAGGCCGTCAAAATGCTCTTCCAACTTTCTTACTTCATCAATGTAAGCTTCCATCAACGGACTCTGATAATCTTTGTTCACTTGGCGGACGACAAGCTGTGAGTCACCCCTGACAATGAGCTTCTTGATCCCAAGGTCTGCAGCGATCCTGAGTCCGGCAAGCAAACCTTCATATTCTGCAGTATTGTTTGTTGCTTGTTCCTTGGGAAAGTGCATCTGGACCACATACTTGAGGTGCTCTCCGGTGGGAGCGACAAGCAACACACCCGCACCGGCGCCTTGCAGCGAGAAGGCACCATCAAAGTACATGATCCATTCTTTGCTTGTCTCCTTGACGGGGATGCTCGTCTCTGGAGTTTCTTCATCGGGTGTTGGCGTCCATTCGGCTATGAATTCTGCCAATGCCTGGCTCTGGATAGTTGAAGTACTCTCAAACTTGAGGCCAAAGCTTGACAGTTCCAGTGCCCACTCGACAATCCTGCCTGTTGCTTCTGGATTCTGCAATATCCTCTTCAACGGAAAGCGAGTGACAACTGTGATCTCATGTGCTTGAAAGTAATGGCGCAGCTTCCTCGAGGCCATGAGAAGGCCGAAAAGTAACTTCTGCACACCAGAGTATCTTGATCTAGCCCCCTGTAGAAGGGAACTGACAAAATAAACTGGGCCCTGCACCATCTTCTTTTGTTTCTCTTCCTGTGGCTGCACAGATCCATCCTTGTCGGGACCAGAGCTTGTCGGGGAAGCCCCCTGCTTGTCGCTGGATTCGCTTGCCGTGGTTGCTGGCTCATCATCCGCCTCCCTTTCCGCTACTAACGCAACACTAACCACTTGATTGGTTGCCGCTAGATACAACAGCAACTTCTCTTGTGGCTTAGGTGCGACAAGTATTGGAGTGGAGGACATGTATCTCTTCAAGTCCTGCAGCGCAGCCTCCGCTTCCGGAGTCCATTTCATTGGACCTGCCTTTTTCAAAATTTTGAAAAATGGCAGGGCGCGCTCAACAGACTTAGAGATGAACCTGCTGAGAGCAGCAACGCAGCCGGCAAGCCTTCGCACATCCTTGACGCGCTTCGGTGCTTCGATCTGCTCAATGGCCTTGATCTTGTCGGGATTGGCTTCAATCCCCCTCTGGGACACAAAGAACCCGAGAAGCTTGCCGGAAGGAACTCCAAACACGCACTTCTCGGGGTTCAACTTGAGATTCATCTTGCGCAAATTTGCAAAGGTCTCGTCCAAATCTTGGATCAAAGTTGCTTTGTCCTTGCTCTTGACCACTATGTCATCCATGTAAGCCTCTACATTTCTGTGCAACTGTGGCTCAAAAGCATGGCTGACTACTCTTGCAAATGTTGAACCAACATTCTTTAGTCCGAAAGGCATCCGTACAAAGCAATACATGCCACATGGGGTAATGAATGCGGTTTTCTCTTCATCCTCTTCTGCCATGAAGATCTGATGATATCCTGAGTATGCATCAAGAAATGAAAGCAAATCACATCCTGCCGTGGAGTCGACAATCTGGTCAATGCGCGGCAAGGGAGACGGATCCTTGGGACAAGCTTTATTAACATCAGTGAAGTCAATACAAAGCCTCCATTTCCCGTTCGCCTTGCGCACGACTACAGGATTGGCTAACCACGTAGGATGGAGTACTCCTCTGACAAGGCCTGCTGCTTCCAACTTCTTGATCTCTTCTGCAATGAATTCTTGTCGCTCCACTGCTTGTTTCCTAACTCTTTGCTTGACGGGCCGCGCATGAGAGCAGACGACGAGGTGGTGCTCAATTACTTTCCTGGGAACACCGGGGATATCAGACGGTTGCCATGCAAACACGTCGACATTCGTCCGCAGGAAAGCAACGAGCGCGCTTTCCTATTTAGGGTCAAGCGTGGCACTGATGGTGAAGGTACCACCAGTGCCGTCCTCCTTGGCGGCCACTTTCTTGGTCTCTGGTGAAGCTGTCTTTGCCTTCTTGCACTTGCCGGTGGAGCTCGATGGTCCGTCCTCGACGGTAGCGCAGCACTCCGAAGAGGTGCGCTTGCCAGAGTGGGCATCAGAGCTGTTCTTGCCGGACTTGTTCTTCTTCTTCACCCCGGTAGCTTCAGCGGCAAGTGTCTTGCGATCTGCTGCGGCTGCTGCTTCCCGGTAGATCTTGTCGGTACAGATAAGGGCATCTTTCTTGTCGCCGGGGACAGAAATGACACTTATCGGACCGGGCATCTTGAGCACGTTGTAGGCGTAGTGAGAGGCTGAAATGAACTTGGCAAGCGCTGGACAGCCGAGTATCCCATTGTAGGGCAATGGGAAATCAGCAACGTCAAAGGTGACTTTCTCTGTCCTGAAGTTCAGCTCGCTGCCAAATGTCACTGGCAGTGTGATCTTCCCCTTCAGCTTGCTCCTTCCCGGGTTGATTCCTTGGAAAGTGCCGGTCTCTTCGAGCTCGCTGTCGGGGATCTGGAGCTTCTTGAGCACCACGGAGGAGATCAGATTCAAGCCGGCCCCGCCGTCAACCAGCATCTTTGTGACCTTGAGGTTGCGGATAGTTGGCGAAACCAACATCGGCAAGCACCCGACCGCAGTTATGCGATCAGGGTGATCCTCAACATCAAAGATGATAGGCGTGCTGGACCACTTCAGAGGCTTGCGTGACTCAACTGACGGTTCCGCTGCATTAACCTCCCGCACCCACTGTTTGAGCTGGCGGTGCGAAGTATGCAGAGAAGCACCGCCGTCGACGCACAAAACCTATGTTGCCTTCTGAAACTCCTGCTCGTCGGTCTCATCCTCATCCATCTCTTCGTCTTCGTCTTTGTCTTCATCCTTGTCGCGGCCGCGGGGAGGCCTGTCTCCTTGCCGCTGCTTAGCCTTGCCGCGGCGCCCTCCCTGGGCGGGACGCTTCTTGCCGGATCCTCCTCCACCGTCTTGGGCCTTCTCCTTGTCGCGTCGCTCGTATTCAGCCTTCTGCAGTTCTACGAGCTGCTCAACTTTCTTGCATGTCTGGAGATCATGGCCCTTGGTGCGGTGGATCTTGCAGTACTGCTTGCCGGAGCCGTCCTGCTTGTCGGCGGCCACCACGGCCTCGCCGGAGTTACTAGCTTTGGCCTTCTCGGCGCCACCTCCGTTGCTGGACTGCTCGACGACTAGCACATCTTTAGCTTTCCGCTTCCTGTTGTTCCGCCTCTGGTTTTTCCTTGCCGGGGCGGCTTCCTCGCTGTCAGATCCTTCTGCTCCTGCGTTCTCTCCGGGGAGTTTCCTCCCCTCCTCAGCACGTGCGCATTTGTCGGCCAGAGCATAGAGCTCGCTGACATCTCTGATTTTGCACATCGCCATCTCCTCCCTCATCCTGCGATTACACACGTTCTGATGGAACGCGCTGATGACCGCGACAGGGTGGACATCTGGGATGTTGCGCTGCACTTGGCTGAATCTCTGTATGTACTTGCGCAGGGGCTCTCCTTCCTTCTGGGCGAGCAGATGAAGATCGCTCTCCTGGCCATGGGGCTTGTGGCCGCCTGTGAAGGCGCCGACAAACTGATGGCACAGATCTGCCCATGAGGAGATGGAGTTGTCCGGCAAGTGCATGAGCCAAGATCTGACGTTGGGCTTGAGCACCAGTGGGAAGTAGTTGGCGAGGATCTTCTCGTCGCGCCCCCCGGCAGCCTGCACCGTGATGGTGTAGATGCTGAGGAACTCCGACGGATGCAACCTGCCATCATACTTCTCCAGTACATCCAGTTTGAAGTTCTTGGTACTGGGCCACTGGACCTGCCGTAGCTCACGAGTGAACGCAGGGCAACCTACCGCATACGGTAAGTCGCCTGGTTCCCCTGGCGCATGCATATCAACAGTGGGTCCAGCGCGCTGGTCTGACTGACGCCGCGCTTTTCTTCGACGCTCGATGCGAGTACGAGCGTCTTCTTGTCGTCGTTCTTGGAGAACTTGGCGCTGATCGCGACGAGCTCGCGGGTCCGACGACACGGTGGAGTCGGTGTCGAGGTTAGCCCGGCGAGTCGGCGATCTTGGCCTTCGGGGCGGGGAGTGCACGGTGGTGGCACCCCCACCGGTCTTGTCGCCACCGGCTTGCGCCTGGGCGTCTTGCCGCGGCTTCGACGTGCTCGGTTGCTGGGGAGTGTCGCCGTTGGCAAAGCCGATGAGGCTCTGGTGGTGATCCTCCAGTCGTCGATCTTGTCCGGCGCTGGAGGGTAGTCTAGGAGCAGTTGGGCTCGGGCCAACGCTTCTTCTGGGGTTTTCGGTGGCGGGGGCGAACGACGCGAGGAGCGGGATATGCTCAAACTTCTAACAGTGTTAGAAGGAGCAGCATCTCGTCCAGGCGACCATGCCGCGCTCGCGCCAACATGTTGGCGGGCATGTTGGCCTTGAGCGTCCCGCGATCCACCATCTTGGCCTTGTTCTAACGCGAGTACGGTGCTAGGAGCACCGTGGCGTTGTCGATCCCGCGCCTCCTGAGAGGGGCGCGGTGCATGCACGGACGCCGAAGTTTGCGGGGCCTTGTCCTTGGATCTGGTGACAATGTGAGTTCCCCCGTCGGCGCCCGTTCCTCCGCCGGCGTCTACTCCACCGCCCGTTTGCTCCGGTGGCGGTGGAATCGACGCAGACGGACCAACCACCTCCGAAGCCTTCTTCTTCAGTGGCATGTCGATGAAGATGATGATGTAGCGCGCGTGAACACCGGATCAGGTTCGCACAACCTCGACGCCCCCTACCTGGCGCGCCAAAGATGTCGTGGGAAACGAACACCTATGGGGCAGGGCCCCTTCTCGGTCCGGCAGGGAGCGGAGGGCGCACGAAGAGCAGATCGAGGCGAAGCACGCGAGGGATTTTACCCAGCTTCGGAGCTCTCCGGAGAGATAAAACTCCTACTGTTGCTTTGTGTTTGTATTGTGTTCTTGCTCGAGAGTGTGAGCGTTCTGTTGTTTCGAATGAGTCGAACCCCCTCTACATTGCGCATGGGCCTCCTTTTATAGGCTAAAGGGGTCACCGACAGGTGGCAACGTAGACAGGGGTACAAATGTAAAAAGAGGGGTTAGTACAACTGCTATCTACAGTGCACCCTACCTAACTCTGACGGCAGGGGACAAGGGCATTTAATGCCCGTCCGGTCGCCCAAACAGTGCAGAAAACGACCGTTTGGGGCGCCACCGCTCGCCACGATGGCCTTCTCGTCATCTCCACTTGCCACCTCGCACCGCTTGGCTGCACAGCTTTCCACCACGTGTGCTTGGAATGATCCTGCGGTGACACGTCGACGAATGCGCTGGAGCATGGGTGCAGAGTGGTGGCTTCGCCGCGGCAAGCGCCTTGCCGCGATCGTTGTCTTGTCGCACCCGAAAGCTTGTCGCTCGTCGGGTCTTGCCGGGATGCGCGGCGCGTCGCGGAAAGTTTCTTGAAACGCCTTGGTTGGCCTTCCCGGCAAGCTCCTCTTGCCGGGGCCTTGTCCTTCCCGGCAAGCTCCTCTTGCCGGGGCCTTGTCTTCTTAGTTAAAACACTTTGTTCTTGAATGGCATAAATAGGAACTACGGAGGATCTTGGCGGGCACCCGGTAAGTCTTGCCGCTGGGCGCTGCGACTGCCCGTGCACAAGTTCGGGATACTAAGGTACCCCTACTTTAGTACACCGACACCTTTGGTGTTGCCGACCTTCTTATCCGCTAAGTACTTGGGGCAGTTCCGCCTCCAGTGACCATTTCCCTTACAATAAAAGCACTCAGTCTCAGGCTTGGGTCCATTCTTTGGCTTCTTCGCGGCAACCGACTTACCAGGCGTGGCAACTCCCTTGCCGTCCTTCTTGAAGTTCTTCTTACCCTTGCCTTTCTTGAAACTAGTGGTCTTATTCACCATCAACACTTGATGTTCCTTTTTGATCTCCACCTCTGCTGATTTCAGCATTGAATATAACTCACAAATGGACTTCTCAATCCCTTGCATATTGTAGTTCATCACAAAGCTCTTGTAGCTAGGTGGAAGCGACTGGAGGATCCTATCAATGACCGAGTCATCTGGAAGATTAACTCCCAGCTGAGACAAGAGGTTGTGCAACCCGGACATTTTGAGTATATGCTCGCTAACAGAATTATTTCCCTCCATCTTACAACTGTAGAACTTGTCGGAGACTTCATATCTCTCGACTCGGGCATGAGGTTGGAAAATCATTTTCAGCTCTTGGAACATCTCATATCCTCTGTGCTGCTCAAAATGCTTTTGGATCCCCGATTCTAAGCTGTAAAGCATGCCGCACTGAACCAGGGAGTAATCATCACTATGCAACTGCCAGGCATTCATAACGTCTTGAGTTGCAGGGAAAATGGGTGCTTCACCTAGCGGTGCTTTAAGAACATATGCTTTCTTGGCAGCTATGAGGATGATCCTCAAGTTACGAACCCAGTCCGTATAGTTGCTACCATCGTCTTTCAACTTGATTTTCTCGAGGAATGCGTTGAAGTTGAGGGCAACATTGGCGTGGGCCACTGGATCTACAGGAGAGATTGTAAAGACAATTTTAGACTAAGTTCATGATAATTAAGTTCATCTAATCAAATTATTTAATGAACTCCCACTTAGATAGACATCCCTCTACTCATCTAAGTGATACATGATCCGAATCGACTAGGTCGTGTCCGATCATCACGTGAGACGGACTAGTCATCAATGGTGAACATATCCATGTTGATCGCATCTACTATACGACTCATGTTCGACCTTTCGGTCTCTTGTGTTCCGAGGCCATGTTTGTACATGCTAGGCTCGTCAAGTCAACCTAAGTGTTTCACATGTGTAAATCTGGCTTACACCCGCTGTATGCGAATGTTAGAATCTATCACACCCGGTCATCATGTGGTGCTTCGAAACAACGATCCTTCACAACGGTGCACAATTAGGGGGAACACTTTTCTTGAAATTTTGTGAGGGATCATCTTATTTATGCTACCGTCGTTCTAAGAAAATAAGATGCAAACATGATAAACATCACATGCAATTCATAAAGTGACATGATATGGCCAATATCATCTTGCGCCTTTGATCTCCATCTTCGAGGCGCGGCATGATCACCATCGTCACCGGCATGACACCATGATCTCCATCATCGTGCCTTCATGAAGTTGTCTCACCAACTATTACTTCTACTACTATGGATAACGGTTAGCAATAAAGTAAAGTAATTACATGGCATTTACATTGACTCACAGGTCATAAAAAAAATTAAGACAACTCCTATGGCTCCTGCCGGTTGTCATACTCATCGACATGCAAGTCGTGATTCCTCTTACAAGAACATGATCAATCTCATACATCACATATAAAATTAATCACATCCTTTTAGCCATATCACATCACATAGCATACCCTGCAAAAACAAGTTAGACGTCCTCTAATTGTTGTTTGCATGTTTTACGTGGCTGCTATGGGTTTCTAGCAAGAACTTTTCTTACCTATCAAAAGCCACAACGGTGATATGCCGATCGCTATTTACCCTTCATAAGGACCCTCTTCATCGAATCCGATCCGACTAAAGTGGGAGAGACAGACACCCGCTAGCCACCTTATGCAACAAGTGCATGTCAGTCGGTGGAACCTGTCTCACATAAGCGTACGTGTAAGGTCGATCCGGTCCGCTTCATCCCACAATGCCGCCGAATCAAGATAAGACTAGTAACGGTAAAGCAAGTTGAACAAATCATCGCCCACAACTACTTGTGTTCTACTCGTGCATAGAATCTACGCATAGACCTAGCTCATGATGCCAATGTTGGGGAACATAGTAATAAATCAAAAAAAATCCTACGTGTCACCAAGATCAATCTAGGAGATGCTAGCAACGAGAGAGGGGGTGCATCTTCATACTCTTGAAGATCGCTAAGCGGAAGCGTTACAAGGAACACGGATGATGTAGTCGTACTCGCGGCGATTCAAATCGCAGAAGATCCGATCTAGCGCCGAATGGACGGCGTCTCCGCGTTCAACACACGTACAGCCCGGGGACATCTCCTTCTTCTTGATCCAGCAAGGGGAGAGGAGAAGTTGAGGGAGAGCTCTGGCAGCACGACGGGGTGTTGGTGGAGCTTGCAGTTCTCCGGTAGGGCTTCGCCAAGCACTACGGAGGAGCGGGAGGTGTTGGAGAGGGGGAGGGCTGCAGCAGGGAAGTGGTGAAGGGGAAAGGGGGACAGCCCCCTTAGATCCCATCTAGGGGGTTGGCGGCCAAGGGGGGACTTGCCCCCTAAGTTTGGTGGGAGGCGCCCCCACCCCCTAGGGTTTCCAACCCTAGGCGCCTTGGTCCCTTGGGGGGAGCACCAGCCCACTAGGGGGCTGGTTCCCACCCTTGTTCAGCCCACTTGGCCCACCGGGGCAGGTGGCCCCACCCGGTGGACCCCCTGACACCTTTCGGTGGTCCTGGTACAAAACCGATAACCCCCGAAATTATTACAGCGATTGAAACTGGACTTCCCATATAATTCTTCACCTCCGGACCATTTCAGAACTCCTCGTGACGTCTGGGATCTCATCCGGGACTCCAAACAACCTTCGGTAACCACATACAATTTCCCATAACAACTCTAGTGTCACCGAACCTTAAGTGTGTAGACCCTACAGGTTCGGGAACCATGCAGACATGACCGAGACATCTCTCGGGCCAATAACCAATAGCGGTATCTGGATACCCATATTGGTTCCCGCATGTTCCACGATGATCTCATCGGATGAACCACGATGTCGGGGTTCAATCAATCCTGTATGTAATTCCCTTTGTCCATCGGTATGTTACTTGCCCGAGATTCGATCGTCGATATCAATGTACCTTGTTCAATCTCGTTACTGGCAAGTCTCTTTACTCGTTCCATAACGCATGATCCCGTGACTAACTCCTTAGTCACATTGAGCTCATTATGATGATGCATTACCGAGTGGGTCCAGAGATACCCTTCCGTCATACGAAGTGACAATTCCCAGTCACGATTCGTGCCAACCCAACAGACACTTTCGGAGATACCTGTAGTGCACCTTTATAGTCACCCAGTTATGTTGTGACGTTTGATACACCCAAAGCATTCCTACGATATCCGGGAGTCGCACAATCTCATGGTCTAAGGAAATGATACTTGTCATTAGAAAAGCTCTAGCGAACGAACTACACAATCTTGTGCTATGCCTAGGATTGGGTCTTGTCCATCACATCATTCTCCTAATGATGTGATCCCATTATCAACGACATCCAATGACCATGGTCAGGAAACCATAACCATCCATTGATCAATGAGCTAGTCAACTAGAGGCTCACTAGGGACATGTTGTGATCTATGTATTCACACATGTATTACGGTTTCCGGTTAATACTATTATAGCATGAACAATAGACAATTATCATGAACAAGGAAATATAATAATAACCATTTTATTATTGCCTCTAGGGCATATTTCCAACAAAGTCACCTTATGAAAATCACCTTTCCATCTGGATGCTCGCCCAGCCTCATTCTCCAGCGAGCGCTTCCACCTTTTCCTCGTTTTCTCCCCGTGCAAACCTCTTTCCTCCCGTTTTTTGCTTGGGCAAGGACCAATGCATGCAGCACGTCCATGCGGTTATTAGGCAAGAAATAAAAGAGGCTTTGCATGCTATGAATTACGTGGGCCTGTATGGGTAGCTAATAAGGCATCCTCTTAACTGCTGTGATTAAGTGTTGCATTTAGAAGAGAGAAAGATTCTCCTTCTCCTTCAATCTGCTTGCACCTAGGTCGTGCTATGACTTATGCACCTGGACGGAGGGATTAGTAATAATTATAGGACAATGATACTATTTGGATAGTAATAATTACAAGACAACTACAATTGGATAGTACCACAATAATTATATATAATGTTGTGCGTGCTAAACATGTTTTGGCCCTAAACATTCATCAAAGTCACTAATAACTATAGCAAAATTTCGTGCGTACAGTTTTGCTTCCATGGGAAGCAAACTTTATTTCCAATGCTATTCAAATTTGCTTCCATCGCAACTGAGATTTGCTTCAATTTAGAAGGAAATTATTCCCAAATAGTTTCATTTCAACGCGTCAAACCACGCTTCCATATCGGATGTAGATTTTGATTCCATGGTGAATGGAATTTGCTTGAATGTATACACAGAAATTTATGTACGGATATGTTGGAAAAATGAGCAATTTACCATACGATTTTATTAACAAAAATAGTAGATAAAACATGACTATTATAGTAGAGGTGAAATAGGTCATGTAATCTAAAGGAGAGAAGGAAAATAACATCTGCACATGTGAACTAGAATAGAACATATGTATAATAGATACTAGAAGGAGAAACTGTTGCAAGATCTTAAACAGAAAGAACATGAGAACGTACGGAACAACGCAGAAACATTGGTCTTGGGATCGGCATCCTCGCTGATGTCTACTACACAACTTTATTCTTGTAGACACGTGTTGGGCCTTCAAGCGCAGAGTTTTGTAGGACAGTAGCAATTTTCCCTCAAGTGGATGACCTAAGATTTATCAATTCGTGGGAGAAGTAGGATGAAGATAGTCTCTCTCATACAACCCTGCAACCAAATAACAAAGAGTCTCTTGTGTCCCCAACACACCAAATACAATGGTAATTTGTATAGGTGCACTAGTTCGGCGAAGATATGGTAATACAAGTGTAATATGGATAGTAGATATTGATTTTTGTAATAGGAACAATAAAAAACAGCAAGGTGGCAAGTAACAAAAGTGATCACAAACGGTATTGCAATGCTTGAAAATGAGGCCTAGGGTTCATACTTTCGCTAGTGCAATCTCTCAACAATGCTAATATAATTGGATCACATAACCATCCCT
Source organism: Triticum aestivum (assembly GCF_018294505.1). Classification (NCBI taxonomy): domain Eukaryota; kingdom Viridiplantae; phylum Streptophyta; class Magnoliopsida; order Poales; family Poaceae; genus Triticum; species Triticum aestivum. Next base: position 598,508,881 of record NC_057804.1, read on the forward strand.
CAACATGCGATGAAGAATCACCCCAAAGTTCTTATCTAGCGGAGAACATAAGAAGAAATTGTTTGTAGGGTACGAAACCACCTCAAAGCTATTCTTTCCGTTCGATCTATCCTAGAGTTCGTACTAAAATAACACAAGCTATTCTTTTCGATCAATCTAATCAAGAGTTCATACTAAAATAACACCATATGACACACATCAACCAACTCTAATGTCACCTAGATACTCCAATGTCACCACGAGTATTCGTGAGTTAATTATACGATATGCATCAAACAATTTCATATTCATAATACTCAATCCAACACAAAGAACTTCAAAGAGTGCTCCAAGATTTCTACCGGAGAAACAAATTAAGACGAGAACGTGCATCAACCCCTATGCATAGATTACCCCAATGTCATCTCGGGAATCCGCGAGTTGAGTGCCAAAACATATATCAAGTGAATCAATATGATAACCCATTGTCACCACGAGTATTCATTTGCAATACATATATCAAGTGCTCTCAAATCCATAAAAGTATTCAATCCAATAACAACGAAATCTCAAAGGGAAAACTCAATTCACAACAAGATAGAGAGGGGGAAACACCATATGATCCGACTATATTAACAAAGCCCGCTATACATCAAGATTGTGACATCTCAAGAACACGAGAGAGAGAGAGAGAGAGGTTAAACACATAGCTACTGGTACAAACCCTCAGCCCCGAGGGTGGACTACTCCCTCCTCATCGTGGTGGCCGCCAGGATGATGAAGATGGCCACCGTTGATGATCTCCCCCTCCGGCAGGGTGCCAGAATGGGGTCTAGATTGGATCTCATGGATATAGAGGCCTTGCGGCGGCGGAACTTCTGATCTAGGGCTAACCCAAAGGGTTTTGGAATATTTGGGAATTTATAGGGCGAAGAGGGGGTACGGGAGGCCACCGATGGGCACCACCCACCAGGGCGCGCCTGGGGGCCCAGGCGTGCCCTGGTGGGTTGTGCCCCCCTCGGGGCACCCCCAAGGTACTGCTCTGGCCCAATGGATGTCTTCTGGTCCATATAAAAACCACAAAAAGTTTCGCGGTGTTTGGACTCCTTTTGATATCGATTTCCTGCGATATAAAAAACAAGCAAAAAACAACAACTGGCACTTGGCACTGGGTCAATAGGTTAGTCCCAAAAATAATATAAAGTTGCTATAAAATGATTGTAAAACATCCAAGAATGATAATATAACAGCATGAATACTTCATAAATTATAGATATGTTGGAGACGTATCACTCGCCAGCCATGCCGTCGAAGAGGTTGTCGACGTCGGGGAAGAAGTTGTCGTTGGGGAAGTGGTCGTCGGTATCTGGAGCGTCCATGATGAACCGGTCAATAGTCGCGCAGAGCGCTCACCAAAAATCTTATCGCCCTTCTCCTGCATAGGACTCAAAGAGGTGGGGTTTCAGAGGCCTACTGTCCACCTGCGGTGCATGCCGCAAGCCGGGATGGGGAAGAACCTTGTAGTAGCTCAGAGTTTGGAACTTGGTGGCGAGAGGAAGATGATGTTCTGGTGTGTCTCTTTGGAGAGGAGTGACCTCTCTTTTATAGGCATAGGAGAAGGAGGCGAACGGACTGTGACGGGAGGTGAAGCAAAAGAGAGAGACAAAGCGAATAGCCTATAGTCGAAGAGGTGCGCCGTTCGAATTCAATCTCCACTACAACAAAACGTTTTAGCTCCCATGTGACCATTCGTATACCCATTGTGCGTGGCAAAAAATTACACATCGGCTTGGCTCATTCCCGCGGCGCGTCTTGACGAGGCGTGGCGAGGCGGGCGAAGGAGGAGGAGCGCGTGTGAATGTCCCTCTTGTTCTCATGCTCATACTTGTGGGGAAACAACCTCCCTTATAAGGAGGTCCAACTCCTACAAAACTAGCAATGTGGGACTAAAATTTAGTTCCACCTCTTGCCTTGCATGAATGGACTAAGTGGGCCTCGAGGATTTATTAGGAATTTCTGAAATTGCTATTGGGCTAACCCAAAATAGATTAAATTCCAGTAATCACCCACCAGATCCTAAAGGCACATAAAATTTGCCTTTGGTACAAAACATTGTTTATATATCGGTACCGTAGTGGAGACTATTAAGTTGAACTTCCACCTAGAACTTTGCGCTACACTAGTAAGCAACTTGAACAGTGGACTAGGCCTTGAACTAGACGTTTTCTTCGAATATAGTTTCACACAGAGCCTTGACCGATACTGGGCTACCGTGGGACTTCCCCACGAGTGGATCTTATGTGTCATTCTCCGAGACCTTTCATGAGTTTACTAGAGAGCACCCTATTCTCACAGATTACGACGTTTAACAATCAGACCCATATAGGTGTATTCTTTAAAAGATGTTCTGCAGGACAACATCTCTGATCAAATAAGCCACTTAGAACACATTAACATATACATCAACCTACCATGCAGATTAGGAGAGTATTGCATCTTCGTTGAGTGGTATTATTAATAGTAAGGATACTCTCCTCTCAGTTGAGCTACAACTTGTCTTCCACATCTAATTCACGGGATCTTCGATCACATAGACTAGGTTACCACTGTGAACAACTCATATTGTGGGTCTCATACCCATCTCCTTCGATGCATTATCTATCACATTTCGTGATAGACAATCTGCCAGATTTTTAGATGTTTGGATATAATCCAATGCAATAACTCCGGAGTTTCTCATTTTTCTGACAGGCTTTAGCCTTCTCTAAACATGTCTTAGTGACTTCATGTTATCCTTTGAGCTGCTCACTTTTGTGTAAGTTTGATTGTCGCAGTTCATAAGGATACCCAGTACAGGTTTCGCAACTACCGGCAAGTCATTCAAGAGTCGACGAAGCCAATCTGCTTCGACTGTAGTTGTTCTAATGTTGTGAGCTCTGCTTTCGCTGTTAACCTCGTTAACATGGTCTGCTTGCAAGACTTCCAAGAAAAAACGCCACCTCCATGATTGAATACATATCCGATCGTGGCCTTTATCTCATCAGCATCTGAGATCCAGTTTGAGTCATTGTACCCTTCAAGCACCTTTGGATGCCAAGTATAGTGAATTCCATAACTCACAATGCCTTTTAAATAATGCATATAACTCTGTCTAAAGCTTTTTAATGATCATCTCCCGGTTTTGAAACAGATCTGCTTAGTTTGCTAACAACAAAAGAGATGTCAGGACTTGTAGCACTGGCTAAATACGTAAGTGAGCCAATAATCTGATAATATTTTAATTGATCTCTAGCAATTTTTCGATTCTTTCAAAGGAGCACACTAGCATTGTATGGTGCTGGAGAGGGCATGCAGTCACTATAGCCAAATCAACTCAAGATATTTTCCACATAGTGAGATTGAAGCAATGTAATCCCACCATCATCATCTCTCAGTATCTTGATGTTCAGAATAACATCTTATGATCATAAATCCTTCATCTCAAAACAACAAGATAGGAATTCCTTGACCTCCTTAATAACATTCAGATTTGTTCCGAAAAATCAATATGTCATCACCATACAAGCAAAGGAAAACCCCATCACCCCCACCATGGTGATAGTACACACATTTGTCAGCTTCATTTACAACAAAGCCTGCGGTTATTAAAGTTCTTTCAAACTTCTCATGCCACTGCTTAGGTGCTTGCTTAAGTCCGTACAAAGACTTCAACAACCTGCGCACATTTTCTTCCTGACCATCTACTACAAACACATCTGGTTGTTCCATATAAATTTCCTCGTCCAACTCTCCATTTAGGAAAGCAGCCTTAATATCCATTTTATGAACGAGAAGACCATGTGAGGCAGCTAGTGAAAGTAGTACTCGAATAGTGGTGAGTCGAGCCATATGTGAGTAAGTATCAAAGAAGTCTTCACCTTCCTTTTGGTATAACCCTTGGCCATGAGTCGTGCCTTGTACTTCTCAATAGTACCATCAGGCCTAAGCTTCTTCTTGAATAATACCATTTGCACCCTATAGGTTTGCACCCATAAGGACGATCAATTATCTCCTAAGTTTCATTTGCCAAGATGGAATCCATCTCACTACGGACCGCTTCCTTCCAGTAGTCAGCATCTTCAGATGCATAGGCTTCTGAAATAGAACTAGGAGTGTCATCTATGAGATACACAAGAAAAGGAAAATGATTCGTTTCATCCGACTGATGTTATGCGGAACGTAAGTCACCTCGTTTGTTAGCCACGTGTCCCATGCCCCTGCACCGTACATCGCTAGCTTATCCATCCGCACCGCATCTCTTCCTCACTAGCTTTTGCTGCCGCCCACGCGCAGTCGAATACCAATAGCACGCCATGCACCGCCGTTGCCGCCTGCTGCAAGTACCACCAGGAAAGCTACAAACGAACCATTGTGCCGCCCGCTGCTGGAAGGCCGCTCGCCGCCAGTGCTCCAAGGGACAACGCTCGACGCCCCTACAAGGGAAGGGGTCACCGGTGCTTTTTAAGGAGCGGCCCATGGTGATGTTGAGGCCACGATTCTGCGTTCGGCCCCCACCGCAGCTGCACGGGACATCCGGTGAGCGGGACCACACCAGCATGCTGCTGATATGCGGTGGGCGATGCTGCCTGGGGCGGCCATGCAGCGAGCGGTGCCGACCATGCTACAAAGCGGCGTGCGGTAAGTTCGCGAGACGTGTTCCGGCTGGTGCTGCAAGGGGTCACTCGTGATACAGGTATCACCAGAATTACGAGCGCGGTGGCGAGCGGCGATGACCATGTTGCAAGTGGCGCGAGCTTGCAAGCCATTATGCATCTAGTGCTGCAAGGGTTCGCCGGCATCACGACACGAGCTCGTAGGCCATTGAGTAGTGCCGAGTGCTCAAGAGTTCACCGGTGAGACAATGGAACATCACCTGGGCCATCGGAGCATCACCATTGGTGTGATGGAGAGTGCTATAATGGAGCATCGCCGGGCCGTCAGGGCATCACCATTGGTGCGATGGAGCATCGTCCGTCTGCTTGAACCTCGCAAGTGCTACAATGGAGCATCGCTGGGCCGTTAGAGCATCGCTGGAGCTGCAATGTAGCATCATCGATGCTATGATGAAGCATCATCAGGCCGTCGAAACCTCGCGGGTGCTACAACGGAGCATCACCAGCCGAGGGAACCTCAGGGATGCTGCAGTGAAGCATCGTCGGACGTCGGGACCTCACGGGTGCTACAACGAAGCATCGCCGGCTGATGGAACCTCACCGATGCTTCAACAGAACATTGTCTGATACCGAAACCTCACGGGTGCTGCAAGGGAGAATCGCCGGCCTGCGGAACCTTACGGATGGTGCAACGGAGCATCGTTTGACAACCAGACCTCACGGGTGCTACAATGGAGCATCGTCGGCTGACGGAGCCTCACGGATGTTGCAACGGAGCATCGTTGGACGTCGGAACCTCACGGGTGCTGCAACAGAGCATCGCCGGCTGATGGAACCTCACCGATGCTTCAACGGAACATTGTCTAACACCGAAACCTCACGGGTGCTGCAAGGGAGAATCGTCGGCCGACGAAACCTTACGGATGGTGCAACGGAGCATCGTCTGACACCCAAACCTCACGGGTGCTACAATGGAGCATCACCGGCTGATGGAACCTCACCGATGCTTCAACGGAACATGGTCTGACATCGAAACCTCACGGGTGCTGCAAGGGAGAATCGCCGGCCGACGGAACCTTACGGATAGTGCAACGGAGCATCGTCTGACACCCAAACCTCACGGGTGCTACAATGGAGCATTGCCGGCTGATGGAGCCTCGCAGATGCTTCAACGGAGCATCATCGGACGTCGGAACCTCACGGGTGCTGCAAGGGAGAATCACCGGCCGACGGAACCTTACGGATGGTGCAACGGAGCATCCTTTGACACCCAAACCTCACGGGTGCTACAATGGAGCATCGCCGGCTGATGAAGCCACGCGGATGTTGCAATGGAGCATCGTCGGACGTCGGAACCTCATGTGTGCTACAACGGAGCATCGCCGGCCAACGGAACCTCACGAATGCTGCAACGGATCATCGTCTGACACCCAAACCTCACGGGTGCTACAATGGAGCATTGCCGGCTGACGGAGCCTCGCGGATGTTGCAACGGAGCATCGTCGGACGTCGGAACCTCATGGGTGCTACAACGGAGCATCGCCGGGCGACGGAACCTCACGAATGCTGCAACGGATCATCGTCTGACACCCAAACCTCACGGGTGCTACAATGGAGCATCATCGGCCGACGGAGCCTCGCGGATGTTGCAACAAAGCATTGTCGGACGTCGGAACGTCACGGGTGCTGCAACAGAGCATCGCCGGCTGATGGAACCTTACGAATACTCCAACGGAGCATCGTCTAACACTGAAACCTCAATGGTGCTGCAACGGAGCATCGCCGGCCGGCGGAACCTCACGGATGATGCAACGGAGCATCGTCTAACACTGAAACCTCACCGGTGCTGCAACGGAGCATCACCGGCCGACAAAACCTCTTGGGTGCTACAACGGAGCATCGCCGGACCTCACGGATGCTGCAACGGAGCTGCGTCGGACGCCAGAACCTCACGGGTGCTGCAACAGAGTATCGCCGGCCGACGGAACCTCACGGGTGCACAACAGAGCTATAATGGAGCATCGCTGATGCTTCGATGGATGGTCGCAGGCTCGTACTAGCTTCGTTGCTGCAACCCAGTGTTGCAGCCGTGGTCGGTGCGTGGCGAGCTCGTGAGTGTTTTTCTGTGCGATGACTAGCGACGATGCATGGTGCAGGCTGAAGCTGGTACTGCATGGCATGTCGTCCAAATGTGGCTCATCGCGTTGGAAGTGTGGATTATGTGTTGCACTCGTGTACATGCCTGCCTTATGGATGGCTGGAGTAGCTGCGGGAGAGATATGGCGTATTGGGATGAAAGCGGTGGCGTGGTCAAGGAATCAAGCGGGCCAGGCCAAATCGATGCTAATCAACGGAACGGGTGGCTATCATCAAAGGACTTTGCAGTCCTTTGTCTCTTGCTCCTAATAGGAGGTCGTTGAAATTATAATTACGGATAGTCATAATTACAGGGCAATGATGATGATAATCATGGATAGTAATAATAATAACAGGACCATTACAATTGCATGGTAATAATTATCACAATAATTATAATCTTGTGTGTACTAAACATGGTATGGCCACGAATTTGATTGCCAGGTTTTTTAGGGAACTAAATAAGGAAACTAATAACTGGGGCATTTGCTAGAGATATCTGACGTTAGCTATTCCAAATTTTATTTCCAATGCTATTCAAATTTGCTTACATTACTAGCAACCTTCAATCTGGAGGGAAATTGTTTCCAAATGGTTTCGTTTCAACGTGTCAAATCAAATCAAACCATGCTTCTTATATTGACTGTAGAATTTGATTCCATGGTTAATGAAATTTGCCTCTATCCCACAAACTCCGCATGAGTAACATCCATCGGCAGTGAATGCCTCCCATCTCATCATAGCCCATCTTTATTAACAATGGGAAAGCAAGCATATATATATATATATATATATATATATATATACAGAGTTGTCAAGGCCACACACCAGGTTACTACATGTCATCGGGGGTCGTGCTACATACTTAGATACTAATGTAGACAAATCTAAGACAAGAATTTTGGGACAGAGACGGAGGGAGTACACAGCACAGTAGCAAAGGCTACCAGAAAGAAAGAATAGCCTCCGTCCCTCGGAAGCACCCTACCCTACCTAAACAACAAACAACAAACAACAAACACACCAAGGCGGGCGTGAGGGCCACCAATTGCGACGATATGTCCACAACTCCAACAGGGTCCTGAGATGCTTCGGAGCCGATTTCCTGGCGCTCAACCACCAGGTTGCTGTGGTCACTGCCACCCCGCTTCTTATGGAAGTAGACACTTTAACATATACTACTCTAGACCAGTCTCAACATATCAATCAGCTCAGCTTCATTGAAGCTATATGGGTAGCAAGCTCCATGGCCTCCTTGACCCGACAAGCATCACTTCCCTGCATTCAAATATTGCATTGCATCACAGGATTATTCACAGATTGTATTAGCTAGTAACCATAATTACTACTAGTACTAGAATTTCACCAAAGTTAAGATGCCTAAACAATGAACGATGCCTCACCTGTCCCTGGGCAAGACCATTCTTTCCGCTGCCTCCTTTCCCCTTGAGTGGTGCGATTGAAGGCGTAAGCCAATCCAACACCTTGAACCCATTGGGTGCGTCCGGAGGTACACCCGCATAGATAACAACCTTGTGTGATGCCTCGTCTGTGCTGAATACCATTATCGGCAGACCCTGGCACCAACACATCCAAAGATTTGATTGACACAAGGAATACAAATTTAATGTTTTAATCATTCATTGTTGGAGTAAGTTGGAAATTATGCTGAATCTATAGTTTCTTTTTAGATGATGGGAACACTAGTAGACAGAAACGGATTGGAGTACCGACCGACCTTGAAACGGTCCATGTCTTTCACAACTGCTTCCCGGACAGCAGTGGTATCAAGACCCACATCGACATGAATAACACAAAAGGGTTTTCCTTCAGAAACAGCAGCTTCTGCGGCATCTATGGCAGTCTTGACAGCCTTTTGGATATTTTCTTTGCCCATTTTCTTCTTCGCCTCCCTAAGTTGATCCTGATATATGCAATAGCTATAATCAGCTTTCTTCATTTTAACTACCAATAGTAGAATACCAAATATATCTTAAATATTTTCTCTTTGACAATATGTGACAAATGAACTGAAGCATTTACAGACCTCCAACTTTGAGACATTGCCTTTTAGATCAGCTTTTCTTGCAGCTGGGATAGCAGCGGCATCCAGTGTATTCTTGATGGACCCAATTTTCTGATGAAGAAATGCCAATTCTTAGATACTCCCTCTGTAAACTAATATAAGAGTGTTTAGATCACTACTTTAGTGTTCTAAATGATCTTATATTAGTTTACCGAGGGAGTAAAATCTAATATAAAGCAGATCAACAGAAAATGGATACAAAGTACAACTGACATCGTCTATTCATATAAAAGTTAAGGACATCGTATTTCTAAGAAAACAAACAAGAATCACAATAACTTCTAATAATATCCAATTTATCGGAGTATCATAACCATATAGCTCACACTATGAGACACAAACACAAATGGGGAAAGCTTAGTACCTTTTCCAATGTCGCTCCGTCCAGTTTAGATGCTTCATTGATATCAGTCTCGATAGATGATGCCAACTTCATAGCCTGTGAGGCACACTCAGCAGTAACAGTCGTTATCCTCCGAACACCTTTTGCGATACCCTCTTCAGATATGAGGGCAAATGCTGCGGCATCTCTAGTGTTCGAAATGTGTGTGCCTGACATACATAAACGTTAGGGTGACATAAACACATAAATGCAGAATTACATAGTAGAACAGAGTAGTAAATATACCTCCACACAGCTCTGTTGATATGGATAACCATTCTTTGCTTTCAGGGTTTGCAAGCAGATCTTCCACTTTGCGACCAATCGATACAACTCTTACAGGGTGAGGGTAAATCTACAAAATCCATATGTAAAATGAATTAACACAAGACAACAGGGCAGGCAAACGAGATATGACAACATGGTATGTCAAGATGGGTAAGAGAACGCACTTCACCAAACACAGCTCGCACACCATTTATGCCCTTTGCATCAGCTAATTTTATTTCTTGTGCAGATACCTCCAGCTCATCCTCTATTTGCTTCTTCACTATATCCTCAATTTTTCTCAAATCTTCAGGCTAAACAGGTTTCCCTGTTATGTACTAACAGTTGAGTTGACAAGCCGAGGAAAAGCAAAGAGTGGATGCAATATAAAAAGAATCACAGTATACCATGGGAGAAACCAAATCTCAGCTTCTCTGGAAGAACAATGGAACCTTTCTGGTCAATATGGTCACCAAGTACTTCCTACACTTGCAATAGTGAAACCATCATGAATACAAAAAAAGGCATGCACTATAAAATCTGAGAGGCTTGAAAACTTACCCTTAGAGCAAAGTTCAGCATATGGGTACATGTGTGGTTTGGAGCAATCAGAGTACACCGTGTGTAATCAGCCTACCAAGAGTAATAGAAGCATCGCAGTGTAATTTAGCAAATTTCATAGGTAAACTAATTTAGTATAAAGAATTAATCAGTACAGAATGTTATTTTGCTTTTCACTTCATCGCCAACAGACAATGCCTTGGAGTCAGGCCCTTCCAGAAATGAACCGATGTGCAGGACATATCCAGCAAACACTTGGACATTGTTCACAGTGAAAGATCCAGATGCCCCCTCGATACTCCCAGTGTCATAGATCTATTCCAGAAACATCATACGGCATGTCAAAAGAATTCATACAATGCATGGCGCAACTCTTGAACATGCAGGGGAGCTGCATATGTATATACAGCCCCAAACCCCACACAGGATAGAACAAGAAATGGCCATGCAACATGGTGACTTCAAATAAACAAGAAAACACCCATGGTTGTTGAATGCAAATTGCAATGTTTGTTTGCAAAGTACCGGTATTAACTTGCCAAATTTTGAAGCCAATGTATTGTATGGGCAACTTCAAAGCCCTCAACACTATTTTCCTCGGAGTTAGATTGGATACAACCGTAAGGTGGTGCTCGAAATGGTGTTAATGACAAAAGGCATTACTTCAACCATTTATTAATGAGCGCTGTAGATTATTAGGATGACATACAACAAACAACAAACAATACCAATCAGGTTTCAAACAATGGGAGGTATCACTCCAGGGTGCACTAATCATTTTTTGTTCTGGTTACAATGAAATAATAACTTTCAAACAGAAATTATGTGTCTACTTTACTGATGAATCAACCAACATGATTATGTTAAAATTAACAAAATTACTGTCATGTGGGGCCATTGCTACAGGAGGACACCCCATCAGACATCAGCTCAATAGTTACTATAGAAAAATATCTAACTCGCAAACTAAGGTAATTATCAAGCTGATGTCAGACGGGGTTTCTTCCTGTAGTAATGGCCCCACATGACAATTACAAAAAAAAATAGAATGTCATGCTTATTCAGTAGGTAAGCTGATAATTCATTGCATGACTACAACTCGAGAGGTGATTGCACTTGACATTTTCATTCAACTACACTAACATGCCGTCAAAAGTGAAGTTGTACCTGACCGCCCTGTTCCGCATAGAAGCTTGTGCTTTCCAAAACAAGACCAAAATCTTCATCACCAGATGCAGTAGCTATGAACTCTGAGCCAATATAGATAGCTTTTACAACACTACTATGTACCTGCAAAATGTTTTTAGGTGTATCCGCCATGATCAATATATAAGTGTTTACCCACAGTGCGAAATATGAACAGTGCAAGAACAAGCAAAGGCAGGTAGCCAGGTAAATTCACTACTTGAATGAAATTCTACAAAATCCCAAATAGGTACTGAATATTGAAGGAACTGTACCTAATAGAGAAACCACAACTAAATAATCTAACTAAGCATCTAACCTCGTGTTGGAATTTCGGGCTATCATTTGTGCTGGCAAGCCCCTGATTGCGCAGGTGCGATGTAGCATTAGCATCAAGGACAATAGACTTGCCACCAGCCTGCAAGAAAAACATATATAACAAAATCAGAAAGAAGTATGATATAAAAACCATAACAGGAAGAAGTTGCCCAATCAATTGTTGAGCGTCAGTGGCATATAAGAGATGCTAAGTTTAGTTAATTACAATATTATTAAACAGCAAAGAGCAGGAATAATACTTGGATGGCATAAAAGATCACAAGTGAAGAATTAAGTTTTATATTTAAGAAGAAATAAATACAACCTTGTAGCGAGCATTCCTAGCCTTTTGTCTTGCTTCTTCCATAGAAACATTAAAACCCTCCATGTCAACAGATAGCCCGAAGTCAACTGCCATGACCTATGAGATAGGAAACAACAACGATACCAGAAAAACAGACAATAAAAGCTTTAACAACAACATAAACATGAAAATATAGCACCATCAAGCTAATTTGAATAGATTTACTGATGAAAACATGAACAAACCTCAGTCAAATCAATTGGATAGCCATATGTGTCCCACAGAACAAATGCATCCTGAAATAATAAATAACGGTTGCAATACATGAAAGATAGCAATATAAACTTGAAAAGTTCAGCTGGATGTAACAGAACATTGATAAACATAACCGAAGTATGATTAAGAGACATGTTTCTATGCAGTAAACTCCTATTCTTAAAATAAGGACGATGAAAAGAATTATTCCACATTACTGTAGAGAATATGATCAAGTTTACCAAATAGTCAAATTCCTTAGTTTTTGACACGTTTCTCGAATACATAGAATTAGAATGACAAAATAGAGAATATGATCAAGTTAACCAGATAGTGCCTATACAATATTTAAAATGACATCCGAGAATAACTACCGACAACGTATCCGACAGATATCCAAGTTCTGGTTCCTAATGCCATTTTTAAGGGGTTCGGTCAGTTTGTAGCTATCTGAACCATTTTTACCCCTGCCAGCAAACCATTTTCATGACACTATAGTTAGATTCTCAGGCATTGTTCTTAAGGCGGTAAGGCAACCTAAGGTGAGCACCCACTACCCTGACGCCTAAGCGCCTTAGGTGGGCAAAACTGCAAAGCACTGTCAAGACGCCTTGCCACCTAAGCGTCCAAGGTGAGAAGCCCTAAAAACAATGCTCTGAGGCCTACTGGAGAGGGAGAAAAGGCTAGAGATATCCAGATTAATCTTCACTTCAAGAAACTAGATGACAATGCAACCAATCTAGCAAGGATAAGAACCTATTTCAACTATTTTAATATGAAATGTATGCATCTTATTAATCACGATACTTTGTCTCTAACTTCACAATTTATATCATCTCCTAACTATTTTCACTTCTTAATGGACATCAATGAGATAACACATCAGACAACAAACAAACTACAAGTCTGCTTATTAGGTGCAAACATCTTCTAGTGAAAACAAAATAAATCAAGTATAATTCAAAACCAAAGCACTTGCCTGGCGAATAAGTACTGTCCCACCATTCTCCTTGACAGCATCTGCAGCTTTCTTAAATCTCTCATATCCCTGAAAATTACAACAACAACACAATCAGTTAACTGCCTGAACAGCCACAAGAACGGACAATACATATTATGATGGTTCTAAGAAAAGAAGGGTCAACTAAACTTCAACTGTAAGCTTTCTTAGTCTCTGTTGCTATATATGAAACACAATAGCAAGGCACCTAGTAGGAACCACCCTTAAAATATAAGCATGATAAACAGAATCATGCCCATGTGCAAACCAAATAAATTGGATTACTAATGGTCATTTCATAGAAAAGATGAGACAATTTATCATGTGTGCTAATTATCGTGATTGAACTAAGCTGATGTAAACCAAGATTGAAACTATCACCCTGGATGTGTTGCCTCAAAACAAGAAACTATCTGGTTACTCAGCACAACACGTTAATATATATTATATATATAAAGTAAGCCTTTAGCAGTATCTCATGAGCAAAACAGCGGTACCTTAGATACAAGGTATAAACTGGCCCAGAGCCTCCGGCAACAATAGAAATTTAGGTTATCTGATAACAAACAAGCTAAATTACTTTGAGACTAACACATGTTTACAAGGATAAAACAATTTAGGTTATCTGATAACAAACAAGCTAAATTACTTTGAGACTAACACATGTTTACAAGGATAAAACACTGCCTAAGAGTGTGCAAACACTTGGATTTGATTGCAATGAAATTACTTCAACAAACATCACTTGGGCCAAATTGAAGTCACTGATATGCAAATACTCCTGGCAACCAATATTACCTTCGCTAGAGTGTTCTCAAAGCTTGCCTCTTCTTCTTCAATTATATCTTTAATCTTCTTTTCATTGTCCTTCAGCTCAGGAAACACATCACCCATCACTCGGACAAAAACATCTACAAGGCTGTACAAGAAAGATACAAAATAATGGCATATCAAATACCAGCTTCAAGAACATAGTTTAAATTAGCTAGAATCATGTGTGACATAGTTTCTTTACTTGTTGTCATATGACATCTCTACAGTCATCCTCGTAAGCCGTACATTGCATGTTTAGCATCCCGAGTAAACAAAAGGCTATGCAAAGTATACCATTAACGAAAAGGTACAGAATACAACAGATGCATGTTACAGTTCTTACGAGCTAAAAAATCCTTGCTTTGCCATCAATTTTTGATGACCAAAGTGAACAGCACGTCTAAGTATACGCCTTAGAACATACTCTCTTCCCTCATTTCCTACAACAAAACTCCTATTAGAACAAGGAAACATCATTGTATAACACAAAACAAAGCTCTGAAACATTGTAAAAATACTGCTAAACAACATTCCTCGGTAGGGGCCCATCTGAAATCTAAAAAAAATGGTTCGCAATGAACTAAACCCACACAAATTTAGCATTTATGACTTCATATTTATAGGAAGGGCATTAATGCATTTCGTCCTAAAACAGGAAATGCAACTCAGGTCCCCAAACTAGTGATTTTGACACATGGATGCCTGAACTAAAATTAATTAGTCAGGTTCAAAACAACTAGCCTCCGTAGAGTTGACTAGCCAAAACCGTATGAGCTCACTAGGTTGAGAACCATCAGCAATAGCAAAAGAAAGGGCTCTTATGTGATCTGCAACAACCCTATATGCCATATCAACTTTCCCAACATCATCGAATCCTACTTTACCAGAGTATGGTTGAATTCCAGCGCCTGCCAGATGCATTCATAATGCATAATGAATTGGCAATGAATATCATTTACTTTAGGCAACAATTTATTGCTTCAGCAAAATACTCTAGTCACAACTCGCAAGCACAAAAGAAGCTGCAAGTACGCATCTGGGAAAAATACCTTGTGGATGGCATCGAATAATGGCATCAATACATCTGTGTCGTAATTGCTCATTTTATTCTGAAGGATAGAAGTTAAACGCTCAAAGCCCATTCCGGTGTCAACGTGTTTTGCTGGCAAGGATCTCAAAGTAGCGTCTGACTCCCTGTTGAACTGGGTATTAATAAAATAGCCAAATGTCAGTGCATAGTAGAAGAGATAAAAAGCAAATAGGCGTGCACACACATGAAACAGAGTAACTGGCATGTTAACCTGAATAAACACAAGATTCCATATCTCAATACATGTAGGGTCATCATTATTGACTAATGAGGCTGCGTCACGGTTGTCAATACGATCAAAATGAATCTCTGTGCATGGTCCACAAGGACCTGTGTCGCCCATCTCCCAAAAGTTATCCTGCTCAAAGAATGCATTGTTGTAATACTCTTCTTGTTTAATAGGGACATTCAGATAGCAGTATAAGCCCAACAGAAACGAAGATACAAGATAATAATGTGTAAAACGGACAGGAAGGAGGTCGACCAAGAAACCAAGCAGAGCACAAGCAGAATAGTACCTTGCAACCGAGAGGCAGAACTCTTTCATTCAGTAGATACTTGAACCATATGTCTTTTGACTCGGTATCGGGAGCGAGACCAACCTTGTCATCACCATCAAAGTATGTTGCATAAATCCTATCAGTGGGCAATTTGTAGACCTGCACATACATACATACATGCATATGAAATAGAAATTTCTATCAACGGGCAATTATATGTCACTCTTTCATCATCCTTACATTTGATTGATTGATTGATTAATTGATTGATTGATAGCAAGAGTAGGTAGGTAGGTACCTGGGTGAGGAGTTGCCATGCGTATGCGATGGCCCCGTCCTTGAAGTAGTCCCCGAAGGACCAGTTGCCGAGCATCTCGAAGAAGGTGTGGTGGTAGGTGTCCTTGCCGACGTCGTCGAGGTCGTTATGCTTGCCGCCGGCACGGATGCACTTCTGGGTGTTGCAGGCGTGGCGCAGGTGGCCGAGCGGCGAGTCCGGGGCGGCGGTGCCGAGGAAGACCGGCTTGAACTGGTTCATCCCGGCGTTGGCGAAGAGGAGAGTGGGGTCGTCCACGAGCACCACGGGGCTGGACGGCCACGGCATGTGCGCCTTGGACTCGAAGAAGCCGATGAAGGACTCCCGGACCTGGGCGGAGGGCCGGCCATGGATGCTCGTCGGAAGGAGGAGAGGTGGGCGGCGGCGGGCAGAACCCTATCCCTAGCGCTTGGCTTGGGGTTGGGGTTGAGGAGCGCTGCAAGGAAAATATGAGGCAGGGAACGAATGCCAAGTTTGTGTGGTAATTTTATTTTATTTTGAAAAGAAAAAATAGAAACCATATTTAAAAATTTCAAAAAAAATTGAAAATAATTCTGTGCAAACTTTTTTTTTTGCATTACTCAACTCATGGTGTCCATACATTGAGCGACAGCTAGCTCAACAGCAACATCTGGACCAGAACCAACCCAAGTCATGGTTCATCCTTCTAATTTAGCAAATCTAGGCTAACTTTATTTTGAGAGTGATTTACATGAGTAATACAACAACCACGAATCCCCAAAACATACTTGATCACCTTAACTATCCAAGCATAAATAGATTTGTCCAAATCCCTCAATTGGATCAGTTTGACTGCAAGAATAGAGTCCATCTCCACAATGGTAGAAAAGTCACTCCTCTCAAGTGCAGATGATAGCCCTTCCATGCACGCACGCAGTTCAGTTGATGAAAGAAAGAGCGTTTTTCTTCTCTGCTTCTTCATTCGCTCGATTTCCTTTTTTTCACCTTTTTATTAAAAAACTAAAAACATTTATTTAAAAATAATAATTTCCTTAAAATTTTGAAATGTTCAAAGTGAAATAGAAAACTATAAACATTGTGTAAAAAATTATCACCCGCTGCTTAGCTTGATTTGCAGGTATGAGGCAGGGAACGCCATACATTTGGCCGGCCTTCGTTTTTCTTCTCCGCTTCTTCATTCGCTCCATTTTATTTACATTTAAAAAATATATTCTAAATACACTTATTCCAAAAACACAGTAGAGTTTAACAAATAAAAAATGTTGAAAGTGAAATATAAAAGTATAAACATCATGTACAAAATTGTACTCTCTATGATCCATATTAATTGTCACTGACTTAGTTTAAACTAATATAGACCAAATGTAGCATGATATAAAAAATGTTTATGGCATTCAAAAATATGTTCACGTGTTTCAAAAATATATACGTGACATTTTTAGAAAATGTCATACAATTTGGAAAGAATGCTCACGTAATTCAACAAAATAAATACTGCCTTTCAGAAAGATGTACATGACAATTAAAAAATGCTCACACACTCCAAAAATAGGTTTATGCCAATTAATAAAAAATGTTCAAGATGTGTAAATTTTTACAGTGTGTATTTAGAAAAATGGACATGTATTGAGAAAGAAATAAAATCCATAAAAAACACATAAGACATAAAACCAAAAAAAAAGATGAAAATTGGCCCAGGAAACACACAAGACGAAAAGGAAAAAAACTCTGCAGGAACCCGGTCCCGGGAACCCATATTGGGAAAACCCATCTAGGGTCCGCCTACTTCATACAGCAGGCGAGAAGGACATAGTAAAGATGACATGCTTTTCTCAAAAAAACAGGTAAAAATGACATGCCATTAAAAATAAAATTGCCATGCTCTTAATAGTTATTAGAATGAATCAAGTCTCTTCTTTATTAGATGCCATATGCTATTTATACAAGGGAAAGGACACCACTGGAAAAGGTGTCTGATCAGAGGAGGTGCCTGTTCGGCGAGAACCGACGCGGCCGTTTTACAACGGCCCGCGGTTAGTACAAGCAGGGATTAATCCCATAATTAACACATGGTTAATTAATTCTAACACTCCCCCTAATCAATGCTTGATCTTGTGAGCAGACGTCATCTTGATAAAGTTTCCTCCAAAAACCCTGTGGGGAAAAATGAGGATAGAGGTGTTTGATATGTTGCCAAAACTCCTTCAAACCCAGTAGGAAAAATAAGGAGAAAATGCCGTAACATATAATGATTATTGTCTGTGTAACTCAATATGAGAAAAACCCATAGAGTTTAGAGGACATTAAATATGTCTAATATACTTTCTTAAAAACCCCGGTGGGGAAAACAGAAAATATGACATATGGTCTTGTGTTGATATTACCTCATTAAAAACCTTTATGAGAACCTATAAAGTAAACTCATGAAGGGAAAAAGAGTATAATATGATGCTTTCAATAGGAACAATTCAGGAAGATACTCCCCCTGATTCTTGCATATTCCGAAGTCGTTATATACCAATTCCATGAACACATTTCTAGAACATAGAAGTTGGTAGAGACCTGGTGAACAAATCAGTCACATGATTTAACTTGCAAGATATGCAATATAGCGATATTGCTTATTATGTAACATGTTTGCATCCGGGCAACACAAGAAACATTATCCTTGAGATAATGGTTGGTGGATGTAGCCATAAGGTCTGTCTCGAAGACTCTTCATGAGAGGGCTACCACACCTAGTAGGAACACTAAGCTTGTCTACGATCTGATATAGTGGGATCTCATCGATGTATCCAATGATATCGGTGTTCACATTTCTGTGAAACTGAAAAACCAGGAAAAGATGTTTGATGCCTTGAAGATATCGAAAGATATTCTTGAGTACCAACCAATTGTGTTTGGTGGATCCAATGGCATTAAGGAACATTGAGTCCCAATATTTCATTTCTATCATCTCTTGGTCTAAATAGATCTTTCTCTACGTCTAGAGAATGAACCACCATGAGAGTTATGGATGTATAAGACTTGTCCACAATGAATTTCTCCAATATATTTTGGATATAGACAACATAGTGTACCAAAATGTATGAGTGAAGGTGCTCAAGTTGTAGTAACGAGCGGTATCTTGGTTTTACCCAAATCCTTCATTTAAACTCTGTCGTTTAGATGATTACATGTATCATCATTGCAGGAGTAATCACTGTGTATGACAGACAAACATGGATAACCATCATTGTAGGAGTAATCCTTGTGGAAAGGAACTCACTAAGTCGGTTGTACCAAATGTACCGACAACAATAAGTCATATGGTGACTTGCTAATTTTTACACAATGTATGTTGCATTTTGTATTTCGATTCAGAATTGAGATTCCATTGGAAATCAATCATATATGTCTGAATCTAGTGAGCCACATGGATATGTGATCACTACATCTATCAATTGCAGAGATAGATGATTTTGTACTGCCAATGATATAAGTTATCGAAATGAGATTCCACCTCTGGAGAATAGTTAGGTATCTGGGTAAACCCTTGTGCTACAATACTTGCTCTTTGTTTACCACCTCGTTGTTCTCAATTTTGTTTCCAGAAGAAAACTGGTCTAGGTATTTCTTATGAATACCTTCCCATTATTGAGCAAGATCATTTCTTCCTAGATTATACCCTTTGCTTGAGTTCAGTCCGAGTGTTTTTCACACTTTGCCATGGCCATGGTCTTTGGACCTGAATCATGTGAAAGGTTTTGCAATCTAGTTGAGAAATGTATGTTGACAATTGTAGACATCCGGTTATATGTTTCTCCAGAATCTATATATCAATATAGAGTTGATGGAAATATCGTTACCCAAGGTGACTGCTCGCTATTTCCCAATGCGGCTAAGTCGGGTATTCCAATATCCCGGTCATTGTGTGCACTATGACCTGGGTTGGTGGAGGATTCCCGTCCACCGGGTGTATACTACCCATTAGGTGTCTGCCAACATGAAGTTGACTTGCATTTACTGATTCACAGGCCTTGATATCCTTGCTTGCGAGAAGCTGAATCCTGATGTACTTCTGCCATACATCTCCCCCTGTTGCTTTGAACGGGGAGTGGAGTGGATTTTGTTGGTACCTCCACTCTTTCAGGCATACTTTGCAGGATTGTAGGATTGTGTGACACCTTTATAGTCAGTAAATGAATCTGGCAGGTTATTTGCAATATGTTGCAAATCTTCTGAACACATGGTTCAACTCTTTGATTACGGGGATATGAGGCAGAAATGTGTTGAACATTCCACTAATTTCCTGGCATTCTTTATGGTACTTGAATTCTCCCCCTAATGCCTGGAAATATTCCTCATTGAATCAACATACTGGCCTTGAATAACTCCCCATGTGAGGGGCTTGAGGTATTGACGGTAATACAGTTATTCCTCACATAGATCCCAACTATATGTTGAGGGGCCAATGATGTATGTCGGGGTGATGATATCGGTGTGTAACCAAATTACCGCAGATAGGAAATACTTGGTAGATTTCCACGTATCAAAGATAGAGGGGAATAAAATTATGCAGTTTGGTCATGAGCGTGTAAAACTCCATGACTCCAACGTAAAGTTGGTAAGTTGCAATTTCAAAGTAAAGATCATGCAATGAGCTCAATTTTTTGGATGGGATTCTACCAAACCATTTCGAGTCTAGACATTAGGACAAATTACTAAACTTCAATCCGAGGACCATTGAAAAAGGCACTCAAGGAGAATTCTGCAAATGCTATCCATTCGATTTGCTTGAAATCGATGTCAGGATAATGAGTCAATGGTTTCGTGTGAATAAAGCACACTTGAGACCATCATATAGATGTGTCTTTGGAAAAACCATGGATACCTGAATAGTCTAGTCAATGGTTGGGAAAAACCACTTACCTCGACTTGATGCATTCAAGGAGTCTGAGTGGTTCAGCGTAAACTTTAAGGTGCGCAATCCTTAAAATTAGCTTCTCTGTGTCATATGTAGTGCACACAAAATCCAAATATTGTTAGAATTTAGCATCATAATAATCATAAAACCAATGGAATTGCTGATAGTTTCGGTTTCAACCCAATGTCTCGATGACCAAAGGCGAGTATGCCAAGTTTGTCATGTACAAGATGTTGGGTTTCGTAGTAATTTCAAAAAAATTCCTACGCACACGCAAGATCATGTGATGCATATTAACGAGGGGGAGAGTATTGTCTACGTACCCAACGCAGACCGACTGCGGAAGCGATGACACGACGTAGAGGAAGTAGTCGTACGTCTTCACGATCCAACCGATCAAGCACTGAAACTACGGCACCTCCGAGTTCGAGCACACGTTCAGCTCGATGACGATCCCCGGACTCCGATCCAGCAAAGTGTCGGGGAAGAGTTCCGTCAGCACGACGGCGTGGTGACGATCTTGATGAACTACAGCAGCAGGGCTTCGCCTAAACTCCGCTACAGTATTATCGAGGAATATGGTGGCAGGGGGCACCGCACACGGCTAAGGAACAGATCACGTGGATCAACTTGTGTGTTTCTGGGGTGCCTCTGCCTCAGTATATAAAGGAGCCAAGGGGGGAGAGGGGCGCCGGCCAGGGAGAGAGGCGCAGGAGGAGTCCTACTCCTTCCGGGAGTAGGACTCCCCTTCCAATCCTATTCCAACTAGGATTCCCCGAGGGGGAAAGAGGGAGAGGGGTGGCCGGCCACCTCTCCTAGTCCTAATAGGACTAGAGGAGGGGGGAGGTGCGCAGCCCCCTTGGGCTGCCCCTTTCTCCTTTCCACTAAGGCCCATGAAGGCCCATATGGCTCCCGGGGGGTTCCGGTAACCCGGTAAAATCCCGATTTCACCCGGAACACTTCCGATGTCCAAACATAGGCTTCCAATATATCAATCTTTACGTCTCGACCATTTCGAGACTCCTCGTCATGTCCGTGATCACATCCGGGACTCCGAACAACCTT
Source organism: Triticum aestivum (assembly GCF_018294505.1). NCBI lineage: Eukaryota > Viridiplantae > Streptophyta > Magnoliopsida > Poales > Poaceae > Triticum > Triticum aestivum. The sequence continues at coordinate 598,530,675 of NC_057804.1, forward strand.
CGGTACATCAAAATGCATAAACTCATAATGTAACTGTCATCGTAACCTTAAGCGTGCGGACCCTACGGGTTCGAGAACAATGTAGACATGACCGAGACATGTCCCCGGTCAATAACCAATAGCGGGACCTGGATGCCCATATTGGCTCCTACATATTCTACGAAGATCTTTATCGGTCAGACCGCATAACAACATACGTTGTTCCCTTTGTCATCGGTATGTTACTTGCCCGAGATTCGATCGTCGGTATCCAATACCTAGTTCAATCTCGTTACCGGCAAGTCTCTTTACTCGTTCCGTAATACATCATCTCACAACTAACATATTAGTTGTAATGCTTGCAAGGCTTATGTGATGTGTATTACCAAGAGGGCCTAGAGATACCTCTCCGACAATCGGAGTGACAAATCCTAATCTCGAAATACGCCAACCCAACATCTACCTTTGGAGACACCTGTAATGCTCCTTTATAATCACCCAGTTACGTTGTGACATTTGGTAGCACCCAAAGTGTTCCTCCGGCAAACGGGAGTTGCATAATCTCATAGTCATAGGAACATGTATAAGTCATGAAGAAAAGCAATAGCAACATACTAAACGATCGGGTGCTAAGCTAATGGAATGGGTCATGTCAATCAGATCATTCGACTAATGATGTGACCTCGTTAATCAAATAACAACTCATTGTTCATGGTTAGGAAACATAACCATCTTTGATTAACGAGCTAGTCAAGTAGAGGCATACTAGTGACACTTTGTTTGTCTATGTATTCACACATGTATTATGTTTCCGGTTAATACAATTCTAGCATGAATAATAAACATTTATCATGATTATAAGGAAATAAATAATAACTTTATTATTGCCTCTAGGGCATATTTCCTTCAGTCTCCCACTTGCACTAGAGTCAATAATCTAGATTACACTGTAATGATTCTAACACCCATGGAGCTTTGGTGCTGATCATGTTTTGCTCGTGGAAGAGGCTTAGTCAACGGGTCTGCAACATTCAGATCCGTATGTATCTTGCAAATCTCTATGTCTCCCACCTGGACTAGATCCCGGATGGAATTGAAGCGTCTCTTGATGTGTTTGGTCCTTTTGTGAAATCTGGATTCCTTTGCCAAGGCAATTGCACCAGTGTTGTCACAAAAGATTTTCATTGGACCCGATGCACTAGGTATGACACCTAGATCGGATATGAACTCCTTCATCCAGACTCCTTCATTTGCTGCTTCCGAAGCAGCTATGTACTCCGCTTCACATGTAGATTCCGCTACGATGCTTTGTTTAGAACTGCACCAACTGACAGCTCCACCGTTTAATGTAAACACGTATCCGGTTTGCGATTTAGAATCGTCTGGATCAGTGTCAAAGCTTGCATCAACGTAACCTTTTACGGTGAGCTCTTTGTCACCTCCATATATGAGAAACATATCCTTAGTCCTTTTCAGGTATTTCAGGATGTTCTTGACCGCTGTCCAGTGATCCATTCCTGGATTACTTTGGTACCTCCCTGCTAAACTTATAGCAAGGCACACATCAGGTCTGGTACACAACATTGCATACATGATAGATCCTATGGCTGACGCATAGGGAACATCTTTCATATTCTCTCTACCTTCTGCAGTGGTCGGGCATTGAGTCTTACTCAACTTCACACCTTGTAACACAGGCAAGAACCCTTTCTTTGTTTGATCCATTTTGAACTTTTTCAAAATTTTGTCAAGGTATGTGCTTTGTGAAAGTCCAATTAAGCGTCTTGATCTATCTCTATAGATCCTAATGCCTAATATGTAAGCAGCTTCACTAAGGTCTTTCATTGCAAAACTTTTATTCAAGTATCCCTTTATGCTATCCAGAAATTCTATATCATTTCCAATTAGTAATATGTCATCCACATATAATATCAGAAATGCTACAGAGCTCCCACTCACTTTCTTGTAAATACAGGCTTCTCCGAAAGTCTGTATAAAACCAAATGCTTTGATCACACTATCAAAGCATTTATTCCAACTCCGAGATGCTTGCACCAGTCCATAAATGGATCGCTGGAGCTTGCACACTTTGTTAGCTCCTTTTGGATCGACAAAACCTTCCGGTTGCATCATATACAACTCTTCTTCCAGAAATCTATTCAGGAATGCAGTTTTGACATCCATCTGCCAAATTTTATAATCATAAAATGCGGCAAGCGCTAACATGATTCGGACGGACTTAAGCATCGCTACGGGTGAGAAGGTCTCATCGTAGTCAACCCCTTGAACTTGTCGAAAACCTTTCGCGACAAGTCGAGCTCTGTAGACAGTAACATTACCATCAGCGCCAGTCTTCTTCTTGAAGATCCATTTATTCTCAATTGCTTGCCGATCATCGGGCAAGTCAACCAAAGTCCATACTTTGTTCTCATACATGGATCCCATCTCAGATTTCATGGCTTCAAGCCACTTTGCGGAATCTGGGCTCACCATCGCTTCTTCATAGTTCGTAGGTTCATCATGATCTAGTAGCATGACTTCCAGAACTGGATTACCGTACCACTCTGGTGCGGATCTTACTCTGGTTGATCTACGAGGTTCAGTAGTATCTTGTTCTGAAGTTTCATGATCATTATCATTAACTTCCTCACTTATTGATGTAGGTGTCGCAGAAACAATTTTCTGTGATGTACTACTTTCCAACAAGGGAGTAGGTACAGTTACCTCGTCAAGTTCTACTTTCCTCCCACTCACTTCTTCCGAGAGAAACTCCTTCTCAAGAAAGTTTCCGAATTTAGCAACAAAAGTCTTGCCTTCGGATCTATGATAGAAGGTGTATCCAATAGTTTCCTTTGGATATCCTATGAAGACACATTTCTCCGATTTGGGTTCGAGCTTATCAGGTTGAAGCTTTTTCACATAAGCATCGCAGCCCCAAACTTTCAGAAACGACAACTTTGGTTTCTTGCCAAACCATAGTTCATAAGGCGTCGTCTCAACAGATTTTGATGGTGCCCTATTTAACGTGAATGCGGCCGTCTCTAAAGCATAACCCCAAGATGATAGCGGTAAATTAGTAAGAGGCATCATAGATCGCACCATATCTAGTAAAGTATGATTACGACGTTCGGACACACCATTACGCCGTGGTGTTCCGGGTGGCGTGAGTTGCGAAACTATTCCGCAGTTTTTCAAATGTACACCAAACTCGTAACTCAAATATTCTCCTCCACGATCAGATCGTAGAAACTTTATTTTCTTGTTACGATGATTTTCAACTTCACTCTGAAATTCTTTGAACTTTTCAAATGTTTCAGATTTATGTTTCATTAAGTAGATATACCCATATCTGCTTAAATCATCTGTGAAGGTGAGAAAATAACGATATCCGCCACGAGCCTCAATATTCATCGGACCACATACATCGGTATGTATGATTTCCAACAAATCTGTTGCTCTCTCCATAGTACCGGAGAACGGTGTTTTAGTCATCTTGCCCATGAGGCACGGTTCGCAAGTACCAAGTGATTCATAATCAAGTGGTTCCAAAAGTCCATCAGTATGGAGTTTCTTCATGCGCTTTATACCGATATGACCTAAACGACAGTGCCACAAATAAGTTGCACTTTCATTATCAACTCTGCATCTTTTGGCTTCAACATTATGAATATGTGTATTACTACTACCGAGATTCAATAAGAATAGACCACTCTTCAAGGGTGCATGACCATAAAAGATATTACTCATATAAATAGAACAACCATTATTCTCTGATTTAAATGAATAACCGTCTCGCATTAAACAAGATCCAGATATAATGTTCATGCTCAACGCTGGCACCAAATAACAATTATTTAGGTCTAATATTAATCCCGAAGGTAGATGTAGAGGTAGCGTGCCGACCGCGATCACATCGACTTTGGAACCGTTTCCCACGCGCATCGTCACCTCGTCCTTAGCCAATCTTCGCTTAATCCGTAGCCCCTGTTTCGAGTTGCAAATATTAGCAACAGAACCAGTATCAAATACCCAGGTGCTACTGCGAGCATTAGTAAGGTACACATCAATAACATGTATATCACATATACCTTTGTTCACTTTGCCATCCTTCTTATCCGCCAAATACTTGGGGCAGTTCCGCTTCCAGTGACCAGTCTGCTTGCAGTAGAAGCACTCAGTTTCAGGCTTAGGTCCAGACTTGGGTTTCTTCTCTTGAGCAGCAACTGGCTTGCCGTTCTTCTTGAAGTTCCCCTTCTTCTTTCCTTTGCCCTTTTTCTTGAAACTAGTGGTCTTGTTGACCATCAACACTTGATGCTCTTTCTTGATTTCTACCTCCGCAGCTTTCAGCATCGCGAAGAGCTCGGGAATAGTCTTGTTCATCCCTTGCATATTATAGTTCATCACGAAGCTCTTGTAGCTTGGTGGCAGTGATTGGAGAATTCTGTCAATGACGCAATCATCCGGAAGATTAACTCCCAATTGAATCAAGTGATTATTATACCCAGACATTTTGAGTATATGCTCACTGACAGAACTGTTCTCCTCCATCTTGCAGCTATAGAACTTATTGGAGACTTCATATCTCTCAATTCGGGCATTTGCTTGAAATATTAACTTCAACTCCTGGAACATCTCATATGCTCCATGACGTTCAAAACGTCGTTGAAGTCCCGATTCTAAGCCGTAAAGCATGGCACACTGAACTATCGAGTAGTCATCAGCTTTGCTCTGCCAGACGTTCATAACATCTGGTGTTGCTCCAGCAGCAGGCCTGGCACCCAGCGGTGCTTCCAGGACGTAATTCTTCTGTGCAGCAATGAGGATAATCCTCAAGTTACGGACCCAGTCCGTGTAATTGCTACCATCATCTTTCAACTTTGCTTTCTCAAGGAACGCATTAAAATTCAACGGAACAACAGCACGAGCCATCTATCTACAATCAACATAAACAAGCAAGATACTATCAGGTACTAAGTTCATGATAAATTTAAGTTCAATTAATCATATTACTTAAGAACTCCCACTTAGATAGACATCCCTCTAATCCTCTAAGTGATCACGTGATCCAAATCAACTAAACCATGTCCGATCATCACGTGAGATGGAGTAGTTTCATCGGTGAACATCATTATGTTGATCATATCTACTATATGATTCACGCTCGACCTTTCGGTCTCCGTGTTCCGAGGCCATATCTGTATATGCTTGGCTCGTCAAGTATAACCTGAGTATTCCGCGTGCGCAACTGTTTTGCACCCGTTGTATTTGAACGTAGAGCCTATCACACCCGATCATCACGTGGTGTCTCAGCACGAAGAACTTTCGCAACGGTGCATACTCAGGGAGAACACTTCTTGATAATTTAGTGAGAGATCATCTTATAATGCTACCGTCAATCAAAGCAAGATAAGATGCATAAAAAGATAAACATCACATGCAATCAATATAAGTGATATGATATGGCCATCATCATCTTGTGCCTATGATCTCCATCTCCGAAGCACCGTCATGATCACCATCGTCACCGGCGCGACACCTTGATCTCCATCGTAGCATCGTTGTCGTCTCGCCAATCTTATGCTTCCACGACTATCACTACGTTTAGTAATAAAGTAAAGCATTACATCGCGATTGCATTGCATACAATAAAGCGACAACCATATGGCTCCTGCCAGTTGCCGATAACTTGGTTACAAAACATGATCATCTCATACAATAAAATTCAGCATCATGCCTTGACCATATCACATCACAACATGCCCTGCAAAAACAAGTTAGACGTCCTCTACTTTGTTGTTGCATGTTTTACGTGGCTGCTACGGGCTTAAGTAAGAACCAATCTCACCTACGCATCAAAACCACAACGATAGTTTGTCAAATAGACTCTGTTTTAACCTTCGCAAGGACCGGGCGTAGCCATACTTGGTTCAACTAAAGTCGGAGAGACAGTCGCCCGCAAGCCATCTCTGTGCAAAGCACGTCGAGGGAACCGGTCTCGCGTAAGCGTACGCGTAAGGTTGGTCCGGGTCGTCTCGTCCAACAATACCGCCGAACCAAAGTATGACATGCTGGTAGGCAGTATGACTTGTATCGTCCACAACTCACTTGTGTTCTACTCGTGCATATAACATCAACATAAATAACCTAGGCTCGGATGCCACTGTTGGGTTTCGTAGTAATTTCAAAAAATTTCCTACGCACACGCAAGATCATGTGATGCATAGCAACGAGGGGGAGAGTATTGTCTACGTACCCAACGCAGACCGACTACGGAAGCGATGACACGACGTAGAGGAAGTAGTCGTACGTCTTCACGATCCAACCGATCAAGCACCGAAACTACGACACCTCCGAGTTCGAGCACACGTTCAGCTCGATGACGATCCCCGGACTCCGATCCAGCAAAGTGTCGGGGAAGAGTTCCGTCAGCACGACGGCGTGGTGACGATCTTGATGAACTACAGCAGCAGGGCTTCGCCTAAACTCCGCTACAGTATTATCGAGGAATATGGTGGCAGGGGCACCTCACACGGCTAAGGAACAAATCACGTGGATCAACTTGTGTGTTTCTGGGGTGCCTCTGCCTTAGTATATAAAGGAGCCAAGGGGGGAGAGGGGCGCCGGCCAGGGAGAGAGGCGCAGGAGGAGTCCTACTCCTTCCGGGAGTAGGACTCCCCTTCCAATCCTATTCCAACTAGGATTCCCCGAGGGGGAAAGAGGGAGAGGGGTGGCCGGCCACCTCTCCTAGTCCTAATAGGACTAGAGGAGGGGGGAGGTGCGCAGCCCCCTTGGGCTGCCCCTTTCTCCTTTCCACTAAGGCCCATGAAGGCCCATATGGCTCCCAGGGGGTTCCGGTAACCTCCCGGTAACCCAGTAAAATCCCGATTTCACCCGAAACACTTCCGATGTCCAAACATAGGCTTCCAATATATCAATCTTTACGTCTCGACCATTTCGAGACTCCTCGTCATGTCCGTGATCACATCCGGGACTCCGAACAACCTTCGGTACATCAAAATGCATAAACTCATAATGAAACTGTCATCGTAACCTTAAGCGTGCGGACCCTACGGGTTCGAGAACAATGTAGACATGACCGAGACACGTCCCCGGTCAATAACCAATAGCGGGACCTGGATGCCCATATTGGCTCCTACATATTCTACGAAGATCTTTATCGGTCAGACCGCATAACAACATACGTTGTTCCCTTTGTCATCGGTATGTTACTTGCCCGAGATTCGATCGTCGGTATCCAATACCTAGTTCAATCTCGTTACCGGCAAGTCTCTTTACTCGTTCCGTAATACATCATCTCACAACTAACATATTAGTTGTAATGCTTGCAAGGCTTATGTGATGTGTATTACCGAGAGGGCCCAGAGATACCTCTTCGACAATCGGAGTGACAAATCCTAATCTCGAAATACGCCAACCCAACATCTACCTTTGGAGACACCTGTAATGCTCCTTTATAATCACCCAGTTACGTTGTGACGTTTGGTAGCACCCAAAGTGTTCCTCCGGCAAACGGGAGTTGCATAATCTCATAGTCATAGGAACATGTATAAGTCATGAAGAAAAGCAATAGCAACATACTAAACGATCGGGTGCTAAGCTAATGGAATGGGTCATGTCAATCAGATCATTCGACTAATGATGTGACCTCGTTAATCAAATAACAACTCATTGTTCATGGTTAGGAAACATAACCATCTTTGATTAACGAGCTAGTCAAGTAGAGGCATACTAGTGACACTTTGTTTGTCTATGTATTCACACATGTATTATGTTTCCGGTTAATACAATTCTAGCATGAATAATAAACATTTATCATGATTATAAGGAAATAAATAATAACTTTATTATTGCCTCTAGGGCATATTTCCTTCACAAGACACTCTGAAAAACTATCTCGTACGAACCATATGCTACGGGTTGTGTCGTATGTGTAGTACAATCCAGATGATACACAGAGAATGTGCTTGCCATATCCGTTGCATATAGTAAAGAGAAATTATTTCTCTTTGTTGTCATCATAAGTTTCGCTATGGAAACTATTTTGACGGATACCTCCATAGTTTAGTAGGGTACGAATTGAACCTGAGAAGCAATAAAGCATCCCGACGTTACTCGAGTACCCACAGGGATAGTAAATATGACTCAGGTTGAGCCAACAAATACTTCATCACGTCTAGTGATTTTAAAATATCCCTTTTCTCTCAACGAGAGTGGAAATAGTTCACTTCCCTGAGTATGGAGTTCGTGGTGCATATGTCCACAAGGCACATATGATCTTTCATCAGATTGACCCCCGTAGAAATCTATATATAGATTTGAAGATTCTCAATATGAAAATCACTCAGATATATAGAATACATACAAATGTGTTGTACCAAAGTGCTGATACAATATATTGTGATACACAATATATGATGATAACAATAATCATGTTCGTATTAGAACATCAAAAATGGACATAGATTAACAGATCACTAAGGAGATTGAGGGACTAAATGTAGTCTCCAAACATGTCAGTTGATGCATATCCAACCTTCATGTTCTCCATGCTCATAGGGTCCCGTGACAGCTGGATAGTCATTTTATTGCTCGGTTCTAGAAGAACATCATGCAAACAATTGACTTTCATGATGGTGTCAGGTTGAAGGTTTGAAGTGAGCTTCAAACCTTTACCCTTGAGGTAATTTGTGTCCCGGTGGCGTGGCTTAGATTACACGCGCTATCCCATGAGAGGCAAGACTGATCTTGATGTCCATGACCCACTTAAGCAAGTTCTGGCCATTGAGGGCAAGAGCCTCAAATTACTTAGCCATCAATTACTTAAAGGGGCAAACCAGAGATTATTAATTTACGAGTAGTAAATTAAAGACCATCATGGTTAGTGTTGTAATGAATTTTGCAAAATTGATGGGTATTTCAAGAAGTTATCTTGAAACCATTAGTGTGAACATCAAATTGCTAAGTATGACATCTTGAAGATAATCTTCGAAAGGGAGTAGATCTCGCAGCACTAGGGAGTATAATCTGATACTCACTCCTAATGCCTTATGTCATGACTTAGTAAAATGCATGGGAGTGCACAATGTTGTGCAATCATAATGTCAAATATGACAAAATATAGGCTTTATCAGTAGTCATCAATAATCTGCGTAGGCAGTAGATCCATATGACTACCTTGTGATCCCAAGCATCATTTTGACGAATCACTTTGAATTTTGCATTTGTATTTGCAAGGAATTGAAAATCTCAATTGCAAATAGAAGTATTAATCTCGACATGTGTTTAACATGGAAATAGATACATCATCGAAATATTTTACTCAACGGAGAAACAGTACTGTAGAGGTACTGAATTTATCTTTGCAAGAGATGAGAAATCTCAATTGCAAATGAACGTAATTAATCTCAACACGTGGTAAACGTGGAAATATATTACATCAACTTAATATCTGGAATACATCTCGGTACTCAACAGATACACACTACTATCGTAATGAATAGTAATGATGTTGCAAACTTGATGTTCAAGTGAAAAACTTGAATTGTATGGACCTCAAATTAAAATGAGATGATCTTGTATCAAGTTGCAAGATAATTCAGCAAGGTGAATTAATAATTTGCGAGAGAAAATTGATCTCAATTGCAATGAGATTGTTTTGCGAGAAAATGATAATTCTCAATCGCAAATCTATATTGTTGTGCGAGGAAACTTAATCTCAATCGCGGAAAGCTTGTTCTAGAATTTTAGAGCGTAGATTCACTCATTTTGCTCCGTATGTAGTCACTTGTTGAAACCTCTAGAAAGACAAGTATTTAGGAACGGAGGGAGTAGTACTGTTAGCATTGTTCAAAATTAGCCTGGACCACTGTTTTACCCATTTTGCAAATTTCGCAAAAACAGGGACCTGCATGCAAAAATGGCAAAGGGATAAGGTTGCCTCTACTCTCTCTCCTGTGCGGTTCCGCGTTGGGGATTTTTCTACCGCCGTCTCGAGCGGCCTCGAGGGCTCGCCGGAGAAAGGAGAGGGAGGATCTTGCCGTGCCGGAAGTCGCCGTCGCAGGGCGCTGGAAAGCGCCGTCACGGGCTTGAGACGCCCAGACGCGGCCGCTTCGGGCTGTGCGGGAGGCCGCCCGGTCGCTATGTCTTGCCGCGACGTGCCGCCGGAGAGCGTCGTTGGTGGCGGCAGGACTCAACGCGGAGGTGTGATCCGGCGGCGCGGCAGGAGACGAAGCCGCTGGAGCCGGCGTCTTGGTCCAGCGGGAACTGAAACCAAGCGATGTCTCTTGCCGTGGATGCCTTCGTCCTTCGTCAAGCGTAAGGCAAAATTCTGTTCATGGTAAAGCAAATTTGTGTAGCCATGAAGAAAATTGGAAAAGTAGCACCTTGTTTCTCTGTAGCAATTAGATGAAGTTGGTACTCCAATTTGCGTGGTGCTTGACTCCAGTCTCCGATTCTCTTCCCATCTTGGAGTTTATTCGTCGGATTTGCTGGCGCTCTCCATCGGGGACGCTGCTATTCGCCCCGTTCTTCTCCAGTGGCATCTCTCTCGGGAGAGTTGTGCGCCTGTTTTCTCACACGCGCAGCGAGCGTGTTGGAGTTGTGTCGAATATACTGTACAAGGTAGGTTACAATTGGACTTGTAGTAGTATTGTGTGTAGACAGGGTAGGAGTTGTGTCTTAATAGGACACCTGTATCCTAGACCTCTCATATATATCGGGGGTAGACACACGATGTAATCTATGCCAACATAATAGCACGGGCACGCGGGGAAGCCGGCGGCATGTGCCGGCGGCATGTGCCGGCGCCCGGGCGGCCGGGGTGCGGTATTATAGCGGTGTCATGAGGAGGAGCGCCCGTAGTCATGCCCCGGGGATGTAGCCATATCGGTGAACCTCGTTAACAAATCTCGGTGTCGTGCCTCGTGTGATTGCTTGGTCCTCGGTAGATCGACGGAGCGCCTCGGATTTATTCTAACAAGTGGTATCGTGAGCAAGGTTCAAAGAGGTCGTGGATTGCAGAGGAGATTGTGGTTGTGGAAAAGGTCGATGACAGGCAGCGCGATTGGGTGGCAGCGGATGTTGCGGGCAGTTTTCATGTCGCGGAGAAGTCTCGGCCAGTATAGCAATAGCGGCACTAACCGGAAGCAGTCGGGAAGCTACAGGGCAGCGGTATCGCAGCAGCAGTTGGTGTCAGCGGAGTCGATCGATCCAGATCGGTCCTGGCGGCGCTTGTGGCAACCCTAGGCGAGAACGGATTACAGCGTTGGCGTTCTCGCGCTCGATCCGGTCGAGCGGGGCGGCAGACGTATGCGCGCGGTTGCCTGTGACGTGGACAAGTCAAGGCCAAGGCCGCCTAGTGGGCTGGGCCAGCGGCGTCTGGGCGGCGATGCAAGCCTGCAGGGCCAGGCCCAAGCGATGGGCGGTTGGTGACTTGTGGTGTTCAGGCGTGCGCGTGCGTTGAGCGCAAGGGAGCTGTGTAGTGCTTTGGAGCCGAAGGAATCAAGACATCGTGAGGTTTGTTGTTTGAAAAAAAAGAGCAAGTCCCAAGGCGCATAGTGTGCAGGAGCATTGAAGTGGAGTAAAAGGGAATTGATACATACATGCTAAAGGTACACGAAAGGTTGCAGGAATCTTGTGCACTGGATAAGCTTGATTATGATCTGCTCCTCGTCTGAGAATAAGGTGCTCCAAGGGAAATCGATGGTCAATTGGTTTATTGGATGCAAAGGTTTTTCAGAACTGTGTGCGAGGCCAGAAGTAATTGTGAAGCTGTCAACATTGTGGGCACAAGTTTGAAGGGGACTTGGAGCATGCAGAGCCACGCGGGCGACGTGCGTATATGGCTCGGAGGAGTCTGGAGCACGTCGTGATACAGATCATGCATACACAGGGCGTCAAGTTATGCACGGAGATGTGCGGGGCAGACACGACGCAGGGTGGAGCATGGTTGCAGTCGGTTAATTTCGGCTGGGTCGGACTGGACTGTCTGATGGATCGACGGGGATGCCGATCAAAGCAGAAGATGGCGGTGATTTCAGCGACGACGACATAGGAGCGTGATGCTGATGGTGGCCAATTTCTGGGATGTGGAAACACGTGGTGCATGCCTGAGGGCTTGTGCGGCTTCGACAGACTATGGCGCAGGGTTGATTCAAGATGGTGCACACATCAGAGAGCTTGAAGTCGACAGGGCGCAAGGTAGCATAGCGCAGCTACATGGAGTCATGTTGAAGGTGGAGCTGGAGTCTGATGGATGACTACACTCTGAGCTGATGGAGGGGCTACGGTGTAAATGCATGGAGAGTCGGAGCCTATTTCAGCGGGATAGCGAGAGACACGTGGATCGGACTGGGTACCAGTGGTCTGATGGTGACGTGATACTTGGCATCGGTCGGTGATGATCAGTGGTTCTCTACAGTGGGGGTTGAGGCAGTGGGGGCTAGCTACCCGGGAGACTCGACCAGGACAGCAGAGGCTCGACGCGGTGATAGCGGCGAGGCGTGCGGTAAGCACGGGACACAGCAACAGGCCAAGGCACTGGTGGTCAGACATGTGGTCAGGCAAGTTCTGCAGGGGTGCTGAAGCAGTGTTGACGAGTATCAGATTCGAGTTGGTGACTGGGTCTATCGGTGCCGGTTGATGGACAAGAGTTGACCATGGAGAATCTGAGAAAGTGGCAGGAAGTCTGGAATTGTCAAAACAGAAAGTACATGGCCGTATATTCTGTGGTGTTCAGTGCACATGGTAAAGTGCGGATGACAAATACAGAAGGAGGCGGAGTGCTATAGCTGTGAGACATGCCAGAGACTATCCGGAAGAAGGGTGAGACTGTTGGGTTTCGTAGTAATTTCAAAAAATTTCCTACGCACACGCAAGATCATGTGATGCATAGCAACGAGAGGGAGAGTATTGTCTACGTACCCAACGCAGACCGACTGCGGAAGCGATGACACGACGTAGAGGAAGTAGTCGTACGTCTTCATGATCCAACCGATCAAGCACCGAAACTACGACACCTCCGAGTTCGAGCACACTTTCAGCTCGATGACGATCCCCGGACTCCGATCCAGCAAAGTGTCGGGGAAGAGTTCCGTCAGCACGACGGCGTGGTGATGATCTTGATGAACTACAGCAGCAGGGCTTCGCCTAAACACCGCTACAGTATTATCGAGGAATATGGTGGCAGGGGGCACCGCACACGGCTAAGGAACAGATCACGTGGATCAACTTGTGTCTTCTAGGGTGCCTCTACCTCAGTATATAAAGGCGCCAAGGGGGGAGAGGGGCGCCGGCCAGGGAGAGAGGTGCAGGAGGAGTCCTACTCCTTCCGGGAGTAGGACTCCCCCCCAATCCTATTCCAACTAGGATTCCCCGAGGGGGAAAGAGGGAGAGGGGTGGCCGGCCACCTCTCCTAGTCCTAATAGGACTAGAGGAGGGGGGAGGTGCGCAGCCCCCTTGGGCTGCCCCTTTCTCCTTTCCACTAAGGCCCATGAAGGCCCATATGGCTCCCGGGGGTTCCGGTAACCCGGTAAAATCCCGATTTCACCCGGAACACTTCCGATGTCCAAACATAGGCTTTCAATATATCAATCTTTACGTCTCGACCATTTCGAGACTCCTCGTCATGTCCGTGATCACATCCGGGACTCCGAACAACCTTCGGTACATCAAAATGCATAAACTCATAATGAAACTGTCATCGTAACCTTAAGCGTGCGGACCCTACGGGTTCGAGAACAATGTAGACATGACCGAGACACGTCTTCGGTCAATAACCAATAGCGGGACCTGGATGCCCATATTGGCTCCTACATATTCTACGAAGATCTTTATCGGTCAGACCGCATAACAACATACGTTGTTCCCTTTGTCATCGGTATGTTACTTGCCCGAGATTCGATCGTCGGTATCCAATACCTAGTTCAATCTCGTTACCGGCAAGTCTCTTTACTCGTTCCATAATACATCATCTCACAACTAACATATTAGTTGTAATGCTTGCAAGGCTTATGTGATGTGTATTACCGAGAGGGCCCAGAGATACCTCTCCGACAATCGGAGTGACAAATCCTAATCTCGAAATACGCCAACCCAACATCTACCTTTGGAGACACCTGTAATGCTCCTTTATAATCACCCAGTTACGTTGTGACGTTTGGTAGCACCCAAAGTGTTCCTCCGGTAAACGGGAGCTGCATAATCTCATAGTCATAAGAACATGTATAAGTCATGAAGAAAGCAATAGCAACATACTAAACGATCGGGTGCTAAGCTAATAGAATGGGTCATGTCAATCAGATCATTCGACTAATGATGTGACCTCGTTAATCAAATAACAACTCATTGTTCATGGTTAGGAAACATAACCATCTTTGATTAACGAGCTAGTCAAGTAGAGGCATACTAGTGACACTTTGTTTGTCTATGTATTCACACATGTATTATGTTTCCGGTTAATACAATTCTAGCATGAATAATAAACATTTATCATGATTATAAGGAAATAAATAATAACTTTATTATTGCCTCTAGGGCATATTTCCTTCAGTCTCCCACTTGCACTAGAGTCAATAATCTAGATTACACTGTAATGATTCTAACACCCATGGAGCTTTGGTGCTGATCATGTTTTGGTCGTGGAAGAGGCTTAGTCAACGGGTCTGCAACATTCAGATCCGTATGTATCTTGCAAATCTCTATGTCTCCCACCTGGACTAGATCCTGGATGGAATTGAAGCGTCTCTTGATGTGTTTGGTCCTTTTGTGAAATCTGGATTCCTTTGCCAAGGCAATTGCACCAGTGTTGTCACAAAAGATTTTCATTGGACCCGATGCACTAGGTATGACACCTAGATCGGATATGAACTCCTTCATCCAGACTCCTTCATTTGCTGCTTCCGAAGCAGCTATGTACTCCGCTTCACATGTAGATCCCTCTACGACGCTTTGTTTAGAACTGCACCAACTGACAGCTCCACCGTTTAATGTAAACACGTATCCGGTTTGCGATTTAGAATCGTCCAGATCAGTGTCAAAGCTTGCATCAACGTAACCTTTTACGGTGAGCTCTTTGTCACCTCCATATACGAGAAACATATCCTTAGTCCTTTTCAGGTATTTCAGGATGTTCTTGACCGCTGTCCAGTGATCCATTCCTGGATTACTTTGGTACCTCCCTGCTAAACTTATAGCAAGGCACACATCAGGTCTGGTACACAGCATTGCATACATGATAGAGCCTATGGCTGATGCATAGGGAACATCTTTCATATTCTCTCTATCTTCTACAGTGGTCGGGCATTGAGTCTTACTCAACTTCACACCTTGTAACACAGGCAAGAATCCTTTCTTTGCTTGATCCATTTTGAACTTCTTCAAAATTTTGTCAAGGTATGTGCTTTGTGAAAGTCCAATTAAGCGTCTTGATCTATCTCTATAGATCTTAATGCCTAATATGTAAGCAGCTTCACCGAGGTCTTTCATTGAAAAACTTTTATTCAAGTATCCCTTTATGCTATCCAGAAATTCTATATCATTTCCAATTAGTAATATGTCATCCACATATAATATCAGAAATGCTACAGAGCTCCCACTCACTTTCTTGTAAATACAGGCTTCTCCGAAAGTCTGTATAAAACTAAATGCTTTGATCACACTATCAAAACGTTTATTCCAACTCTGAGAGGCTTGCACCAGTCCATAAATGGATCGCTGGAGTTTGCACACTTTGTTAGCTCCCTTTGGATCGACAAAACCTTCTGGTTGCATCATGTACAACTCTTCTTCCAGAAATCCATTCAGGAATGCAGTTTTTACATCCATCTGCCAAATTTCATAATCATAAAATGCGGCAATTGGTAACATGATTCGGACGGACTTAAGCATCGCTACAGGTGAGAAGGTCTCATCGTAGTCAATCCCTTGAACTTGTCGAAAACCTTTCGCGACAAGTCGAGCTTTGTAGACAGTAACATTACCATCAGCGTCAGTCTTCTTCTTGAAGATCCATTTATTCTCAATTGCTTGCCGATCATCAGGCAAGTCAACCAAAGTCCATACTTTGTCTCATACATGGATCCCATCTCAGATTTCATGGCTTCAAGCCACTTTGCGGAATCTGGGCTCACCATCGCTTCTTCATAGTTCGTAGGTTCATCATGATCTAGTAGCATGACTTCCAGAACTGGATTACCATACCACTCTGGTGCGGATCTTACTCTGGTTGATCTACGAGGTTCAGTAGTGTCTTGTTCTGAAGTTTCATGATCATTATCATTAACTTCCTCACTTATTGGTGTAGGTGTCGCAGAAACAATTTTCCGTGATGTACTACTTTCCAACAAGGGAGTAGGTACAATTACCTCGTCAAGTTCTACTTTCCTCCCACTCACTTCTTTCGAGAGAAACTCCTTCTCAAGAAAGTTTCCGAATTTAGCAACAAAAGTCTTGCTTTCGGATCTGTGATAGAAGGTGTATCCAATAGTTTCCTTTGGATATCCTATGAAGACACATTTCTCCGATTTGGGTTCGAGCTTATCAGGTTGAAGCTTTTTCACATAAGCATCGCAGCCCCAAACTTTCAGAAACGACAACTTTGGTTTCTTGCCAAACCATAGTTCATAAGGCGTCGTATCAACGTATTTTGATGGTGCCCTATTTAACGTGAATGCGGCCGTCTCTAAAGCATAACCCCAAAATGATAGCGGTAAATCAGTAAGAGACATCATAGATCGCACCATATCTAGTAAAGTACGATTATGACGTTCGGACACACCATTACGCTGTGGTGTTCCGGGTGGCGTGAGTTGCGAAACTATTCCACAGTTTTTCAAATGTACACCAAACTCGTAACTCAAATATTCTCCTCCACGATCAGATCGTAGAAACTTTATTTTCTTGTTACGATGATTTTCAACTTCACTCTGAAATTCTTTGAACTTTTCAAATGTTTCAGATTTATGTTTCATTAAGTAGATATACCCATATCTGCTTAAATCATCTGTGAAGGTGAGAAAATAACGATATCCGCCACGAGCCTCAATATTCATCGGACCACATACATCGGTATGTATGATTTCCAACAAATCTGTTGCTCTCTCCATAGTACCGGAGAACGGTGTTTCAGTCATCTTGCCCATGAGGCATGGTTCGCAAGTACCAAGTGATTCATAATCAAGTGGTTCCAAAAGTCCATCAGTATGAAGTTTCTTCATGCGCTTTATACCGATATGACCTAAACGACAGTGCCACAAATAAGTTGCACTTTCATTATCAACTCTGCATCTTTTGGCTTCAACATTATGAATATGTGTATTACTACTATCGAGATTCAATAAGAATAGACCACTCTTCAAGGGTGCATGATCATAAAAGATATTACTCATATAAATAGAACAATCATTATTCTCTGATTTAAATGAATAACCGTCTCGCATCAAACAAGATCCAGATATAATGTTCATGCTTAACGCTGGCACCAAATAACAATTATTTAGGTCTAATATTAATCCCGAAGGTAGATGTAGAGGTAGCGTGCCGACCGCGATCACATCGACTTTGGAACCGTTTCCCACGCGCATCGTCACCTCGTCCTTAGCCAATCTTCGCTTAATCCGTAGCCCCTGTTTCGAGTTGCAAATATTAGCAACAGAACCAGTATCAAATACCCAGGTGCTACTGCGAGCATTAGTAAGGTACACATCAATAACATGTATATCACATATACCTTTGTTCACTTTGCCATCCTTCTTATCCGCCAAATACTTGGGGCAGTTCCGCTTCCAGTGACCAGTCTGCTTGCAGTAGAAGCACTCAGTTTCAGGCTTAGGTCCAGACTTGGGTTTCTTCTCTTGAGCAACAACTGGCTTGCCGTTCTTCTTGAAATTCCCCTTCTTCTTTCCTTTGCCCTTTTTCTTGAAACTAGTGGTCTTGTTGACCATCAACACTTGATGCTCTTTCTTGATTTCTACCTCCGCAGCTTTCAGCATCGCGAAGAGCTCGGGAATAGTCTTGTTCATCCCTTGCATATTATAGTTCATCACGAAGCTCTTGTAGCTTGGTGGCAGTGATTGGAGAATTCTATCAATGACGCAATCATCCGGAAGATTAACTCCCAATTGAATCAAGTGATTATTATACCCAGACATTTTGAGTATATGCTCACTAGCAGAACTGTTCTCCTCCATCTTGCAGCTATAGAACTTATTGGAGACTTCATATCTCTCAATTCGGGCATTTGCTTGAAATATTAACTTCAACTCCTGGAACATCTCATATGCTCCATGACGTTCAAAACGTCGTTGAAGTCCCGATTCTAAGCCGTAAAGCATGGCACACTGAACTATCGAGTAGTCATCAGCTTTGCTCTGCCAGACGTTCATAACATCTGGTGTTGCTCCAGCAGCAGGCCTGGCACCCAGCGGTGCTTCCAGGACGTAATTCTTCTGTGCAGCAATGAGGATAATCCTCAAGTTACGGACCCAGTCCGTGTAATTGCTACCATCATCTTTCAACTTTGCTTTCTCAAGGAACGCATTAAAATTCAACGGAACAACAGCACGAGCCATCTATCTACAATCAACATAAACAAGCAAGATACTATCAGGTACTAAGTTCATGATAAATTTAAGTTCAATTAATCATATTACTTAAGAACTCCCACTTAGATAGACATCCCTCTAATCCTCTAAGTGATCACGTGATCCAAATCAACTAAACCATGTCCGATCATCACGTGAGATGGAGTAGTTTCATCGGTGAACATCATTATGTTGATCATATCTACTATATGATTCACGCTCGACCTTTCGGACTCCGTGTTTCGAGGCCATATCTGTATATGCTTGGCTCGTCAAGTATAACCTGAGTATTCCGCATGCGCAACTGTTTTGCACCCGTTGTATTTGAACGTAGAGCCTATCACACCCGATCATCACGTGGTGTCTCAGCACGAAGAACTTTCGCAACGGTGCATACTCAGGGAGAACACTTCTTGATAATTTAGTGAGAGATCATCTTATAATGCTACCGTCAATCAAAGCAAGATAAGATGCATAAAAAGATAAACATCACATGCAATCAATATAAGTGATATGATATGGCCATCATCATCTTGTGCCTGTGATCTCCATCTCCGAAGCACCGTCATGATCACCATCGTCACCGGCGCGACACCTTGATCTCCATTGTAGCATCGTTGTCGTCTCGCTAATCTTATGCTTCCACGACTATCACTACCGTTTAGTAATAAGGTAAAGCATTACATCGCGATTGCATTGCATACAATAAAGCGACAACCATATGGCTCCTGCCAGTTGCCGATAACTTGGTTACAAAACATGATCATCTCATACAATAAAATTCAGCATCATGCCTTGACCATATCACATCACAACATGCCCTGCAAAAACAAGTTAGACGTCCTCTACTTTGTTGTTGCATGTTTTACGTGGCTGCTACGGGCTTAAGTAAGAACCAATCTCACCTACGCATCAAAACCACAACTATAGTTTGTCAAATAGACTCCGTTTTAACCTTCGCAAGGACCGGGCGTAGCCATACTTGGTTCAACTAAAGTTGGAGAGACAGTCGCCCGCAAGCCACCTGTGTGCAAAGCACGTCGGGAGAACCGGTCTCGCGTAAGCGTACGCGTAAGGTTGGTCCGGGTCGTCTCGTCCAACAATACCGCCGAACCAAAGTATGACATGCTGGTAGGTAGTATGACTTGTATCATCCACAACTCACTTGTGTTCTACTCGTGCATATAACATCAACATAAATAACCTAGGCTCGGATACCACTATTGGGTTTCGTAGTAATTTCAAAAAATTCCTACGCACACGCAAGATCATGTGATGCATAGCAACGAGAGGGAGAGTATTGTCTACGTACCCAACGCAGACCGACTCCGGAAGCGATGACACGACGTAGAGGAAGTAGTCGTACGTCTTCACGATCCAACCGATCAAGCACCGAAACTACGGCACCTCCGAGTTCGAGCACACGTTCAGCTCGATGACGATCCCCGGACTCCGATCCAGAAAAGTGTCGGGGAAGAGTTCCGTCAGCACGACGGCGTGGTGATGATCTTGATGAACTACAGCAGCAGGGCTTCGCCTAAACACCACTACAGTATTATCGAGGAATATGGTGGCAGGGGGCACCGCACACGGCTAAGGAACATATCACGTGGATCAACTTGTGTCTTCTAGGGTGCCTCTACCTCAGTATATAAAGGAGCCAAGGGGGGAGAGGGGCGCCGGCCAGGGAGAGAGGCGCAGGAGGAGTCCTACTCCTTCCGGGAGTAGGACTCCCCCCCCAATCCTATTCCAACTAGGATTCCCCGAGGGGGAAAGAGGGAGAGGGGTGGCCGGCCACCTCTCCTAGTCCTAATAGGACTAGAGGAGGGGGGAGGTGCGCAGCCCCCTTGGGCTGCCCCTTTCTCCTTTCCACTAAGGCCCATGAAGGCCCATATGGCTCCCGGGGGGTTCCGGTAACCTCCCGGTAACCCGGTAAAATCCCGATTTCACCCGGAACACTTCCTATGTCCAAACATAGGCTTCCAATATATCAATCTTTACGTCTCGACCATTTCGAGACTCCTCGTCATGTCCGTGATCACATTCGGGACTCCGAACAACCTTCGGTACATCAAAATGCATAAACTCATAATGAAACTGTCATCGTAACCTTAAGCGTGCGGACCCTACGGGTTCGAGAACAATGTAGACATGACCGAGACACGTCTCTGGTAAATAACCAATAGCGTGACCTGGATGCCCATATTGGCTCCTACATATTCTACGAAGATCTTTATCGGTCAGACCGCATAACAACATACGTTGTTCCCTTTGTCATCGGTATGTTATTTGCCCGAGATTCGATCATCGGTATCCAATACCTAGTTCAATCTCGTTACCGGCAAGTCTCTTTACTTGTTCCGTAATACATCATCTCACAACTAACATATTAGTTGTAATGCTTGCAAGGCTTATGTGATGTGTATTACCGAGAGGGCCCAGAGATACCTCTCCGACAATCGGAGTGACAAATCCTAATCTCGAAATATGCCAACCCAACATCTACCTTTGGAGACACCTGTAATGCTCCTTTATAATCACCCAGTTACGTTGTGACGTTTGGTAGCACCCAAAGTGTTCCTCCGGTAAACGGGAGTTGCATAATCTCATAGTCATAAGAACATGTATAAGTCATGAAGAAAGCAATAGCAACATACTAAACGATCGGGTGCTAAGCTAATGGAATGGGTCATGTCAATCAGATCATTCGACTAATGATGTGACCTCGTTAATCAAATAACAACTCATTGTTCATGGTTAGGAAACATAACCATCTTTGATTAACGAGCTAGTCAAGTAGAGGCATACTAGTGACACTTTGTTTGTCTATGTATTCACACATGTATTATGTTTCCGGTTAATACAATTCTAGCATGAATAATAAACATTTATCATGATTATAAGGAAATAAATAATAACTTTATTATTGCCTCTAGGGCATATTTCCTTCAGAGACAACTGCAAATTTGACTCAGGGTGATACAGAGCGACGGTGAAATTCCTTCAAGTTTCAGACAGATGGTCAAGAAAGAGCTGTGATGTTGAGTTCAGCTAACTCTTATATGTGGCGTCCAATACGTGAGTTGTTCACTTTCACGCAGACAGTGGTCAGTGTGTGATGGCGTTGAACGGATTCTCCAGAAGTTGGGAGCACGGACTAGAGTAACAAGGAACTTAATTTTGCTCGAGTGTTGACTGTGGTCAAGAAAAGGAGGGACTACAAGTTGCAGATGGAGTCACATGGAGTCTGGGAGTAGCAGCGGTGCTCATAGCGTAACTCAAGTCCAATGTACATGGAAGTTTGACGCATGGACAAATCCAGGGCGGTGGAGTATATTCGCCAAGGTGGAGTTTGTTAGAGTTGTGTCGAATATATTGTACAAGGTAGGTTACGATTGGACTTGTAGTAGTACTGTGTGTAGACAGGGTAGGAGTTGTGTCCTAATAGGACACCTGTATCCTAGACCTCTCATATATATCGGGGGTAGACACACGATGTAACCTATGCCAACATAATAGCACGGGCACGCGGGGGAGCCGGCGGCATGTGCCGGCGCCCGGGCGGCCGGGGTGCGGTATTGTAGCGGTGTCATGGGGAGGAGCGCCCGTAGTCATGCCCCGGGGATGTAGCCATATCGGTGAACCTCGTTAACAAATCTCGGTGTCGTGCCTCGTGTGATTGCTTGGTCCTTGGTAAATCGACGGAGCGCCTCGGATTTATTCTAACAGAGCGGATGGCTGGACGAGAGTCGTGGCCTCGGACGCCACCGCCCGGGAAGTGCTCTCCATGCACATCCGCCTGGATGCGGCCTGGACGTGCGCCAAAGCCGTCGTAGGCAGGGCGCCGCTAGAGTTGTCACGCGGGAGCGTGCTGATAACGTATTAGAATGAATCAAGTCTCTTCTTTATTAGATGCCATCTGCTATTTATACAAGGAAAAGGACACCACTGGAAAAGGTGTCTGTTCAGAGGAGGTGCCTATTCGGCGGGAACCGACGCGGCCGTTTTACAACGGCCTGCGGTTAGTACAAGCAGGGATTAATCCCATAATTAACACATGGTTAATTAATTCTAACAATAGTAAAGCTGCCATGTTTTGAATAATGAGATCTCCATGTTATTCATAATAAAATTGCCATGTGGAAAAGTAGGGAAAAAATCCCAAATTCGCCAAGAAAATTGATTAAAAATCCCATCGTTTGCCACAATAACATTACAAAATGACTTAAAATTGCCCTGTTTGAAAGACAAAAAGTTATGAATTATCCCCATCATGAGATTTTTCTTCTTCGGAAAATTTTGCCATGTGTACAAAATACCTTGGCGTGTGAACATTAAAAAAATTATAAATCTGGCGTGTTTTTTTTTTAATTGGCATGTACCTAAAAACAAAAAAAAGTTGCATATTTTTGCCACATAGTAAAAATGTGGAGTGTTTGGATAGGATTGTGTTGGCCTTTCTTTTATTTAGCAAACAACCTTTTTTTTCTGTTTTGCGAGGGTTTAGGAACTCAGACATGAGTAGCCAACATTGTAACGCCATGTGCGTATTTCTTTTCCATATGGGGAAGTAGTCTTCGGCCGTTGTTTGAGGAATTGTATTTTGGCTTATGGAGCGTTTGTTGGGCGGAGCGTGTGTAGCAAGGAACGTCGCCAACTTTTGGCTGAAGGAACCAGGCGTTTTGTTATATCCTTGTCGCCACACCATCTTCATCTCCATCCTTACTCACATTATTAATTCAATTCTATATATATACTACTCCCTCTCTAAAGAAATGATAATCCAACGTTCTTATGTTTCTTTATTTACGGAGGAACTACTACTTGCCAAACCGGTTAGTGTAAAAATAATCATCACTTTATATGTACAAGGTGATGTTTTGTTTATGGTATTTGCAAAGCTTTAATCATGGACACTCACAGATCCCTCCGTTCCTAAATATACAAAGTTTTAAGAGATTTCACTAGGAAACTACATACAGAGCAAAATGAGTGAATCCACATTCTAAAGTATGTCTATATTCATCCGGATGTAGTACCTCTTAAAAGACTTAAATTTAGGATTTCTTTTCTAACATACTATATTCTTTTGGCATACATTCCCCAAAAAGAGCGAATACCTCCATGCGACTGTACAGCAAAACACAGAATGGATGTATCTCACAAAAAAAAACTGAAAGTAATTGCAAGTTGTACCCTACTAGCACAGAATGAGAAAACACTACCCAAGATACATATCATTTAAAATCCATCAATAACACATCCAAACATAAAGGAGGATCCAAGAAATACATGGCAACATTTGATTCTAAACTGTTTGCCACGCCCCTAAGAAATACTCATCACAACAGCCTAGAGCTTGCTGATAAGTCTACTCATTAGAATCACGGAAACGAACCGGGGTCTCCAACACATTGGTGACCAGCTGGACCATCCACGGGTGACGCACCCGAAGCCAGGCAATGTCGCAATTATATTTGAGTACATGATCAGCAGTATCCTCTAGCACTAAGCTCAGCTCTTCGACTAAGGCTGAGACCAGATCCTCCTCGGCAAGCAATACGCCCAAGGCATCCTTAAAGCACTTACTCAGATGTAAGAGCGTAATTGCTGAGTTCTTCATGAGTAGGAGGGCTTCCAGGGCGCCCCGTTCCAGCTTGGCCTCCTGAACCATGAGCTGGGGCAACACATCATGCTCGAGCTTTTGGATTTCCAGCGACAAGCCTGCCACGACCGAGAGGGAATCCAGCTCCGGGCATGCCCAGGACCTCGACTCCATGATCAGCGGGCAGAGGAGTGCATACGACTTGCGCGCTATGCACACCGACTCCAGAGAGACAAGATTCACAAGCATGGACTTATTGGAGTGGCCCAGCTCATCGGCGCGAGCCTGCAGGTCTTGGATGTGGGCATGGGAGTGGATTTTGTAGACCATCATTTCCTTTTGCCGGACTGCAGCAGAAGAGTTGCTGCTACCAGCTGGTACAAACAGCACAAACAGAGGAGGATTTAATGTCAGGAAGAGACCATACAACACCAATCCAAGCTTCTACTTAATTAGTTAGGACAGCATCATATTTGCATTGTGCGACAGAATAGTTATTAATATGAAGTGAAAGCAATTCAACCATGTATACTGATAGGCAACTAAACAAAATGAATGAATAACCAAAACAGAAAAATAATTAACAGAGGGAATATAATATAATTTGGTTCAAAGTAGATAGAGATCCCATCATTCATTGTATTATTGTGAGCAAGAAAATTGCATCTCCAGAATTAATGCCTCACCATCAAAGGAAACAATAAACTAAACAGCTGGGAAATAAAAAATTGCATCCCATGTGCAAGGGCATAGTGAGGACAGAAAACCAAACCAGCATTTACAGTCCTCAAGAAGAAGACTAGAGATTGGTTGGCAAAAGATACATCATCATTGGCAAATATTAGTAACACATATAATAAATAAACCCAAACGATAACCAAATACCTATCCAAACAACAGAGCTGGAAAGCAGCACATACGACTACAACATTAATCAGCAGCTGCACGTCAAGTGCTGTGCATAAATATTTTAGGATCCCAAAAAATATTGTTACCTATCCAAACAGAGCTAGAACATGAATATGCAACAAATCTACTACGCTCAAACACAGTTGATAAATTTTTTTAACATTCTGGCATAAACTGAAATCAAACAACATAGCATGAACTCCATCCAAATTAATATTCGATTTCTAGCTTGATTTTGTTGTTTTTCCTCCTAATTCGAAATTTCCCCACCAAAAATAGCCAAAAATTTTATTTTTTTTGTGATTTGTTGGCATGATGAAGTTTTGTTTATTTTGATCCATGGATTTGCTTGGTTTCAAGTGGATCTAGCATTTCCCCAAGTTTCCCAATCTTTCATCCACAAAATCCCTCCAATTTTGCCCCAGAAATCATCAATTTCCGCCCAAAATCGCGACATGCACAATTGAGAAACCAAAATCTGAAGCAAACCCTAACTAAAACGTCAGATTGATTCCTTATTACGGATAATCGAACAAACCCTAACTAGGTGGTGTTACCAAACAAACCCTAACTAATTAATAATTAAATCCTATCCTAGTCGAGGTAGGTTCCTCATACGAATAGAATAGGATACAAGACGGCGCTGGCTGGATCCGAGACCTATGAACCCGCGCCGCGCCGCGCCTACCAACCACAATCGGAACGAGCAACTCCGGAGGGAGACCACGCTGGCTGGATCCGAGACCTACGAACCAGACACTACCAACCAATCGGAACAAACTCCAAGCTGATCGGGATGTACAAGTGCTCACCTCGGGCGGGCGGGCGGGCATAAGATCCCGATCTGGAGAGGACGGGGCGCCGTCGGGTGATTGATGTGAGATTGGGTCGACAGGTTGCGGGGAACGGCGGCGAGGCGATGGAGTGCGGGGGGGGGGGGGAGACGGAGGCGGGCGGCTTTTATAGGAGGGAGGGCAAGAGGGGTTATCAAGAGGGGTAAAAGCACAGAGATCCCTAGGGCTGCCGTATCCGCCTCGCATTCTCTGATTCTTTTTTACCAATTTATTTACGGAAACACTAACCCCACATGTGTGGGCGTCTGCATCTCGCCCACACGCGCTAATCATCGTTGATTTGCAGTGCGTGAATCTTACAAGAATCAGCCGGCATCTTTCGTGCCACGTAGGCATAGCGAGGCGGGTGCTGGTGGTAGAGCGTTCGCCCGAACGTGTGGCATTTGACGCTTTTGCCCGGACGAGTTATCCATTCGCAGCTCCACCGCTTTTTCCAACCCATTCCCCTCCCCACTGCCTTCTCTCCTCGTCACTCTCGCCACTCCCCACTCCAATCTCCATCACCGCGCGGGACCTTGCCGACCGCCTCCGCTTCGCCGAGGTTGGTGGGGGAGGCCGGTTCCTGTTGCTGTTTCCAGAGACGACGACGGCGGGAAGCAGAGATTGCGCCTCAAGGTCTCCAACCGCCGTGCTGGAGAGTTGGTTGGGCGCGCGCGGCGGCAGGCCGGGAGTCGACACATCGCCGTCCGCCTCCACATCATCGAGGTTGGAGGGGGAGGCCGGGGACCAGCTGGTCGTCGTTGACGACGGGCATATTCATGGTGCCCTGGCGCATCTGCAGCTCCGCCGATCTGCATCACGCGCCGGACCCGATGGCCATGGAATGGCAGCTCACGCGCCTCCGCCTCTGTCTATAGGTACTCGCCGGCCTCTGCTCATCTTCTACTTGCCTGCTCTGAAGCAACGCCACCCTCACCCCTCCATCCTTGGATTCTTACTCACCAGTCGGCAATCCTGTTGTTGGTCGCTCGCATCATCGGCGTGAGGAGCGGGGATCCTGGCTCGCCAGCGTTAGGCGCGGCAGCCTGTCAATGGAGGCTTGCAACACGCCTGGCGCGAGCGTCGTGGTAGCGGGTCGGTGCTCCCGCCTGCGTGCTCCATGCCGTTCATGCTCCAACCAGCCCAAAGACACGGATCTAGTGCAGATCCACGGCGGCGTATCAGCGGCGGGCTGCTAGGTAAGTGAGTTCCATGACTCCATCCGTCATTTGTTTCCGGCGACTGGCAGAGGTGGCAGTTATGGCTTTGGGGAGAGCGTGGGTAGCGGACTGTTCGTGTTAGCCAATCCTTTGGTGTGTGGTAGAGCAGTAGCATGACATTTTTCTGATAAATCACACTTTCTAGATGTCTAGGTCCTCTGACTCACAAACATGGCAAATTCTATCATGTGTGTGTGGCAACTTACATCCACTGAGCCATGGTTACTTTTTATGTCATTTTTGCCATGTTTCATCACAACTATCCTTTTGAAATTACTCCCACAACATTAAAACTGTATGAAAATGGCAACCATGATTAAGCTCAGATGTTGTTCATCAATTTCCATGGCTACAATCGTTAAGCTCAGATGATGTCTATCTCTACTGTTTTTTGGCACTTTTATTTATATTGACAATGGCAAATTATTTTTTCACCGACCATGCGAAATTCACAAATGGCTAGACGGCAATATGACCATGCCAAATTCGTTTGTAATTTTTCAATGAAAACTGAAATGCTATACATTGTGCAATATGCTTTGACATTGCAATTTTATTGGATTTAGCATGGCAAATTACCTTACGAAACATGGCATTTTTATTACATTGACCATTGTGAACTTTATTAGCTTTTTCTAATTGCCGTGTGAGTAGTACTGACCATGGCAAATTTGAAACAGTTACTGAAGTTCGTCTTCAATTACTACAAACTTATTTTAGCTATGTTTTCTGTTATGGCAATTGCAAGTAAGTTTTCCTGTTAGCTGTAAACTATTCATGGCATTTCGTTTCTCATGTTCTTGCCATGCTTGTTTTTTTAAGTTATCGCACTATGTGTACATAGCATGCCAATTTTCTGCACTTGATCACATAGCAAGTTTAGAAATTGTTCCCGTGACCCATTTTTTCAAAGTTTGCCATGGCAGAAATGTCATGTTTATCTGCCATGGCAAATTTAGGTTTTTTTAACATGCCCACGACAATCTTTTATGCTTTTGTTTCTTACTTAACGACGACAAATTTAGTTTGTTGATAATGGCAAATTTAGTTTATTGCCATGGCAAATTTAGTGTAGCGACCCGACCTCAGATGGTCAAGTCTCTGTGCTTCCGTGTCATCCCTGGATCGGTAATGCTGACACACACAGTACTCGAAGGCTTTATAACAGAGTATCAATCACACACTTATTACATCGAATGTCCCAAAAGAGAACTTATTACAAAAATATGGCTTAAGGCCATCTAATGCGATAACAGCGGAAGGCTTGGAAGATAAAGTGAGTCCATCAACTCCAACGGCATAGCTGAGCTGCACGGCAACAACCTACGAACCTTACTCCTCGTCTGAAAAGTCTGCAACATAATACGTTGCAGTCCGAGAACGGGTCAGCACATGGAATATGCTGGCAATGTAACACAAAAGAGCAATAACAGAATAATGCTACCACTACATGCATATTTGGCTGGTGGAAAGCTCTATGGTTACAATTTTTACGAAAAGCCAATTTTTCCCTACTACAAAGGAATCAGTTTTAATTTAACTATCATGGTAGTTGAAACATCATTTGAGAAGGTAACCCCAACTCAATGATCCCAATTAAAAATACTTAACAACCCAACAAGATTAATTAAGAGTGTTGAGATACATGCGAATACTCAAGTACTAGATACTCAGAATTGTCCATAACCGGGGACACGGCTAACCATGATTAGATTGTACACTCTGCAGAGGTTTGCGCACTTTTCCCCGCAAGACTCGATCGCCTCCGTTAATTTCTCGCACTACATGGTGTTTGAGAGACGGATGACTGAGACACAGTCTTTAAGAAGCATTAACCCTCTACTCCGGGCAGACCATACCAAACATACAAACCCACTACCTGCTGATCCACCTCTTCAAGAGCTTCACGCAACTTACTCAACTATGCTAGAGCCCATAATAGCTTGCGGCTGCACACGGAAGTTTCTAGCATGAATAGACTCGGTTCCCTTTGAGCCTGGGTGGCGGTCCATAGGAGAATCACACGGTAACCCCGGGATTTCCAAAAATAAAACAGGCAATAGCTGGATACCCCAGGTGCCTCAATCCACCCAGATGTGTATTAAAGTTGCCACCTTAAGTAAACCATTAATTAACAATCTCACATCTGTCATGGATATCACTCAAACCCAATCCACGTCTACGAGCATAGCATGGCAATATAAGCATAACGTAGAAGTAACTCCCAAGGGTTTGATAATAAAACAGGTAATAGGTTCTACCTCAGCAACTACTTCCCAATACCCACATGTTAAAGGCATCCTAATCATGCAATGTTTGAGGACTGAAACTAGTGCATAAAAACTGGGTATGAGAAGAGTATGATCAATGTGTTACTTGCCTTGCTGACGATCCGTGAATCCTAGAGACTCGTAGTAACACGCTTCGCACTCCGGGAATTCTATCGCAAGCAAACAATAACATACATAAGCAACAATCAAAGATGCACAAGTAGAACTCCAAATAAAATAGTTTGACCGGGAGTTCAACTTAAGAACTCCGGTTTGCAAAAAGAATCAAATCAAACGGAGCAACGAAACTCAAACGGCAAAAGAAACAACTTCGTTTTACTAATCTGGATCTAAGTCAAATTTTACAGAAGAAAAATCTTGTTTGAGTTGATTATTCGGAAACAGGGTTTCGAGATGAAACTCCAGGCGCTTGAATCGCCTGATTCCGATAAACGAGCGAAAAGATAAACAGGTTTAAACATCGGATCAGAAATCGCGATCGGAATAACTGCGGAATAAATCCGATAAAAAGAAAAATGCCGAACGGCTAAACGAACGAGCGTTCGTTAGCAGAAACTAAACGGTGAACACGTTCGTTAGAACGAACGGACGAACGAACTTTCGCTAAGTAAATAAACCGAAGAAATAAACCGATCTATATAAAAAAATGAACTAGGGTTTTCAAAAAAAACCGAAGTGTTTTCTTAAAAAAAACGGCGGCGGGGTCGGGTACCTCCGGCGGGGTTCCGGGGCTTGGGAGGGCGCGGGGTGGCGGTGGGAGGCGGCGGCGGCGCTAGGGCGACGGCGGCGACTCGGCGGCGGCGGATCGGGGCTCGGCTCCGGGCTCCGGGGCGGCGGCGATGGTGGCGGGTGGTGGTGAGGCGGCGGGGCGGCGGTATTTAAGGAGGGGGGAGCTGCTCCGGCTTGGGGAAGGGGGCGCCTGGGGCGGAGTCCGGCTCGGACTCCCCTCGGCGTCTGTGCGGCGCACGGCGGTGCACGCGGGGAAGGCGGCGGCGGCTGGCGGCTGGGCTGGCCTGCTCGGCTGTTCCTTTGGCCCAGTCGGGCGCGAGGTTTTTAAAAAAAAAACATTCTGCCGAAAGAAAAATTCCTAGAAAAATAAATAAAATCTAAAAATTCCAAAACAAGTTTTCTCCGTCTAAATAAAATATTTAGAACAAGATGAACTTTTCTTGGCCCCTAAAATGCAATTTTTAAAACATGCAAAAAATTTCTAGGGCAAATAAAAATCCCGAATAAACTCCGATAAAATCCAAAAATGATGTTAACATTTTTCCTCCGATATTTCCATTGTTTTGGAGAAGTCATATTATCTCCCCTCATTTATTATTTTAGAAAGAAATATTTCCGGAGAGAAAATAATTAAAATCAAATCCTCGTCTTCACTATTTGATAAAAATTTCAAATACGAAAATTAGAAAATCCCCAACTCTCTCCGAAGGTCCTTGAGTTGCTTAGGATCTCGAGGATTGCAAACGAAAAGCAATTGAATATGATATGCATGGATGACCTATGTATAACATGCCAAATTGGAAATTTGGGATGTTACAAACCTACCCCCCCTTAAGATGAATCTCGCCCTCGAGATTCGGGTTGGCTAGAAAATAGGTGCGGATGGTCCTTGCGAATATCCTCTTCTCGCTCCCAGGTGGCTTCCTCCTCAGTATGATGACTCCACTGAACTTTGCAAAACTTGATCACCTTGTTGCGAGTGACTCGGCTATCAAACTCAAGAATCTTTACTGGCTTCTCCTCATAGGTCAGATTATTATCCAGATGAATAGCCTCCAAAGGTACTGTATCATTCAACGGTATATCGGCCATCTCAGCATGGCACTTCTTCAGCTGTGATACGTGAAACACATCGTGAACTCCTGACAATCCTTCTGGTAACTCCAGCTTGTAGGCAACTTCTCCCATCCGTTCCAAAATACGATACGGTCCTTCAAATCTTGGGGGTAACTTTCCCTTAACTCCAAAACGTTTTACTCCCCTCAAGGGTGATACTCATAGATAAGCTCTGTCTCCAATTTCATAGGTTACTTCCTTGCGTTTTGAATCTACGTAACTCTTCTGTCTGGACTGAGCAATCTTTAGTCTGTCTCTGATCAGTTTAACCTTCTCCTCTGATTCTTTGATCAAATCTGGTCCAAATAACTGACAGTCTCCTACCTCGTCCCACATCAAGGGCATTCTACATCTGCGTCCATACAGGGCTTCGAATGGTGCCATCTTCAAACTGGCCTGGTAGCTATTGTTATAAGAAAACTCTGCGTATGGAAAATTGTCATCCCAACTAGATCTATAATCTAGCGCACAGGCTCTCAACATGTCCTCCAGAGTCTGATTGACTCTCTCTGTCTGCCCATTTGTCTGTGGGTGAAAAGCGGTACTGAACTCCAATCGGGTACCCAAAGTCTGGTGTAGCTGATGCCAAAACTTTGAAGTAAACTGGGTTCCTCTATCTGATACGATGCTCCTCAGAACTCCATGTAAACATACGATCCTGGTCATATATATTTTGGCCAACTTTGCACTTGTATACGTTGTTTTCACCGGGATGAACTGAGCTACCTTAGTCAATCGATCCACAACTACCCATATCGAATCATATCCTGCCTTGGTTCTGGGTAATCCGGTAATAAAGTCCATACCAAGTTTGTCCCACTTCCATTCGGGTATTGGCATAGGCTGTAACAGTCCTGCTGGCTTCTGATGTTCTGCCTTCACTCTCTGACATACATCGCATACGGCTACATACTCGGCAGTATCCTTCTTCATTCCAGTCCACCAGAAACGTTCCTTCAAGTCCAGATACATCTTGGTGTTTTGGGGGTGAATCGAGTATGGTGAGTCATGGGCCTCCTGAAGTATCAACTTCGTGATCTCCGAATTGTTGGGCACATAAATTCGGTCCTCAAACCACAAGGTATCGTGCTCATCCTTGCGAAAACCTTTGGCTTTACCTTCGCCCATCCTCTCTCTTATCTCAGCAATCTCTTTGTCTTCCTTCTGAGCTTCTCGAATCTTGTCCAACAGCGTCGACTGAACCTCCATTGCTGCAAGAAAACCTCTTGGAACAATCTCCAACCGAAGTTCCATGATCTCCGCAGCTAACTCTTTTGGCATTCCCTTGCTCACAAGAACATTAGCATAACTCTTCCGGCTCAAACGTCTGCTACGACATTGGCTTTTCCTGGATGATATTGTAGCTTCATATCGTAATCCTTTATAAGTTCTAACCATCTCCTCTGTCTGAGGTTCAACTCTTTCTGTGTGAAAATGTACTTCAAGCTCATATGATTCGTGTACACATCACAATGGTTTCCAATAAGATAATGTCTCCAGGTCTTTAGCGCATGCACTACGGCAGCTAACTCCAAATCATGCGTGGCATAGTTCAACTCGTGTGGCTTCAGTTGTCGTGAGGCATACGAAACAACTTTTCCTTCCTGCATAAGCACACATCCAAGTCCCAAGCGAGAGGCGTCACAATATACTTGAAACTCCTTATGTATATCTGGCAAGGTCAGCACTGGGGCTGTAGTCAATCGCTCCTTCAGCTCTTGAAAACTTGTCTCGCACTCCTCCGTCCATTTGAACTTAGTATCCTTCTTTAACAATTCAGTCATTGGTCTAGCAATCTTGGAAAAATTCTCAATGAATCTCCGATAATATCCTGCCAGTCCAAGGAAACTGCGGATCTCGCCAACTGAAGTGGGTGCCAACCATTCAGTGACCGACTGAACCTTACTGGGATCCACTGCTATACCCTCTCCGGATATAACATGCCCAAGAAATCCAACTTCTTTCAACCAAAACTCGCACTTGCTGAATTTGGCGTATAACTGGTGTTCCCTGAGTTTCTCGAGAACCAAACGCAAGTGTTCCGCGTGCTCCTCTTCGTCCTTCGAGTATATCATAATATCATCAATGAATACCACAACAAACTTGTCCAAATACTCCATGAACACCTTGTTCATCATAATCATGAAATAGGCAGGGGCGTTAGTCAGTCCAAATGACATGACCGTATACTCATATAATCCATACCGTGTGGTAAACGCTGTCTTGGGTATATACTTCTCTCGGATCTTCAACTGATGGTATCCCGATCATAGATCAATCTTTGAAAACACCTTAGCTCCTTGTAACTGATCAAACAAATCATTAATCATCGATAAGGGATACTTGTTCTTTATCGTTACTTTATTCAGAGCTTGGTAATCAACAACCATCCTCAGGGATTTATCCTTCTTCTCCACCAAAAGTACTGGGGCTCCCCAAGGTGACGAGCTTCTACGAATGTAACCTTTCTCCAAAAACTCATTAATCTGCTTCTTAATTTCCTCCAGGTCATTTGCTGGCATCCGATAGGGTCTCTTGGATATCGGCCCTGTTCTTGGCAATAGCTCTATCAAAAACTCGATGTCTCTGTCCGGTGGCATACCTGGTAACTCTTCGGGGAAAACATCCGGAAAATCCTTTACTACAGGTACTTCCTCCTGTACAACTCCCGTGAGGGCGTTTACTTGGCTCCTCCTAGGCACATGCCTAGATACATACTTAATCCTTTTTCCCTCCGGGGTGGTAAGATAAATGGACTTACTAGCACAATCAATACTTCCTCCATACTTTGACATCCAGTCCATACCTAATATCACATCCAATCCTTGCGACTCCAAGATAATAAGGTCAGACGGAAATACATGTGTGCCAATGATTAGGGGTATCTGGGTGCACCATCTGCTAGCCATATACTCTGCTCCCGGCGAGCTCACTAAGAGGGGTGTCCTAAGGGTTTGGGTTGGTAACTTAAACTTTTCCACAAATCCCCTTGATATGTATGAATGTGATGCACTAGTATCGAAAAGAACAATAGCGGTAAATGACTGAACCAAAAACTTACCTATTACCGCGTCCGGCTGCTCTTCAACTTCCTCCACGTTAACGTGGTTCACTTGTCCTTTGTTGAATGGATTGGGCTTCTTCCCTGTGCTCCCATTTCCATTTCCATTCTTTCCTTCAGAGCAGTCATTGGCATAGTGCCCTGTCTTCCCGCACTTGTAGCAAACAACTTGGCTTAAGTCCCTCTTTGCGGGTGTAGATGGGTTAGAGCGGTTCTGATTATTGTTGGCTCCACTCCCATTCCCGTTCTTCGCACCATTATGGGTATGCGATCCTCCTCCAGCATGGTTATGAACTCCATGGTTATGAACAAGTCCTCCCAAGTTCGGGGTTAAGCGGGGCTTCTGGTGAGCTCCTGAGTTGTTTTTCCCTTGTCCATACTTCCTCTTACGATTATCAATCTGCTGCTGCTTCCCTTCAATCATTAAGGCCTTATCTACCAACTCCTAATAGTTGTTGAAGGTTGCTACCATCAACTTCATACTCATCTCATCATTCAGCCCTTCCATAAACTTCTCCTGCTTCGCGGCATCTGTGGCCACATCATTAGGGGCATAACGTGATAACTTGCTAAACTCATCCACGTACTGGCCAATAGTACAGTTCCCCTGGTGTAGATTGCGAAACTCACGCTTCTTCATCTGCATAGCTCCAGTCGAGACATGGGCGGTGCGAAAAGCCTGCTGAAACTGAGCCCATGTGACAGTGTCGATAGGATAGGTGGCTGTGAAATTCTCCCACCATGCTGCTGCAGGTCCATCCAGTTGGTGTGCGGCAAAACGCACCTTCTCAGTGTCTGTGCATCCTGTGGTGGTTAACTCCCTTCCAATACGACGTAGCCAATCATCTGCAACTATTGGCTCAATGCTACTGGAGAACACCAGCGGCTGTAACCTTAAGAAACGGGCAAGGTTATCCACTGGCGGCGGGTTGTTGTTGGCATTGTTGTTATTGGCATTGCCCTGGTTCTGAACTAGCAATTGCATCAAGGCATTCTGCTGCTGGATCAACTGGGTGATCTCCGGTGGGAAAACAAAATCGGGGTCTCTTCGCGGAGGCATCTGATGGGTTTAGATGGAAGAGATTAGAATAGAAAAAGATCTAGGGGAGAAACACTACCCATATGTATATGAGGCAAACACACGCATTCATTCAATCAATCAAGCAAGGGCATACAAAACGGTCTAGGACTATCGCAAAAGTGCTCACTACTACTAGTTACATGGGGGAAATACTATTATCATATGGTGGTCATCTAGAAATTTTGATCGGTGGAACACTCCATGATGTCTGCTCCAGCTTCATCTTCGTAGTCATCATCACTTGAATCTGAATCAGTGTCGTCGATGATGATGTAGTTGTCTGGACGAATGGGGTCTTCTCTCGGAATTGGTCCTCCCATAAAATTCCGATCTTCTCAACTAGGTCGTCATTCTTCTCCAATAGGGTCTTGATTTCCTCCTCATATCCATCGCGCGTGGACTTAAGTTCTTCCTCCATCTCGATGATCCTAGTTTTCGCCTTCTTCAACTCGATCATGTCTAGACGTCGAATGTGCTGGTTTTGCTCCTGGATAAAGGCTGCGACAGATCTATCCTTCCTGGTGCTGATCATCTCCCATTGTTCATCTCGGTGCCCACATATTTGATAGGTGGTATCCTCAAGTTCCTTGTTGTAGATTTCTCCAATGCGTCCCATGGTAATATGAGCTGCCATACTCTTGCCGAGGCTCCAAGTGGGTGCTTCGAAAGAAAACTCTATGGGTTTAGAATTTGGCGAGAACGTTCTTCCCGAAACTCGTACTTGAATCATCCGGCGCTCTTCTTCCGGTAGAGTGGCGTTGTACGTCCCAGTGAAGCTTGGTATTCCAATATTCAAGTACCTAGTGACTTCCTTCAAGTGGCGTCCAAAAGGTGTGTATTCATCCGGTTGCGCAAACTTGTTCTTCATCTCCTTCATCCTAAAGAGTGGAAAAAGAAGAGGAGTCAGAAATGAGAAGAGAAGTGTGACCTACGGTTTATCTTAGTGGTCGTCTCCTACACTCAGCGTGTGCTCTGATACCATCTTGTAGCGACCCGACCTCAGATGGTCAAGTCTCTGTGCTTCCGTGTCATCCCTGGATCGGTAATGCTGACACACACAGTACTCGAAGGCTTTATAACAGAGTAGCAATCACACACTTATTACATCGAATGTCTCAAAAGAGAACTGATTACAAAAATATGGCTTAAGGCCATCTAATGCGATAACAGCGGAAGGCTTGGAAGATAAAGTGAGTCCATCAACTCCAACGGCATAGCTGAGATGCACAACAACGACCTACGAACCTTACTCCTCGTCTGAAAAGTCTGCAACATAATACGTTGCAGTCCGAGAATGGGTCAGCACATGGAATATGCTGGCAATGTAACACAAAAGAGCAATAACAGAATAATGCTACCACTACATGCATATTTGGCTGGTGGAAAGCTCTATGGTTACAATTTTTGCGAAAAGCCAATTTTTCCCTACTACAAAGGAATCAGTTTTAATTTAACTATCATGGTAGTTGAAACATCATTTGAGAAGGTAACCCCAACTCAATGATCCCAATTAAAAATACTTAACAACCCAGCAAGATTAATTAAGAGTGTTGAGATACATGCGAATACTCAAGTACTAGATACTCAGAATTGTCCATAACCGGGGACACGGCTAACCATGATTAGATTTTACACTCTGCAGAGGTTTGCACACTTTTCCCCGCAAGACTCGATCGCCTCCATTGATTTCTCGCACTACATGGTGTTTGAGAGACGGATGACCGAGACACAGTCTTTAAGAAGCATTAACCCTCTACTCCGGGCAGACCATACCAAACATACAAACCCACTACCTGCTGATCCACCTCTTCAAGAGCTTCACGCAACTTACTCAACTATGCTAGAGCCCATAATAGCTTGCGGCTGCACACGGAAGTTTCTAGCATGAATAGACTCAGTTCCCTTTGAGCCTGGGTGGCGGTCCATAGGAGAATCACACGGTAACCCCGGGATTTCCAAAAATAAAACAGGCAATAGCTGGATACCCCAGGTGCCTCAATCCACCCAGATGTGTATTAAAGTTGCCACCTCAAGTAAACCATTAATTAACAATCTCACATCTGTCATGGATATCACTCAAACCCAATCCACGTCTACGAGCATAGCATGGCAATATAAGCATAACGTAGAAGTAACTCCCAAGGGTTTGATAATAAACAGGTAATAGGTTCTACCTCAGCAACTACTTCCCAATACCCACATGTTAAAGGCATCCTAATCATGCAATGTTTGAGGACTGAAACTAGTGCATAAAAACTGGGTATGAGAAGAGTATGATCAATGTGTTACTTGCCTTGCTGACGATCCGTGAATCCTAGAGACTCGTAGTAACACGCTTCGCACTCCGGGAATTCTATCGCAAGCAAACAATAACATACATAAGCAACAATCAAAGATGCACAAGTAGAACTCCAAATAAAATAGTTTGACCGGGAGTTCAACTTAAGAACTCCGGTTTGCAAAAAGAATCAAATCAAACGGAGCAACGAAACTCAAACGGCAAAAGAAACAACTTCATTTTACTAATCTGGATCTAAGTCAAATTTTACAGAAGAAAAATCTTGTTTGAGTTGATTATTCGGAAAGAGGGTTTCGAGATGAAACTCCAGGCGCTTGAATCGCCTGATTCCGATAAACGAGCGAAAAGATAAACAGGTTTAAACATCGGATCAGAAATCGCGATCGGAATAACCGCGGAATAAATCCGATAAAAAGAAAAACGACGAACGGCTAAACGAACGAGCGTTCGTTAGCAGAAACTAAACGGTGAACACGTTCGTTAGAACAAACGGACGAACGAACTTTTGCTAAGTAAATAAACCGAAGAAATAAACCGATCTATATAAAAAAACGAACTAGGGTTTTCAAAAAAAATCGAAGTGTTTTCTTAAAAAAAACGGCGGCGGGGTCGGGTACCTCCGGCGGGGTTCCGGGGCTTGGGGAGGGCGCGGGGTGGCGGTGGGAGGCGGCGGCGGCGCTAGGGCGACGGCGGCGACTCGGCGGCGGCGGATCGGGGCTCGGCTCCGGGCTCCGGGGCGGCGGCGATGGTGGCGGGTGGTGGTGAGGCGGCGGGGCGGCGGTATTTAAGGAGGGGGGAGCTGCTCCGGCTTGGGGAAGGGGGCGCCTGGGGCGGAGTCCGGCTCGGACTCCCCTCGGCGTCTGTGCGGCGCACGGCGGTGCACGCGGGGAAGGCGGCGGCGGCTGGCGGCTGGGCCGGCCTGCTCGGCTGGGCCTTTGGCTCAGTCGGGCGCGAGGTTTTTTTTTTAAACATTCTGCCGAAAGAAAAATTCCTAGAAAAATAAATAAAATCAAAAAATTCCAAAACAAGTTTTCTCCGTCTAAATAAAATATTTAGAACAAGATGAACTTTTCTTGGCCCCTAAAATGCAATTTTTAAAACATGCAAAAAATTTCTAGGGCAAATAAAAATCCCGAATAAACTTCGATAAAATTCAAAAATGATGTTAACATTTTTCCTCCGATATTTCCATTGTTTTGGAGAAGTCATATTATCTCCCCTCATTTATTATTTTAGAAAGAAATATTTCCGGAGAGAAAATAATTAAAATCAAATCCTCGTCTTCACTATTTGATAAAAATTTCAAATACGAAAATTAGAAAATCCCCAACTCTCTCCGAAGGTCCTTGAGTTGCTTAGGATCTCGAGGATTGCAAACGAAAAGCAATTGAATATGATATGCATGGATGACCTATGTATAACATGCCAAATTGGAAATTTGGGATGTTACATTTAGTTTATTGGTCACTGCAAAACTGATTTTATTTGATCATGTCAAATTTAGTTTATTTGGTCCATGGTCAATTTAGTTTACTAGTCATGGCAATTTTTTTTCAAATCATGGCAAATTTTAATTTATGTGATTTTTGCCATGGCAAGTTTTGAAACGAATATGCCATGGCACTTTTTCTTGTTCATACTTGATTTTCAACTTTTTTTCACACACGACAAATTCATCGTTCAAACACACAGCAATTCTTGATACGAATTTGCCATGGCAAGTTTTGGTACGAATCTAGCGTGGCAAATTTAGTTTACAAATTTCTTCTTCATTTTTTTTGATTTTCAACTTTTTGTGTTTTTTACACACACGACAAATTCATCATACCAAACACATGGCAATTCTTGATACAAATCTGCCATGCCAAGTTCTGATGCAAATTTGGTTTATTGATCATGGCAAATTTTAGTTTCTTGGTTCATGGCAAATTTAGTTTACAAATCATGGCATATTCATTTTATTGATCATGGCAAATTTAGTTTTCAAATCATGGCAATCTAGTTTACATATGAATCTGCCATGGCAATTTTTCTTGTTCCTGACAAATTTAGTTAGTTTTGTCGTGGCAAGTTTTGATGCGAATCTGCCATGATATTTTTTCTTGTTTATACTTGATTTTCAACTTTTTTGTGTTTTTTTCACACACGGCAAATTCATCATTCAAACACATGACAATTCTTGATACGAATTTTGCCATGGCAAGTTTTTGTACAAATCTGCCATGGCAATTTTCTTGTTCATTTTTTTATTTTCAACTTTTGTTTGTTTTTTACACACACAGAAAATTCATCATACAGGAACACAATTTTCTTGATACAAATCTGCCATGCCAAGTTTTGATACAAATTTGGTTTATTGATCATGACAAATTTTACTTCATTGCTTCATGGCAAATTTAGTTTATTGATCATGGCAGGTTTAGTTTTCAAATCATGGAAATTTAGTTTACATGATTTTTTCTGTCATGGCAAGTTTCAATATGAATCTGCCATGCCAATTTAGCTTACGTGAATTTCTCGTGGCGAGTTTTGATATGAATCTTTCTTGTTCATACTTCATTTTCAACTTTTTATTTTTTTTTCACACATGGCAAATTCATCGTACAAATACACGGCAATTCTTGATACAAATTTGCCATGTCAAGTTTCTTGTTTCATACTTGAATCTCCAATTTTTATGTTTTTCACACATGATAAATTCATCATACAAAACATGGCAATTCTTTGATACCAATCTGCCATGGAAAATCTCTTTTGTTCATACTTGATTTTTCAACATTTTGTGTTTTTTCTCACGCACGGCAAAAAATCTCCTTGAAAACACTACAATTTAAATTGCCATTGTATTTTTATCTTTTTGTTGTCCTGACAATTTTTTTTTCACATGAATTTTTCAACTATTTGTTTTTTTCACATGGCAATATTGATTTTTTTGTCATGGCAGATTTGCCACATTTCATTTGAGGGGATTAAATATGTGTTTATATACCTTTTTCCATTGTTAAAAACAATATAATGGCAAATAGTTTTGTCAAACTTGAATGGCAATTTTTCTGCTTTTTTCAGTAGCTGAGAAAAATCTGGGCTTTTTGTCACAAAAAAAAACAAAATCTGGGCCTTTTCATTTAATTTGTTGTCAGTGGGCTTTTTGTTCTTTTTTCACATGGAAAAGGGCCTGGTGTGATCGAGGCATGTGGGGCTGTGGGTTTAGCTTGACGAACGAATTCGTGCAGGGAATCGACCCCTCGTACTGAACGAGTCGTGTGGTAGGGCGCTCCTCATGCCACACGTGTGGGCTGTTGTAATATTCGCCCACACATGGCCGTGTGGGCTACCTGCTGGATATGCCACACAGGGCCGTGTGGGCGGGTGTCCATTGTGCCACACGTGTGGCAGTTATCGGCGTCCTTTATTTATTAGGACGCAGATAATGGCTGGGCATCGATCGAACAAAGTAGTAGTATTTTTTATTTTATTTTTGAGGGGTGAAAGCCACTTAACTTAAATAACAACAAGGTCTGGGATACAAATAATGTCAGGTAAGATAGAAAGCCAAATATGGCGGCCAAAAGCTAAAGTAGTCGCTGCTTTTGAAAGCTTGTGACCTTCAAGATTCATCTCCCGCTTCTCATGGATGTAATCAACTGACGTGAAAAAGTCTTGCATCCTTTGCTTAATATCTTGGATCGTTACTGCTGAGGGTCCCTTGTATTCACCCTTTAGATGTGTGATCGTTGCCATACAGTCTGTATCAACAACAATTCGCTAGACAGCCCAAATCAGCAGCCAAAGATAAGGCCTCCAAGCTCGCCATTGCTTCTAGGATTTCTGGATCGACCAAGTCCTCAAAAGTTATAGCAGAAGCGCCCACCCTCGTCTCGACAGATTACTGCCAAAGCCCCCCTATCGCTGTTTCTTGTAAGTGCATCTAGTGCCCCTTAGTGATTTTGGTGTATTGAAGACTTATAGGTTAAGGGACTAATGCATTTATGAGTGTACACATGTCTATAAGTCTATGAGGAGTTTGATATTTACAGAGAAAGTCGACCCCTAAAAATGAAGTTCTTCGACTGAAGACTTTGCATTTCTGAAGACTTTCTGAAGACTTTGAAAGTGAAGAAATTGGTGTGACCTTGAAGACTTGGTATTCATTCGAGGAACATGAAGCGTGAAGACTTTTGTTTTCGTGGTTTCATTTTCTCTTTCTTGAGTCATAGGAAACATCATACTGTTAAAGGGGGTCGAGGAAATACTAAGGAAAAATTTCCAAGTGATGCTCAACTCAAAATCCTACACCTACCAATCCCTTCGAGTGAAGTCATTGGAAATCTCATACAGTTCAGTCATATTCTTTAGTGACAGAGACGAAGTTCTTCTGGTCTCTGAGGAATTTGTTCTGACTGAGGAGTTAGGAATTTGCTAGTGCGGATTGCCTACACAGTGAGGAACATGATAGCCTTGAGGAATTTGAACCTTAAATTTCCGACCGTTGCTGTGCTATGCGCCAGCTGTCCCAAAATATCTACCCACCTAAGGGTCATATCACTGAAGGGCATTTATGTCTTATCATGTCGGGCTGCTCCCTAGGCTATAAATAGCCGCCCCCTACAACCACTAGCTGGTTGGCTGCTCTGAGAGAAACTGACGCATAGCACCCAGCCACCCACCCCCTCCCCCCCAAAAAAGGACGACGACAATATAAGTTCGCGCTTCCACGTTTCGGATTGAAATATCTGGCGGCCCCAATTCCAGCCCTGCAAAATCTGTCTTATCCACCGTCCCCTTCCGCACCCAGATTGCTCAAATCCCTAATTCGCCGCCAACCCTCGAATCGCCCCTCGTCTCGTCTCTTTCCCCACCGTTCCCCACCTCTGTGCCGGACGACGACGACGAAGACGACGGTCGCGCTTCACCACCGCACCGGAGCTACCTCATCTACGCCCTCGTCCACCACACCGGGTGGTCCACCGACAACGTCGGCCGCCTCACGTCGACGTGCCTCACAGACACCGAGTTCCACCGCATCAGGTGCGCTTCACCGACGCCATCTCCCAGCTCACCGGGGTTACTTCACAGAGCACATCGTCGCACCTCCGCCCCCCGAGGCCGTTGGGGCTTCACCAACGGTCTCATCCACCGCATCGTAGCGCTCCGCTGCCACTCAAGATCTGCATCCGTGCGCGGCCAGCCAACGCCAGCGAATCACCCTCAACGGCTCTGAAGTGACCCGCACTCTAGCTAGGCGAGCATGCCCAAACGCCGACCCGAACTAGGTATCCACACATCACTCCCTTGTGCACTGTTCCGATGATGTTTGGATATCCTTTCACCGCTCTCTTAGCTTACACGCCTATGCAACTCTGACTTTAACTCTTATTTCTTCTGGAGATATCATCTGAAACAAGCAAATCCATTTTTTAGCAAAGCATGATGGTGCTACGGGATCTGGTACACATCCTGCACACCCGTATAACCTTGTAAGTATCTGTCCTCCGGTACAAAATCAAGGTCGATTCCTCTTATTTGATCAACCATTCGCCGTGTGAAAAATGCAGAGGGGGATGCAAGGAGCACAAGGCCTGCACATCCAAGCAAGTGGTAACATGGACTTGTACATGGACCATCCCAAGCGCAAGCAGAGCTGCAGTGAGCCTATACAACGAGCTAGCGTAAGTCCCTGCATTTCATTTAATTCGTACTAGCATTCGTGTTTGATTTGTGTGCAGTGGCTGATTCACGAATTCAAGTTACCAGGGGCGAACATTTAACTTAAAAAATACGAAGGCACTTGCACTCCGGAAATCAACATAACTTGAGAAATGTGAAGCTACATGCACTTTGAAAACCAGCTAATGATCCAAAGTAGTTTAGATTATAAACACTAAATGATGCAAGCACCAAAAAACACAAAATGCAACATGGTGTACAAGGACTACAAACATGGTCAGTACCTGCTTGAATTATTCGTTCTCTGGCTGAAAATATCGAAGTGTAATTGCACGTATAACCAGTGCGCAAACTACATATCAATATATCTATCCTGCACAAGTATGCCAATAGTTTCAAACAACAGATTAGAAAAGTATTTATGCTATGTTGTCATGATACAGGGACTTTCTGGTAGACGGCCTCGATGTTTCCTCAAGCTATGAAAATGCACTATAATTTGCTTGTCATCAATGCCTGCAAATCTCTGTCTCTCTCAACATAGTAGATCATCGTTAGACAGTAAATCCTTCAATGAGCTTGCAAAATGCTTGCATTAGATCCCTCATTAGACACTATATGTTCATCACTAGGAGTATGTAAAATGTTTGCATCAAATCCTTCATTAGCAGTCTGTTCGTTAGACACTTCAGGCTCAAGAACAACATGAGCTTGTATGTTTGCATCGGAAACTTGATTAGATACATCAGATTCAGTCAGTTCAGTATTGATTGGGGAGTTGTAAAATAAGTAGAAATTGGTTTCATTTTCTCATAGATTCCCTACATACAAGCAGTTTTACAACACCGTCAGGTTTAACTATTGGCCAGAAATTGAAGAGTTGAATTAGATATAATCAGGGATATGATGTACCTGCTCGTTACACATGCTACTCTTGCAAGCTGCGACTGTCTGTTTGCGCAAGCTCGATGCCATGCTTGTGCTGC
Organism: Triticum aestivum; assembly: GCF_018294505.1. Taxonomy (NCBI): domain Eukaryota; kingdom Viridiplantae; phylum Streptophyta; class Magnoliopsida; order Poales; family Poaceae; genus Triticum; species Triticum aestivum. Next base: position 598,575,050 of record NC_057804.1, read on the forward strand.
CGCCGCTGCCTCCCACGCAGGCTACACCCAGGGTTGGATCTTCATCTTCTTGTCCTTCCGTTCGCTTGAAGCCCGGCGACCGCCCTCCAACGAGGGTGCGAGAAAGTGTTGTGTCGGTCTGTCCAGCGGCAGCTAGGTTAGGAGCGAACTAGACTGGAGGCTGGAGCGAATGAATTGGGATTTTTCCTGCTGTCGATCAATATGGGAGGCGCTCGTTTGGGCCGCGAGCCTGCTATAGGGCCTGGCTTGCACTTTTGTTATTGGCCCATCCAAATTGAAACATTTTTCTTCATTTTTTACATTGCCTGCTCGTGCGTTCGGACGAACAAAACTAGCATGGGCCAACCTGGACGACTCAAACTTGGTGCACACTTTCCAGCCACCTGAGGCGGCCGTCCATACCAGCCCCTATGGTGGCGTCGCCCCTTTTTGCGTGTATGATTGGATAGTGAAAAATATTCTAGTGACGCTTTTGATTTACCCACGGAATGGTTGAATTGCTTGTTTCTATGAACTGAGTTTGCCAATAATGTGAAGGATGTCAGTCTTTTCATCCTATTGTAGATTGCTTAGATCTCAATATGCCAAAAGTAATCGCATGAAATATACAGTAAAAGCCAGTGTGATGTGTTTGGCTACAACTAGTCTGACTACACGTCCTCATATAACATATCAAGGACGCACCATCTTACCAGATTAACCATTCGACTTACCCATGCAGTGTGGGAAGAAAGAAGTACTGGGACTGTGTATCCAAGCAATTGATGCCATGGACTCCTTCATACAACCTTGTAAGCGAAAAAGAAGTTGCAGTGTGCCTGTACAAAGAACTAGCGTAAGTTCAGTTACCTGCTTCTCGGAATTTTAGTTAGCCACTTATTGCAAAATTGTTCAATTATGTTGCTTGGCTTAATTTAGTTTACTACTGATTACATAATGGCACAGCCTGTTAATCATATTGTAGACTGCGCCTATCTATGTGTTTGATACTTACTGTTAAGAATTACTTGTTTGCCTTAACTTAAATATCTACTTGTTTGTTTAACTGCTTTGCTGCTGCAACAGCGGGTTACAATGATGTTAATAACTACTTTTCAGCATCCAATTGAAACTCTTTAAGTCCTTTTTTGTTTAACTGGTTTGCTGTTATAACTCCCAGTTGAGATGTTTTGCTAACTTCAACTTTTCTGAATCCAATCGGAACTTTAATGGCAAAACAGGTTAGCCCAAGATCAAAGAGCGAGGTCCCCATGGACGTTGCATCATCCCACAGCAGTGGCACCAACCCAATCGTGCATTATGAATTGCCAACTGCTGATGCTCTAGAGGCTAAACTAGTGGTAGAAAGAGATTCTGCTTCTGCACTTAGAGATGAAGTTGACATGTTGATGAAGCAAACAGCACAATCACAAGCAGTGATCAAGACAACCATTAAATATTTGGTGAATTTCAAAACGAAGCAAGCTGAGACTGACCAGATTGTTAAGGTCCTGAAGGAAAAAAAGAAAATTAAATTCCTACTTGGTAAATCATAGGTGAAATGTTATTTCCATAGTTGAATAACCTTTGTGTTGTATGTTCATGTAATCAATCAAACCATTTGTTTTAGAGATCATGTAATAATTGTTTTTTTGGTTTGTAATTTTATTTGAGCACAAGTCTGTATTAATTGATAAGACTCGGAGACATTTCATTTGGATTGCTGTGCCAGACCTACAAATATGCCAATCGGGCTGAATGTGCATTTAGCAATAGTAGTAGTATAGATGGACCATAAGTGGCACGCATCGGAAAGGGCTAAGATGCTGGCTAAAAAAAGGATGTTGTTGTAGCAAAAAAAAGTACAGCGGCCTGGCTTATATATGTTAGTTGATATTATTGATCCATATACTCTATAAGTGTTTATATGTTTGTTAGTTCTGTACATTCTTGGTTGATTGACTCGGTATTTGAATCTTGATACATCGCTTGTGTACATATCTAAATGGGAGTACACATTATGCTGCGTATGACATTTGAGTTGGACATGAAGTGTTCCAAATATTCGAATTCACCTTAAACTGGATTCTAGTTTCTGAATTTGAGTATCGGCATTTGTAAACCATATTCATATATGACAGTGGAATACATCTTTGTTGTCCTTTTGAAGATATATAAAAACACATAGAATGATTTATAAAGATTCATATAGGAATACAAAATGGATTCAAATTTAGTTGCCAGGGTAAATGTGGATGCTTATTGTCCCAAAATTCGAAAGAAGCAGCAAAATGTACACTCCCACGTTGGCTGCCCAAAGCCAAGTGTTTGGGAGATGGAAATTACTGTCTACCCATTACACGGACAATCCATCGGCCCGATTTCCACTGCTCTAAATAGGGGTAGGTTAGTAACTTCAATTAGACGTGACACGACCGCCTCTGAGCCCATTCCGACATGGTGGGTGTCAAACATGGGCGGCAAAACTCATTTGATTCAAGCTCGTCTGAAAGACCTCTGTTTCTCCCTCCATTCCCCATTCATACACGGTGGGCGGCAAAACAAACTCGACTCGGCCGAAATCGATGTAGGCAAATATTTTCAATAGGGCCAGGTTTGTAACTTCACTCAGACGTGACACAATCGCCCTACATGTCAGCCCCGTTCATACACCGTGGGCGCCAACCACCCTATCCTCGCCCGAAATCGCTCTGGGCAAATATTGGCGAGATGCGAAATTACCGTCCTATCCCCAACCAACGAGACGTCCAAATTTTAAACGGGGGCTAAGTTCGTAACTTTCCCATATTTCAGACAGGCGCGTCCCAAAAACATGGTTCCCTGTACCTCTCCATCCATTTTCCCATTCATACACCGTCCGCGCTAGAACACCCCATCCCCACACCAGCCTCCGTCTGCCACCCCATCCATCGCCGTCGTCCTCCACCACATCCATCGCCACCGTCCTCCACCTTGCCGGAGCGCCTACCAGGACATTTTCGTCCACTGCTAGAGATGGACATTTCTCATCCACGGCGACGGACCAATAGCCTTGCACCGCGTCCTCTCGCTTCGTCGGCGCCGTCGTCCTCTTTGCCGGGGCCTCTCACACGACCTTCTCTTCCATCGCAACGGGAGTTATCCCCCGATGCACCCGTCTACCGTTGCAGATCTGCTTCAACGCCACCGACAGCCATCGCACCCCCGATGCCTACACGGCGCCACAAGAGAGGTGGTACTTCATATCTCCTCAACTTTTTGATCTCAACCAAAAAATAGATCTTAACTTGGTTACTCTACTTTCTTTTCAGCTCTTGGAATTTAGTTCTTAGTTCGAAGCAAACAATGGATGCTAAATATCATTTCTCCGGTTTGCAGCTTCAAATCTGCCATGGCACAGCCATAATACAGTTTAATTGATCATGCTTAGGGTTTAATTGATCATGTTGGTTCCGTGGTGGTTTGTTTAACAGAAATCGGAGGGGAAACCCTCTTTTGCTAAAAAATATGCTTAGAGTTTCCCCCTTTTATGATCACTATACGATCAGAATACATACTTCGTGTCATAATAACACTGCTCCACCCATCAAGCTAAACAAGCTTAGTTGTTCAAATACGAATCTGATATTATTAAAATAGAGTTGTTTAATTGGTTAGCTAAATGTTCCTAAATTAGTCTCGAAAATGCATGTTCGCCGCTCGGGTGTGTATCTCTACAGGGTGCCCACGGTGGGCCGGCCCACCCTGGGATTTTGGGTCGTCCTAGGCCCCGATTCCCCTCTGTTCTGCTGCGCGCTTCCAATCTCTACTCGCCCCCAGCCGCCTGCCTCGCAGGCGACTTGCCGTCCCTGGACGGCATGACTCTAGGAGGAGACGCCGGACTAACAGGAGGCCAGGAGCCGCTTGCCCAACTGCCCGGGCTCGCCGCCGTGCCTACCTTCCCAGTCCGTTCAGGGCTCAGGCGTGCAGCACCCACCAAGCCAACCCGATTTATCCTGAGATACGTCCTCAACACTCAGCAGCCACTCCTCATCACCCATTTTCTAATTGATTCATTACTCATTAGGCAGGACTGTCATTAGGGTTTGTTGTGTGCTCAGTGCTACCTACACTTAATGGTTCAGATATATTTCGGTAATCTTTAGTACCTCTAAAGTTCACAGGGTTTTCAAAATTCCGGCCCTCGGAACAGAAACTAGTCATTTTGGATTGTTGGTCGTAGTGACATTGACCCAGATTACTACTGCAAGCCAGGTTTGTTGAAAATTTTACTTGTCTTTCTTACTCAGTCGATATAATATCCAATTATTCACGTTGATTAATTGCAAACAATAAGTGCTAGACAAACTTCTTCATTCAGATTTTGGACGGTCTCTTACTGCAGTTACAATTCTGCATACTTGTCCTAGTAAGCTCACAAGTAAATGATTGATTCACTACATCTATGCTTGCCTTGTCATATTTGTTGTCAATATTCTTTTAGGGTGGACCACCCTATTTCTAAATACTGGAACCGTAGACATGAGTGAATAGAATTTCTCTATGTGATCTCTTCCATCATGTGTGGGTAACGAACACTGCATTCTATAGAAAGAAAGTGTCATTTCCAGCTTTTACATAGGTTTCGATCTTTTACATGGAATACAATCTGCCTACTTGCTTTGTGTCTCACTACCAACACTCCACCCTTGAAGCTAAACATTACGCCACTCATAATCGGTTAGTTTATTTGTTCAAATACGAATTTCATATGATTCTAATGTTCCTACTTCAGTTTTGAAATGTGTGTCTGCCTGTTATAGAGACATAAGGGGTTTGTATTTCTGTGTGTGGTCTGGTCAGCACGGTTGGGGAGGTGAACTTTGCATATGTAGGGGTTTATAGGGAGACACTCTCCGAGTTGAATCCGCAATGCATTCCATAGATAATCTGACTACTTTTTATCTTTTCATGAATCTCAGATTCTGAACAGCATCATAATGATTATGAGCTTGCGCGCATGAAAAGAATAAAGCAGAACAATGCCATGGTTGTCAAACTTGGCATTAAGGGACTGAAATCAAGTCTGGATGCAATGCAATGCAAATGCTCTCACCTACAGATTCATGCTCAGAATATGATCCTAACAGTGATTCTGAGCTAGAGGGAGACCTAAGTCAATGTAGCTCCCTAGTGGAGGAGTCAGAGGAAGATGCCCTATCTTATTCACCCATCAAGGTACTTTCTCTAACTTTCCAAGGTTACATTGCTCGCACATATCTTGCAACTGATGCTTTGCATTGCTTCTACTTTGTTGAACTGCCATTAGCCTAGTTTACACATCGTGTATGTGAATACGCCCTGCCTATCCATTTTCAGTACATATTCCATCTGTCATCATACCATATTTATCCATTCAAATGTTGTTCTTGTGTATCAAACGTTCAAAAGGAAGAGGGCGATTGCTGATCGTGAAGGAGCACAAGCAAAGTATTTGGAAAAGGTAGTGGCACCTGATAAATCAAATAGCCCATTAGGTGTAGTTGCAATATCACCTGACCCACAAAATACCCCAACTCTAGCAGACTCTAGCCCTACTACACTGGTCATTTTTGATGCCCCAACTTAGCAGACCCCAACTGCAGCAAACAGTATGATTATGCGAGTTGACATAGCACCAGCTGTACGACGCAAAACCCCCATTCCAGCAAAGAGTACACCAAATCCAATTGCCAAATCCCTTTTCGAACCAGAGAGAACCCCAATTGTAGCAAATAGGACCCCTGTTCCATTTCTTCCTAGTTTAGAAGATGAAGCTTATGTTATTGTCAGGAACTTTGTGCGCATCTTTCCTTCATGGAAAGATTACACCGCAGACACAGAAAAATTTCCAGTCTTCCTCCGCATCTTATGCGTAAGTAATGTACTAATGTTATTTATGGTCATTACTACATATGTTTCTGCTGACAGAAGACACAAGATTTCATTCTTTTAAATAGGCGAGGAGCAAACTGGATTGTGATGACGAGCAAGGGTTGATTGCACTTTTCAAGCACTCGTTGTGAAGTATCATTCCTACCTGAGGCAAGTGCACTTCGATGGCAAGCCTCTGAACGAAATTTCTGTAAAGTCTCCGGTGCTACATTTATCCGACGATGACTGGAATAATCTTGTTACACATTGGTCTCGGCTGCAGCGTAAGGTACTGTCTATGATATCACATCATAATTTGAACTACATTTCTGCATTTGCCTTAATGTCTCACTTGTACGAAAACTGTTAGCAGAAGAACATTCGTTCTCAAGGGACCACAGAATCTCGCAACTATACTGCACATTGCATTGCTCTTGTGAGTACATCTTGCCCTGTATGACCATACTTACTTTCATAGTTGTTTGATTATGTAGCATCACTGCACATGTTTGCCTCGTAATCGTCCATTTGGTGGACATTATAAGATCCGTATGGACTCTTACATAAATTTATAATCAACCCAATGCTTTTGAAGAGGTTTAGCTCTGCAGTCCTCTTGTAAGGACTGAACGTGGTCTATCACTGTACTTACATTAACAGCTACTCCCTCCATCCCATAATATAAGAACATTTTGTACAGTACACCAGTGTTCAAAACACTCTTGTATTATGGGAAGAGGGATTGGTTCATTTTGTAGCATTCTGCATCTTATCTCCCTCGCCCACCATTTACTAAAAAAGACCAGATCTATATTTAATCTTACCAACAAGTAGAATGCACAGACAATGCCAGTGCAGAAGTGTAGACCATTGCTCTTGTCAGTACATTTTGTCCTGTAACGCTTGTACTTCCAGATAAGATGTAGCATCAATCTGCATCTTATCTTCATTATCCTCTATCCCTTCCAGTATTATCATATCTATAATTACTCTCTACAAAATGTAGAGTACAGGTAATGCTTATGAAGAAGATTCTATGCTGAAATTCTTGAGTTATCCTTCCCTTGACATGGAGAAGGGCATTATAAAGCCGGTGTTAACTGTTAATGTAAGTCAGTCCTTCTAAAGCCTTTATCCTCAACTGCTGTTTAATTTGCTCATACTCCCTATCATTTACTGCTGTTACCAGGCCGAAACATATCTCGGGCCTTAGTTGGCCCACTGATATCATGGGCCTTTAAGAGGCCGAAAGCTTAGCACAGGCATCAACGAGCCGAATTACGCAACAGGCCTTTAACAGGCCCAAAGTCACGTTGGGCTTAACTATTACCACCTTTTGCACGGGCCGTTAGTGGGCCCGATGTCCCGTCGGACCATATATGGCCCATGGGCAGCACAGGCCATTCCCAGGCCGAAAGCCACACCGGGCTGAAATGGGCCCATGTCTACATCAGGCCTCTAACAGGCCGAAAGTCACTGGGCTGTAGTTGGGCCCAAATATTCGGTGAACAATTAACGGGCCAGATCTGGCTTTGGGCCGCAAATGGGCCCAAATATTGGGCGAACAATTAACGGGCCAAATCTGGCTTCGGGCCGTAAATGAGCCCAAATATTGGGCGAACAATTAACAGGCCAGATCTGGCTTCGGGCCGTAAATGGGCCTTTATTAAGCAGGCCGTTATTGGGCTGGCCCACTAGTACCTGATTAAGTTCTACGGGCCTTTGACTGGGTCGGCCTTTTTAACCTATATGGGCCTCTGTTGGGCCCAACCACGTGTCGACGTATCATAGGCATGTCTCCTCCAATGGACGGGCGACATCTGGCCCACTGACGAGCTGACAGGTGTTCCCTTCGGCCAATCAGAATTTTACACGTGGAAATTTCCCATTGGTCAGGGCTGTTAATGGGTTATCGGATCCAAAATCCGACCCGATAGCTTAACGGTGTTCCGTTACGGTGGGTGCCACGTGTCAGTCACCCTTGACGAAAGCACTTCTGTGACACGCGATTTATCGTCATGGAAGTGGACACTTCCGTGATGATAATTTTGGTAATGTCATGGAACACTTCTACGACAGCACATGTATGACTATCTTGATTCTGCCATAAATTTGTCATGGATGTACATGCATGAAAAAAATGCTACCTACTGTGACAAACACGTATCATCACGGAAGTGTATTTTTTTGTAGTGTTGGCGCGCATTGTATTTTGATTGTTTATCTTTGCGTGAAGGTCGGGGGCGCGCGATGGTTAACTCCTACCAACTTCCCCCTAGGAGCATGCGTAGTAGTACTTTGCTTCGAGGGCTAATAAACTTTTGCAACAAGTATATGAGTTCTTTATGACTAATGTGAGTCCATGGATTATACGCACTCTCACCCTTCCATCATTGCTAGCCTCTTCGGTACCGTGCATTGCCCTTTCTCACCTCGAGAGTTGGTGCAAACTTCGCCGGTGCATCCAAACCTCGTGATATGATACACTCTATCACACATAAGCCTCCTTGTATCTTCCTCAAAACAGCCACCATACCTACCTATCATGGCATTTCCATAGTCATTCCGAGATATATTGCCATGCAACTTCCATCATCATCATCATATACATGACTTGAGCATTCATTGTCATATTGCTTTGCATGATCATAAGACAGCTAGCATGATGTTTTCATGGCTTGTCCGTTTTTTGATTTCATTGCTACGCTAGATCATTGCACATCCCGGTACACCGGCTGAGGCATTCATATAGAGTCACATCTTTGTTCTAGTATCGAGTTGTAAGTAAATAAAAGTGTGATGGTCATCATTATTAGAACATTGTCCCATGTGAGGTTATCAAAATAAAAGTGGCCAAAGAAGCCTGCAAAAAAAGAAAAAAAAGAAAAAAAGAAAAAAAATGAGAGAAAAGAGAGAAGGGACAATGTTACTATCCTTTTACCACACTTGTGCTTCAGAGTAGCACCATGTTCTTCATATAGAGAGTCTCTTGAGTTATCATTTTCATATACTAGTGGGAATTTTCATTATAGAACTTGGCTTGTATATTCCAACGATGGGCTTCCTCAAATTCCCTAGGTCTTCATGAGCAAGCAAGTTGGATGCACACCCACTTAGTTTCAGTTTGAGCTTCCATACACTTATAGCTCTAGTGCATCTGTTGCATGGCAATCCCTACTCCTCGCATTGACATCAATTGATGGGCATCTCCATAGCCCGTTGATTAGCCGCATCGATGTGAGACTTTCTCCCTTTTTCTCTTCTCCACACAACCTCCACCATCATACTCTATTCCACCTATAGTGCTATATCCATGGCTTGCGCTCATGTATTGCGTGAGGGTTGAAAAAGCTGAAGCACGTTAAAAAGTATGAACCAATTGCTTGGCTAAAACCAGGATAGGCATGAGGGGTACCATGTGTTAAGAAAAGGGAGCATACAAGACTATATGATTTTGTAGGGATAGCATTCTTTAGCATTGATATTTTGAAAGACATGATTGTTTGTTGAGATGCCTGACTATTATTGTTTTTATGTCAAATGATAGACTATTGCTTTGAATCACTCATGTCTTAATATTCATGCCATGATTAGATATATGATCAAGATTATGCTAGGTAGCATTCCACATCAAAATTTTTCTTTTTTATCATTTACCTACTCGAGGACGAGCAGGAATTAAGCTTGGGGATGCTGATACGTCTCCGCCGTATCTATAATTTTTGACTGTTCCATGCCAATATTAGACAATTTTCATATACTTTTGGCAACTTTTTATACTATTTTTGGGACTAACATATTGATCCAGTGCCCAGTGCCAGTTCCTGTTTGTTGCATGTTTTTTGTTTTGCAGAAAATCCATATCAAACGGAGTCCAAACGGGATAAAAACTGACGGAGATTTTTTTGTAATATTTACGATTTTTGGGAAGAAGAATCAACGCGAGACGATGCCCGAGGGGGCCACGAGGCAGGGGGCGCCCCAGGGGGCCAGGCGCACCTTGGGCCCTCCTGGCCACCCCGTAAGGTGTTTGGTGCCCTTCTTTCGCCGTAAGAAAGCTAATTTCTGGATAGAGATCGTGTCCAAAATTCAGCCCAATCGGAGTTACGGATCTCCGGGAATTTAAGAAACAGTGAAGGGCCATAATCAGGAGCGCAGAAACAGAGAGAGACAGAGAGACATATCCAATCTCGGAGGGGCTCTCGCCCCTCCCATGCCATGGAGACCAAGGACCAGAGGGAGAACCCTTCTCCCACCTAGGGAGAAGTCCAAGGAAGAAGGATAAGGAGGGGGGCTCTCTCCCCCTCGCTTCCGGTGGCACCGGAACGCCGCTGGGGCCATCATCGTCATCGCAATCTTCACCAACAACTTCACCGCCGTCATCACCAACTCTTCCCCCCTCTATGCAGCAGTGTATCCCTGTTTTTACTCGCTGTAATCTCTACTTAAACATGGTGCTCAATGCTATATATTATTTTCCCAATGATGTGTGGCTATCCTATGATGTTTGAGTAGATCCGTTTTGTCCTATGGGTTAATTAATGATCGTGATTGGTTTGAGTTGCATGTTTTATTATTGGTGCTGTCCTATGGTGCTCTCTGTGTCGCGCAAGCATGAGGGATCCCCTCTGTAGGGTTTGCAATATGTTCATGATTTGCTTATGGTGGATGGCGTGAGTGATAGAAGCACATACCCGAGTAAGTAGGTTGTTTGTGTATGGGAGTAAAGAGGACTTGATGCCTTATAATGCTATGGTTGGGTTTTACCTTAATGATCTTTAGTAGTTGCGTACGCTTGCTAGAGTTCCAATTATAAGTGCATATGATCCAAGTAGAGAAAGTATGTTAGCTTATGCCTCTCCCTCAAATAAAATTGCAATAATGATTATCGGTCTAGTTATAGATTGCCTAGGGACAAATAACTTTCTCGTGACAAAAAGCTCTCTACTAAAACTAATTTAGTTGTGTCTTTATCTAAACAGCCCCTACTTTTTATTTATGCGCTCTTCATTATCTTGCAAACTTATCCAAAAACACCTACAAAGTACTTCTAGTTTCATACTTGTTCTAGTTAAAGGGAACGTTAAGCGTGCGTAGAGTTGTATCGGTGGTCGATAGAACTTGAGGGAATATTTGTTCTACCTTTAGCTCCTCGTTGGGTTCGACACTCTTACTTATTGAAAGAGGCTACAATTGATCCCCTATACTTGTGGGTTATCAAGCACCGCACGATTGAACCCAAAGCTAAGCACTTCTCCCATTGCAAGAAAGATTAATCTAGTAGGCCAAACCAAACTGATAATTCGAAGAGACTTGCAAAGATAACCAATCATACATAAAAGAATTCAGAGGAGATTCAAATATTATTCATAGATAATCTTGATCATAAACCCACAATTCAACGGATCTCGACAAACACACCGCAAAATAAGATTACATCGAATAGATCTCCAAGAGAAACGAGGAGAACTTTGTATTGAGATCCAAAGAGAGAGAAGAAGCCATCTAGCTAATAACTATGGACCCGAAGGTCTGAGATAAACTACTCACACATCATCGGAGAGGCTATGGTGTTGGTGTCGAAGCCCTCCATGATCAATGCCCCCTCCGGCAGAGTGCCGGAAAAGGCCCCAAGATGGGATCTCACGGGTACAGAAGGTTGGGGTGGTGGAAATAGGGTTTTGGCTCCTGTTCTGTTGGTTTCGGGGTATATGAGTATATATAGGAGGAAGAAGTAGGTCGGTGGAGCCACGAGGGGCCCACCAGGGTGGAGGGCGTGCCTGGGGGAGGTGGGCGTGCCCCCCTGCCTCGTGGCCTCCTCGGTTCTTTCTTGACGTCCACTCCAAGTCTCTTGGATCACGTTTGTTCCGAAAATCACGTTCCCGAAGGTTTTATTCCGTTTGGACTCCATTTGATATTCCCTTTCTGCGAAACACTAAAATAGGCAAAAGAATAGCAATTTGGGTTGGGCCTCTGGTTAATAGGTTAGTCCCAAAAATAATATAAAAGTGTATAATAAATCTTGTTAAACATGCAAAACAGAATAGATAATAGCATGGAACAATAAAAAATTATAGATACGTTGGAGACGTATCAAGCATCCCCAAGCTTAATTCCTGCTCGTCCTCGAGTAGGTAAATGATAAAAACAGAATTTTTGATGTGGAATGCTACTTAGCATAATTCTCAATGTAATTCTCTTTATTGTGGCCTGAATATTCCGATCCAAATGATTCAAAATAAAAGTTCATATTGACATAAAAATATTAATACTTCAAGCATACAATGAGTAATCATGTCTTATCAAAATAACATAGCCAAAGAAACCTTATCCCTACCAAATCATATAGTTAGGCTATGCTTCATTTTCATCACACAAGATACTCCCATCATACACAACCCCGGTTTCAGACAAGCAATTGGTTCATACTTTTTAACGCGCTTCAGCTTTTTCAACTCTTACGCAATACATGAGCGCAAGCCATGGATATAGCACTATATGCGGAATAGCGTGGTGGTTGTGAAGAGGACAAAAAGGGAGAAGATAATCTCACATCAACTAGGCGTATCAATGGGCTTGGAGATGCCCGTTAATAGATATCAATGTGAGTGAGTAGGGATTGCCATGCAACGGATGCACTAGAGCTATAAATGTATGAAAGCTCAACAAAAGAAACTAAGTGGGTGTGCATCCAACTTGCTTGCTCACGAAGACCTAGGGCATTTTGAGGAAGCCAAGTTCCATAATGAAAAATTCTCACTAGTATATGAACGTGATAACATAGGAGACTCTCTATCATAAAGATCATGGTGCTACTTTGAAGCACAAGTGTGGAAAAAGGATAGTAACATTTCCCCTTCTCTCTTTTTCTCTTATTCATTTTTTGGGCCTTTTTTTTTCTTTGGCCTCTTTTTTCTCTTTTTTTATTTAGTCCGGAATCTCATCCCGACTTGTGGGGGAATCATAGTCTCCATCATCCTTTCCTCACATGGGACAATGCTCTAATAATGATGATCATCACACTTTTATTACTTACAACTCAAGAATTACAACTCAATACTTAGAACAAAATATGACTATGTGAATGCCTCCGGCGGTGTACCGGGATATGCAATGAACCAAGAGTGACATGTATGAAAAAATTATGAATGGTGGCTTTTCCACAAATACAATGTCAACTACATGATCATGCAAAGCAATATGACAATGATGGAGCATGTCATAATAAATGAGACGGTGGAAAGTTGCATGGAAATATATCTCAGGATGGCTATGGAAATGCCATAGTAGGTAGGTATGGTGGCTGTTTTGAGGAAGGTAAATGGTGGGTGTACGATACCGGCGAAAGCTGCGCGGCACAATAGGAGGCTAGCAATTGGTGGAAGGGTGAGAGTGCGTATAATCCATGGACTCACATTAGTCATAAAGAACTCATATACTTATTGCAAAAGTTTACTAGCCCTTGAAGCAAAGTACTACTACGCATGCTCCTAGGGGAAGGGTTGGTAGGAGTTAACCATCGCGCGATCCCGACCTCCACACATAAGGAAGGCAATCAAAAGAGCACCCCATGCAACAAATTTGTTACATAACTTTTACCATACGTGCATGCTACGGCACTTGCCAACTACAACACAAGTATTTCTCAATTTCATAATTACCCAACTAGCATGACTCTAACATTACCACCTTTATCTCTCAAAACAATTATCAACCATCAAATTGATCATAGTGTTTAATGCACCATTTTTCTTTATACCCAACTTGGATGCCTATCATATTAGGACTAATTTCGCATTTAAAGCAAATTACCATGCTATTCAAGACTCTCAAAATAATATAAGTGAAGCATGAGATATCAAAGATTTCTATAAAATAAACCACCACCGTGCTCTAAAAGATATAAGTGAAGCACTAGAGCAAAAACTATATAGCTCAAAAGATATAAGTGAAGCACATAGAGTATTCTAATAAATTCCGAATCATGTGTGTCTCTCTCAAAAAGTGTGTACATAAATGATGATTGTGGTAAACTAAAAAAACAAAGACTCAAATCATACAAGATGCTCCAAGCAAAACACATATTATGTGGTGAATAAAAATATAGCCCCAAGTAAAGTTACCGATAGGCGAAGACGAAAGAGGGGATGCCTTCCGGGGCATCCCCAAGCTTAGAATTTTGGTTGTCCTTGAATTTTACCTTGGGGTTCCTTGGGCATCCCCAAGCTTAGGCTCTTGCCACTACTTGTTCCATAATCCATCAAATCTTTACCCAAAACTAGAAAACTTCACAACACAAAACTCAACAGAAAATCTCATAAGCTCCATTAGCATAATAAAACAAAACACACGTTAAGGTACTGTAATGAACTCATTCTTTATTTATATTTGTGTTCAGCCTGCTGTATTCCAACTTATCTATGGTTTATAAGCTCTTTTACTAGCCATAGATTCATCAAAATAAGCAAACAACACACGGAAAACAGAATCTGTCAAAAACAGAACAGTCTTTAGCAATCTGAATTAAACGCAAACTTCTAGAGCCTAAAAAATTCTACCAAATTAGTAAGTCCCAGATAATTTTTTAATTGATCTACTGAAAAAAATTCAACTGATAAGCACGTTTCTGTGATTTATGTAAATTAATCTCGTGCGCACAAAGTTTCTGTTTTTTACAGCAAGATCAAACAACTATCACCGTAGGTTATCCTAACGGTCCTACTTGGCACAAACACTTATTAAAACATAAAAAACACAATCATAGCAGTAGCATGATGTACTGATTATTACTAAACAGAACCAAAAAGCAAAAAACTAAAATAAAATTGGGTTGCCTCCCAACAAGCGCTATCGTTTAACGCCCCTAGCTAGGCATAAAAGCAAGGATAGATCTAGGTATTGCCATCTTTGGTATTTATCTTTTTAATGGAGTTATGCTCGAATCCGGGAGGTTCTTTACGTTTCCCTTCATACTCAGAGATTCTTAGATCTAGAGCATCCAGCCGTTTGTTGCAAAGTGTATTCATGCGATTAAGGTTCCCTCCAACATTTTTAAGAGGTTCAAGAGACTTTTGCAATTCACATAGTTTTTCTAAGATTTGGGTTCCCTCTTGAGTAAGAGTTGGTCCCTTTTGTGGGGGAAGTATTCCTACTATCCATTCTATCAAATCATAAGCAAAACTAGGATCAGTTTCAATAAAATTCCCTTTGGTGGCAAAATCAAGGAGTTGTCTATGGGATACGGTTAGCCCAACATAAAAATTGCGAAGTAAAACCTTGAAATCTCCCTCTATGGTGCAACCATGATAGGATTCTATCATTCTATACCAAGCAACTTTTAGATTTTCTCCCTATTTTTGTTTGAAGTGAAGAACCTCAAACTAGGGGGACAAAGGAGCAGATAAAGGACTAGCCATAACGACGAAGCAAGCGAAAAAGAGGCGAACAGAAGAGAGGGCGAATAAAACGGCAAGGGTGAAGTGGGGGAGAGGAAAACGAGAGGCAGATGGCAAATAATGTAATGCGAGGGATAAGAGTTTATGATGGGTACTTGGTATGTCTTGACCTGTGCATAGACTCCCCGGCAACGGCGCCAGAAATCCTTCTTGCTACCTCTTGAGCACTGCGTTGGTTTTCTCTTGAAGAGGAAAGGGTGATGCAGTAAAGTAGCGTAAGTATTTCCCTCAATTTTGAGAACCAAGGTATCAATCCAGTAGGAGACCACGCTCAAGTCCCATGCACCTACACAAACAAATAAGAACCTTGCAACCAACGCGATAAAGGGGTTGTCAATCCCTTCACGTCCACTTGCAAAAGTGAGATCTGATAGAGATGATAAGATAATATTTTTGGTAATTTTATAATATAGATTGAAAGTAAAGATTGCAAAGTAAATAGATCGGAAACTTATATGATGGAAAATAGACCCGGGGGCCATAGGTTTCACTAGTGGCTTCTCTCAAGATAGCATAAGTATTACGGTGGGTAAACAAATTAATGTCGAGCAATTGATAGAATTGAGCATAGTTATGAGAATATCTAGGTATGATCATGTATATAGGCATCACGTCTGAGACAAGTAGACCGAAATGATTTTGCATCTACTACTATTACTCCACATGTCGACCGAAACGATTATGCATCTAGAGTATTAAATTCGTAAGAACAGAGTAACGCTTTAAGCAAGATGACATGATGTAGAGGAATAAAATCATGCAATATGATTTAAACCCCATGTTTTTATCCTCGATGGAAACAATACAATGTGTGACGTTTCCCTTTCTGTCACTTGGATCGAGCACCGCAAGATTGAACCCAAAGCTAAGCACTTCTCCCATTGCAAGAAAGATCAATCTAGTAGGCCAAACGAAACTGATAATTCGAAGAGACTTGCAAAGATAACCAATCATACATAAAAGAATTCAGAGGAGATTCAAATATTGTTCATAGATAATCTTGATCATAAACCCACAATTCATCGAATCTCGACAAACACACCGCAAAAGAAGATTACATTGAATAGATATCCAGGAGAAATGAGGATAACTTTGTATTGAGATCCAAAGAGAGAGAAGAAGCCATCTAGCTAATAACTATGGACCCGAAGGTCTGAGATAAACTACTCACACATCATCGGAGAGGCTATGGTGTTGATGTAGAAGCCCTCCGTGATCAATGCCCCCTCTGGTGGAGCGCCGGAAAAGGCCCCAAGATGGGACACGGGCACAGAAGGTTGCGGCGGTGGAAATAGGGTTTTGGCTCCTGTTCTGTTGGTTCCGGGGTATATGAGTATATATAGGAGGAAGAAGTAGGTCGGTGGAGCCACGAGGGGCCCACGAGGTTGGAGGGCACGCCTAAGGGAGGTGGGCACGCCCCCTGCCTCGTGGCCTCCTCGGTTCTTTATTGACGTCCACTCCAAGTCTCCTGGATCACGTTTGTTCCAAAAATCAGGTTCCCGAAGGTTTTATTCCGTTTGGACTCCGTTTGATATTCCTTTTCTGCGAAACACTGAAATAGGCAAAAAAAAATAACCATTCGGGTTGGGCCTCTGGTTAATAGGTTAGTCCCAAAAGTAATATAAAAGTGTATAATAAAGCCCGTTAAACATCCAAAACAGAATAGATAATAGCATGGAATAATCAAAAATTATAGATACGTTGGAGACATATCACACTCTGGTGCGGAACGTGTCCTTGTGGACCTACGAAGTTCAGTAGCAACTTGATCCGAAGTTTCATGATCATCATCATTAAGTTCCTCTCTGGTCGTCACAGGCACCACAGAAACATCTTCCTGTGTTGCGCAACTTTCCGGTTCAAGAGGGGGTAACTCATCAAGTTCTACTTTCCTCCCACTTACTTCTTTCGAGAGAAACTCTTTCTCGAGAAAGGATCCATTCTTGGAAACAAAGATCTTTCCTTTGGATATGAGGTAGAAGGTATACCCAATAGTTTCCTTAGGGTATCCTATGAAGACGCATTTTTCTGATTTGGGTTCGAGCTTTTCATGTTGAAGTTTCTTGACATAAGCATCGCATCGCCAAACTTTTAGAAACGACAGCTTAGGTTTCTTCCCAAACCATAATTCATACGGTGTTGTCTCAACAGATTTAGAAGGTGCCCTATTTAAAGTGAATACGGCAGTCTCTAAAGCATAGCCCCAAAAAGATAGCGGTAAATTGGTAAGAGACATCATAGATCGCACCATATCTAACAAAGTGCGATTACGATGTTCGGACACACCATTACGCTAAGGTGTTCCAGGCGGTGTGAGTTGTGAAACAATTCCACATTTCCTTAAGTGTGTGCCAAACTTGTGACTCAAATATTCTCCCTCACGATCTGATCGCAAGAATTTTATTTTCCTGTCACGTTGATTCTCTATCTCATTCTGAAATTCCTTGAACTTTTCAATGGTCTCAGACTTGTGTTTCATTAAGTAGAAATACCCATATCTACTTAAGTCATTAGTGAAGGTGAGAACATAACGATAGCCATCGCGAGCCTCAACGCTCATTGGACTGCATACATCAGTATGTATTATTTCCAACAAGTTGGTTGCTTGCTCCATTGTTCTGGAGAACGGAGTCTTGGTCATTTTGCCCATAAGGCATGGTTCGCACGTGTCAAATGATTCATAATCAAGAGACTCCAAAAGTCCATCTGCATGGAGTTTCTTCATGCGCTTGACACCAATGTGACTAAGGAGGCAGTGCCACAAGTATGTGGGACTATCATTATCAACCTTACATTTCTTGGCATTCACACTATGAATATGTGTAACATCACGTTCGAGATTCAATAAAAACAAACCATTGACCAGCGGGGCATGACCATAAAACATATCTCTCATATAAATAGAACAACCATTATTCTTGGATTTAAATGAGTAGCCATCTCGCACTAAACGAGATCCTGATACAATGTTCATGCTCAAAGCTGGTACTAAATAACAATTATTTAGGTTTAAAACTAAACCCGGAGGTATATTTAGAGGTAGCGTGCCGACGGCGATCACATCAACCTTGGAACCATTCCCTACGCGCATCGTCACCTCGTCCTTCGCCAGTCTCCGCTTATTCCGCAGCTCCTATTTTGAGTTACAAATATGAGCAACCGCACCGGTATCAAATACCCAGGAGCTACTACGAGTGCTGGTAAGGTACACATCAATAACATGTATATCATATATACCTTTGGTGTTGCCGGCCTTCTTATCCGCTAAGTACTTGGGGCAGTTCCGCCTCCAGTGACCATTTCCCTTGCAATAAAAGCACTCAGTCTCAGGCTTGGGTCCATTCTTTGGCTTCTTCATGGCAACCGACTTACCAGGCGCGGCAACTCCCTTGCCGTCCTTCTTGAAGTTCTTCTTACCCTTGCCTTTCTTGAAACTAGTGGTCTTATTCACCATCAACACTTGATGTTCCTTTTTTAACTCCACCTCTGCTGATTTCAGCATTGAATATAACTCAGGAATGGACTTCTCCATCCCTTGCATATTGTAGTTCATCACAAAGCTCTTGTAGCTAGGTGGAAGCGACTGGAGGATCCTGTCAATGACCGAGTCATCTGGAAGATTAACTCCCAGCTGAGACAAGTGGTTGTGCAACCCGGACATTTTGAGTATATGCTCGCTGATAGAATTATTTTCCTCCATCTTACAACTGTAGAACTTGTCGGAGACTTCATATCTCTCGACTCGGGCATGAGCTTGGAAAATCATTTTCAGCTCTTGGAACATCTCATATCCTCTGTGCTGCTCAAAATGCTTTTGGATCCCCGATTCTAAGCTGTAAAGCATGCCGCACTGAACCAGGGAGTAATCATCACTATGCAACTGCCAGGCATTCATAACGTCTTGAGTTGCTGGGAAAATGGGTGCTTCACCTACCGGTGCTTCAAGAACATATGCTTTCTTGGCAGCTATGAGGATGATCCTCAAGTTACGAACCCAGTCCGTATAGTTGCTACCATCGTCTTTCAACTTGATTTTCTCTAGGAATGCGTTGAAGTTGAGGGCAACATTGGCGTGGGCCATTGGATCTATAGGATAGATTGTAAAGACAATTTTAGACTAAGTTCATGATAATTAAGTTCATCTAATCAAATTATTTAATGAACTCCCACTTAGATAGACATCCCTCTACTCATCTAAGTGATACATGATCCGAATCGACTAGGTCGTGTCCGATCATCACGTGAGACGGACTAGTCATCAATGGTGAACATCTCCATGTTGATCGCATCTACTATACGACTCATGTTCGACCTTTCGGTCTCCTGTGTTCCGAGGCCATGTTTGTACATGCTAGGCTCGTCAAGTCAACCTAAGTGTTTCACATGTGTAAATGTGGCTTACACCCGTTGTATGCGAACGTTAGAATCTATCACACCCGGTCATCACGTGGTGCTTCGAAACAACGATCCTTCACAACGGTGCACAGTTAGGGGGAACACTTTTCTTAAAATTTTGTGAGGGATCATCTTATTTATGCTACCGTCGTTCTAAGAAAATAAGATGCAAACATGATAAACATCACATGCAATTCATAAAGTGACATGATATGGCCAATATCATCTTGCGCCTTTGATCTCCATCTTCGAGGCGCGGCATGATCACCATCGTCACCGGCATGACACCATGATCTCCATCATCGTGTCTTCATGAAGTTGTCTCACCAACTATTACTTCTACTACTATGGATAACGGTTAGCAATAAAGTAAAGTAATTACATGGCATTTACATTGACTCGCAGGTCATAAAAAAATTAAGACAACTCCTATGGCTCCTGCCGGTTGTCATACTCATCGACATGCAAGTCGTGATTCCTCTTACAAGAACATGATCAATCTCATACATCACATATAAAATTAATCACATCCTTATGGCCATATCACATCACATAGCATACCCTGCAAAAACAAGTTAGACGTCCTCTAATTGTTGTTTGCATGTTTTACGTGGCTGCTATGGGTTTCTAGCAAGAACGTTTCTTACCTATCAAAAGCCACAATGGTGATATGTCGATTGCTATTTACCCTTCATAAGGACCCTCTTCATCGAATCCGATCTGACTAAAGTGGGAGAGACAGACACCCGCTAGCCACCTTATGCAACAAGTGCATATCAGTCGGTGGAACCTGTCTCACGTAAGCGTACGTGTAAGGTCGGTCCGGTCCGCTTCATCCCACAATGCCGCCGAATCAAGATAAGACTAGTAACGGTAAAGCAAGTTGAACAAATCATCGCCCACAACTACTTGTGTTCTACTCGTGCATAGAATCTACGCATAGACCTAGCTCATGATGCCACTGTTGGGGAACATAGTAATAAATCAAAAAAAAATCCTACTGTCACAAAGATCAATCTAGGAGATGCTAGCAATGGGAGAGGGGGTGCATCTTCATACTCTTGAAGATCGCTAAGCGGAAGCGTTACAAGGAACATGGATGATGCAGTCGTACTCGCGGCGATTCAAATCGCGGAAGATCCGATCTAACGCCGAACGGACGGTGTCTCCGCGTTCAACACACGTACAGCCCGGGGACATCTCCTACTTCTTGATCCAGCAAGGGGAGAGGAGAAGTTGAGGGAGAGCTCTGGCAGCACGACGGCGTGGTGGTGGAGCTTGCAGTTCTCCGGTAGGGCTTCGCCAAGCACTACGGAGGAGCGGGAGGTGTTGGAGAGGTGGAGGGCTGCAACAGGGAAGGGGTGAAGGGGAAAGGGGGACGGCCCCCTTAGATCTCCTCTAGGGGGTTGGCGGCCAAGGGGGGACTTGCCCCCCAAGTTTGGTGGGAGGCACCCCCACCCCCTAGGGTTTCCAACCCTAGGCGCCTTGGTCCCTTGGGGGGAGCACCAGCCCACTAGGGGGCTGGTTCCCACCCTTGTTCAACCCACTTGGCCCACCGGGGCAGGTGGCCCCACCCGGTGGACCCCCTGACACCTTTTGGTGGTCCTGGTACAATACCGATAACCCCCGAAATTATTACGGCGACTGAAACTGGACTTCCCATATAATTCTTCACCTCCGGACCATTTCGGAACTCCTCTTGACGTCTGGGATCTCATCCGGGACTCCAAACAACCTTCGGTAACCACATACAATTTCCCATAACAACTCTAGAGTCACCGAACCTTAAGTGTGTAGACCCTACGGGTTCGGGAACCATGCAGACATGACCGAGACATCTCTCCGGCCAATAACCAATAGCTGTATCTGGTTACCCATATTGGTTCCCACATGTTCCACGATGATCTCCTTGAATGAACCACGATATCGGGGATTCAATCAATCCCGTATGCAATTCCCTTTGTCCATCGGTATGTTACTTGCCCGAGATTCGATCGTCGGTATCCATGTACCTTGTTCAATCTCGTTACCGGCAAGTCTCTTTACTCGTTCTGTAATGCATGATCCCGTGACTAACTCCTTAGTCACATTGATCTCATTATGATGATGCATTACCGAGTGGGTCCAGAGATACCTCTCCGTCATACGAAGTGACAATTCCCAGTCTCGATTCGTGCCAACCCAACAGGCACTTTCGGAGATACCTGTAGTGCACCTTTATAGTCACCCAGTTACGTTGTGACGTTTGACACACCCAAAGCATTCCTACGATATCCGGGAGTTGCACAATCTCATGGTCTAAGGAAATGATACTTGTCATTAGAAAAGCTCTAGTGAACGAACTACACGATCTTGTGCTATGCTTAGGATTGGGTCTTGTCCATCACATCAGTCTCCTAATGATGTGATCCCGTTATCAACGACATCCAATGACCATGGTCAGGAAACCATAACCATCCATTGATCAACGAACTAGTCAACTAGAGGCTCACTAGGGACATGTTGTGATCTATGTATTCACACATGTATTACGGTTTCCGGTTAATACAATTATAGCATGAACAATAGACAATTATCATGAACAAGGAAATATAATAATAACCATTTTATTATTGCCTCTAGGGCATATTTCCAACAAAGTCACCTTATGAAAGTCACCTTTCCATCTGGATGCTCGCCCAGCCTCATTCTCTAGCGAGCGCTTCCACCTTTTCCTCGTTGTCTCCCCGTGGAAACCTCTTTCCTCCCGTTTTTTGCTCGGGCAAGGACCAATGCATGCAGCACGTCCATGCGGTTATTAGGCAAGAAATAAAAGAGGCTTTGCATGCTATGAATTACGTGGGCCTGTATGGGTAGCTAATAAGGCATCCTCTTAACTGCTGTGATTAAGTGTTGCATTTAGAAGAGAGAAAGATTCTCCTTCTCCTTCAATCTGCTTGCACCTAGGTCGTGCTATGACTTATGCACCTGGACGGAGGGATTAATAATAATTATAGGACAATGATACTATTTGGATAGTAATAATTACAAGACAACTACAATTGGATAGTACCACAATAATTATATATAATGTTGTGCGTGCTAAACATGTTTTGGCCCTAAACATTCATCAAAGTCACTATAGCAAAATTTCGTGCGTACAGTTTTGCTTCCATGGGAAGCAAACTTTATTTCCAATGCTATTCAAATTTTCTTCCATCGCAGCTGAGATTCGCTTCAATTTAGAAGGAAATTATTCCCAAATAGTTTCATTTCAACGCGTCAAACCACGCTTCCATATCGACTGTAGATTTTGATTCCATGGTGAATGGAATTTGCTTGAATGTATACACAGAAATTTATGTACGAATATGTTGGAAAAATGAGCAATTTACCATACAGTTTTATTAACAGAAATAGTAGATAAAACATGACTATTATAGTAGAGGTGAAATAGGTCATGTAATCTAAAGGAGAGAAGGCAAATAACATCTGCACATGTGAACTAGAATAGAACATATGTATAACAGATACTAGAAGGAGAAACTGTTGCAAGATCTTAAACATAAAGAACATGAGAACGTACGGAACAACGCAGAAACATTGGTTTTGGGATCGACATCCTCGCTGATGTCTACTACACAACTTTATTCTTGTAGACACGTATTGGGCCTTCAAGCGCAGAGTTTTGTAGGACAGTAGCAATTTTCCCTCAAGTGGATGACCTAAGATTTATCAATTCGTGGGAGACGTAGGATGAAGATAGTCTCTCTCATACAACCCTGCAACCAAATAACAAAGAGTCTCTTGTGTCCCCAACACACCAAATACAATGGTAATTTGTATAGGTGCACTAGTTCAGCGAAGAGATGGTAATACAAGTGTAATATGGATAGTAGATATTGATTTTTGTAATAGGAACAATAAAAAAACAGCAAGGTGGAAAGTAACAAAAGTGAGCACAAACGGTATTGCAATGCTTGAAAATGAGGCCTAGGGTTCATACTTTCGCTAGTGCAATCTCTCAACAATGCTAATATAATTGGATCACATAACCATCCCTCAACGTGCGATGAAGAATCACCCCAAAGTTCTTATCTAGCGGAGAACATAAGAATAAACTGTTTGTAGGGTACGAAACCACCTCAAAACTATTCTTTCCATTCGATCTATCCTAGAGTTCGTACTAAAATAACACAAGCTATTCTTTTCGATCAATCTAATCAAGAGTTCATACTAAAATAACGCCATATGACACACATCAACCAACTGTAATGTCACCTAGATACTCCAATGTCACCACGAGTATCCGTGAGTTAATTATACGATATGCATCAAACAATTTCATATTCATAATACTCAATCCAACACAAAGAACTTCAAAGAGTGCTCCAAGATTTCTACCGGAGAAACAAATTAAGACGAGAACGTGCATCAACCCCTATGCATAGATTACCCCAATGTCATCTCGGGAATCCGCGAGTTGAGTGCCAAAACATATATCAAGTGAATCAATATGATACCCCATTGTCACCACGAGTATTCATTTGCAATACATATATCAAGTGCTCTCAAATCCATAAAAGTATTCAATCCGATAACAATGAAATCTCAAAGGGAAAACTCAATTCACAACAAGATAGAGAGGGGAAAACACCATATGATCCGACTATATTAACAAAGCCCGCTATACATCAAGATCGTGACATCTCAAGAACACGAGAGAGAGAGAGAGAGAGAGAGAGAGAGAGAGGTTAAACACATAGCTACTGGTACAAACCCTCAGCCCCGAGGGTGGACTACTCCCTCCTCATCGTGGTGGCCACCGGGATGATGTAGATGGCCACCGGTGATGATCTCCCCCTCCGGCAGGGTGCCGGAACGGGGTCTATATTGGATCTCATGGATACAAAGGCCTTGCAGCGGCGGAACTTCTGATCTAGGGCTACCCCAAAGGGTTTTGGAATATTTGGGAATTTATAGTGCGAAGAGGGGGTACGGGAGGCCACCGATGGGCACCACCCACCAGGGCGCGCCTGGGGGCCCAGGCGTGCCCTGGTGGGTTGTGCCCCCCTCGGGGCACCCCCAAGGTGCTGCTCTGGCCCAATGGATGTCTTCTGGTCCATAAAAAAACCACAAAAAGTTTCGCTGTGTTTGGACTCCTTTTGATATCGATTCCCTGCGATGTAAAAAACAAGCAAAAAACCACAACTGGCACTTGGCACTGGGTCAATAGGTTAGTCCCAAAAATAATATAAAGTTGCTATAAAATGATTGTAAAACATCCAAGAATGATAATATAACAGCATGAATACTTCATAAATTATAGATATGTTGGAGACGTATCACTCGCCAGCCATGTCGTCGAAGAGGTTGTCGACGTCGGGGAAGAAGTTGTCATTGGGGAAGTGGTTGTTGGTATCCGGAGCGTCCATGATGAACCGGTCAATAGTCACGCAGAGCGCTCACCAAAAATCTTATCGCCCTTCTCCTGCACATGACTCAAAGAGGTGGGGTTTCAGAGGCCTACTGTCCACCTGCGGTGCACGCCGCAAGCCGGGATGGGGAAGAACCTTGCAGTAGCTTACAGTTTGGAACTTGGTGGCGAGAGGAAGATGATGTTCTGGTGTGTCTCTTTGGAGAGGAGTGGCCTCTCTTTTATAGGCATAGGAGAAGGCGGCAAACGGACTGCGACGGGAGGTGAAGCAAAAGAGAGAGACAAAGCGAATAGCCTATAGTCGAAGAGGTGCGCCGTTCGGATTCAATCTCCACTACAACAAAACGTTTTAGCTCCCAAGTGACCATTTGTATACCCGTTGTGCGTGGCAAAAAATTACACATCGGCTTGGCTCATTCCCGCGGCGCGTCTTGACGAGGCGTGGCGAGGCGGGCGGAGGAGGAGGAGCGCGTGTGAATGTCCCTCTTGTTCTCATGCTCATACTTGTGGGGAAACAACCTCCCTTATAAGGAGGTCCAACTCCTACAAAACTAGCAATGTGGGACTAAAATTTAGTTCCACCTCTTGCCTTGCACGAATGGCCTGAGTGGGCCTCGAGGATTTATTAGTAATTTCTGAAATTGCTATTGGGCTAACCCAAAATAGATTAAATTCTAGTAATCACCCACCAGATCCTAAAGGCACATAAAATTTGCCTTTGGTACAAAACATTGTTTATATATCGGTACCGTAGTGGAGACTATTAAGTTGAACTTCCACCTAGAACTTTGCGCTACACTAGTAAGCAACTTGAACAGTGGACTAGGCCTTGAACTACAAGTTTTCTGCGAATCTAGTTTCACACAGAGCCCTGACCGATACTGGGCTACCGTGGGACTTCCCCACGAGTGGATCTTATGTGTCATTCTCCAAGACCTTTCATGAGTTTACTAGAGAGCACCCTATTCTCACAGATTACGACGTTTAACAATCAGACCCATATAGGTGTATTCTATAAAAGATGTTCTGTAGGACAACATCTCTGATCAAATAAGACACTTAGAACACATTAACATATACATCAACCTACCATGCAGATTAGGAGAGTATTGCATCTTCATTGAGTGGTATTATTAATAGTAAGGATACTCTCCTCTCAGTTGAGCTATAGCTTGTCTTCCACATCTAATTCACGGGATCTTCGATCAAATAGACTAGGTTACCACTGTGAACAACTCATATTGTGGGTCTCATACCCATCTCCTTCGATGCATTATCTATCACATTTCGTGATAGACGATCTGCCAGATTTTTAGATGTTTGGATATAATCCAATGCAATAACTCTGGAGTTTCTCATTTTTTTGACAGGCTTTAGCCTTCTCTAAACATGTCTTAGTGACTTCATGTTATCCTTTGAGCTGCTCACTTTTGTGTCAGTTTGATTGTCACAGTTCATAAGGATACCCGGTACAGGTTTCGCAACTACCGGCAATTCATTCAAGAGTCGACGAAGCCAATCTACTTCGACTGTAGCTGTTCTAGTGTTGTGAGCTCTACTTTCGTTGTTAACCTCATTAACATGGTCTGCTTGCAAGACTTCCAAGAAAAAACGCCACCTCCATGATTGAATACATATCCGATCGTGGCCTTTATCTCATCAGTATCTGAGATCCAGTTTGAGTCATTGTACCCTTCAAGCACGTTTGGATGCCAAGTATAGTGAATTCCATAACTGACAATGCCTTTCAAATAATGCATATAACTCTCTCTATAGCTTTTTAATGATCATCTCCCGGTTTTGAAACAGATCTGCTTAGTTTGCTAACAACAAAAGAGATGTCAGGTCTTGTAGCACTGGCTAAATACATAAGTGAGCCAATAATCTGATAATATTTTAATTGATCTCTAGCAATTTTTCGATTCTTTCGAAGGAGCACACTAGCATTGTATGGTGCTGGAGAGGGCATGCAGTCACTATAGCCAAATCAACTCAAGATATTTTCCACATAGTGAGATTGAAGCAATGTAATCCCACCATCATCATCTCTCAGTATCATGATGTTCAGAATAACATCTTATGCTCTTAAATCCTTCATCTCAAAACAACAAGATAGGAATTCCTTGACCTCCTTAATAACATTCAGATTTGTTCCGAAAAATCAATATGTCATCACCATACAAGCAAAGGATAACCCCATCACCCCCACCATGGTGATAGTACACACATTTGTCAGCTTCGTTTACAACAAAGCCTGCGGTTATTAAAGTTCTTTCAAACTTCTCATGCCACTAATTAGGTGCTTGCTTAAGTCCGTACAAAGACTTCAACAACCTGCACACGTTTTCTTCCTGACCATCTACTACAAACACATCTGGTTGTTCCATAAAAATTTCCTCGTCCAACTCTCCATTTAGGAAAGCAGTCTTAATATCCATTTGATGAACGAGAAGACCATGTGAGGCAGCTAGTGAAAGTAGTACTCGAATAGTGGTGAGTCGAGCCATATGTGAGTAAGTATCAAAGAAGTCTTCACCTTCCTTTTGGTATAACCCTTGGCCATGAGTCGTGCCTTGTACTTCTCAATAGTACCATCAGGCCTAAGCTTCTTCTTGAATAATACCATTTGCACCCTATAGGTTTGCACCCATAAGGACGATCAATTATCTCCTAAGTTTCATTTGCCAAGATGGAATCCATCTCACTACGGACTGCTTCCATCCAGTAGTCAGCATCTTCAGATGCATAGGCTTCTGAAATAGAACTAGGAGCGTCATCTATGAGATACACAAGAAAAGGAAAACGATTCGTTTCATCCGGCTGATGTTATGCGGAACGTAAGTCACCTCGTTTGTTAGCCACGTGTCCCATGCCCCCGCACCATACGTCGCTAGCTTATCCATCCGCACCGCATCTCTTCCTCACTAGCTCTTGCTGCCGCCCACGCGCAGCCGAATACCAATAGCACGCCATGCACCGCCGTCGCCGCCTGCTGCAAGCACCACCAGGAAAGCTACAAGTGAACCATTGTGCCGCCCGCTGCTGGAAGGCCGCTCGCCGCCAGTGCTCCAAGGGACAACGCTCGACGCCCCTACAAGGGAAGGGGTCACCGGTGCTTTTTAAGGAGCAGCCCATGGTGATGTTGAGGCCACAATTCTGTGTTCGGCCCCCACCACAGCTGCACAGGACATCCGGTGAGCGGGACCACACCAGCATGCTGCTGATATGCGGTGGACGATGCTGCCTGGGGCGGCCATGCAGCGAGCGGCGCCGACCATGCTACAAAGCGGCGTGCGGTAAGTTCGCGAGACGTGTTCCGGCTGGTGCTGCAAGGGGTCACTCGTGATACAGGTATCACCGGCATTACGAGCGCGGTGGCGAGCGGCGATGACCATGTTGCAAGTGGCGCGAGCTTGCGAGCCATTATGCATCTGGTGCTGCAAGGGTTCGCCGGCATTGCGACACGAGCTCGTGGGCCATTGAGTAGTGCCAAGTGCTCAAGGGTTCACCGGTGAGACAATGGAACATCACCCGGGCCGTTGGAGCATCACCGTTGGTGTGATGGAGCATCGTCGGTGTGCCTGAATCTCGCGAGTGCTACAATGGAGCATCGCCGGGCCGTCAGGGCATCACCATTGGTGCGATGAAGCATCGTCCGTCTGCTTGAACCTCGCAAGTGCTACAATGGAGCATCGCTGGGCCGTTAGAGCATCGCTGGAGCTGCAATGTAGCATCATCAGTGCTATGATGAAGCATCGTCGGGCCGTCGAAACCTCGCGGGTGCTACAACGGGGCATCACCGACTGAGGGAACCTCATGGATGCTGCAGCGAAGCATCGTCGGACGTCGGGACCTCACGGGTGCTACAACGGAGCATCGCCGGCTGATGGAACCTCACCGATGTTTCAACGGAACATTGTCTGACACTGAAACCTCACGGGTGCTGCAAGGGAGAATCGCCGGCCGGCGGAACCTTACGGATGGTGCAACGGAGCATCGTCTGACACCCAAACCTCACGGGTGCTACAATGGAGCATCGCCGGCTGACGGAGCCTCACGGTTTTTGCAACGGAGCATCGTTGGACGTCGGAACCTCACGGGTGCTACAACAGAACATCGCCGGCTGATGGAACCTCACCGATGCTTCAACGGAACATTGTCTGACACCGAAACCTCATGGGTGCCGCAAGGGAGAATCGTCGGCCGACGAAACCTTACGGATGGTGCAACGCAGCATCGTCTGACACCCAAACCTCACGGGTGCTACAATGGAGCATCACCGGCTGATGGAACCTCACCGATGCTTCAACGAAACATGGTCTGACACCGAAACCTCACGGGTGCTGCAAGGGAGAATCGCCGGCCGACGGAACCTTACGGATGGTGCAACGGAGCATCGTCTGACACCCAAACCTCACGGGTGCTACAACGGAGCATTGCCGGCTGTTGGAGCCTCGCGGATGCTTCAACGGAGCATCGTCGGACGTCGGAACCTCACGGGTGCTGCAAGGGAGAATCGCCGGCCGACGGAACCTTACGGATGGTGCAACAGAGCATCGTCTGACACCCAAACCTCACGAGTGCTACAAAGGAGCATCGACGGCTGACGGAGCCTCGCGGATGTTGCAACGGAGCATCGTCGGATGTCGGAACCTCACGTGTGCTACAACAGAGCATCGCCGACCGACGGAACCTCATGAATGCTGCAACGGATCATCGTCTGACACCCAAACCTCACGGGTGCTACAATGGAGCATCACCGGCTTCCGGAGCCTCGCGGATGTTGGAACGGAGCATCGTCAGACGCCGGAACCTCATGGGTGCTACAACGGAGCATCGCCGGCCGACGGAACCTCACGAATGCTGCAACGGATCATCGTCTAACACCCAAACCTCACGGGTGCTACAATGGAGCATCGTCGGTCGACGGAGCCTCGCGGATGTTGCAACAGAGCATCGTCGGACGTCGGAACGTCACGGGTGCTGCAACAGAGCATCGCCGGCCGACAGAACCTTACGAATACTCCAACGGAGCATCGTCTAACACCGAAACCTCAATGGTGCTGCAACGGAGCATCGCCGGCCGGCGGAACCTCACGGATGATGCAACGGAGCATCGTCTAACACTGAAACCTCACGGGTGCTGCAACGGAGCATCGCCGGCCGACAGAACCTCATGGGTGCTGCAACGGAGGATCGCCGGACCTCACGGATGCTGCAACGGAGCTGCGTTGGATGCCAAAACCTCACGGGTGCTGCAACAGAGTATCGCCGGCCGACGGAACCTCAAGGGTGCTACAACAGAGCTATAATGGAGCATCGCTGATGCTTCGATGGATAGTCGCAGGCTCGCAGTAGCTTCGTTGCTGCAACCCAGTGTTGCAGCCGTGGTCGGTGCGTGGCGAGCTCGTGAGTGTTTTTCTGTGCGATGACTAGCGACAGTGCATGGTGCAGGCTGAAGCTGGTGCTGCATGGCATGTCGTCCAAATGTGGCTCATCGCGTTGGAAGTGTGGATTATGTGTTGCACTCGTGTACATGCCTGCCTGATGGATGGCTGGAGTAGCTGTGGGAGAGATATGGCGTATTGGGATGAAAGCGGTGGCGTGGTCAAGGAATCAAGCGGGCCAGGCCAAATCGATGCTAATCAACGGAGCGGTTGGCTATCATCAAAGGACTTTGTAGTCCTTTGTCTCTTTCTCCTAATAGGAGGTCGTTGAAATTATAATTACGGATAGTCATAATTACAGGGCAATGATGATAATAATCATGGATAATAATAATAATAACAGGACCATTACAATTGCATGCTAATAATTATCACAATAATTATAATCTTGTGTGTGCTAAACATGGTATGGCGACGAATTTGATTGCCAGGTTTTTTTAGGAAACTAAATAAGGAAACTAATAACTGGGGCATTTGCTGGAGATATTTGACGTTAGCTATTCCAAATTTTATTTCCAATGCTATTCAAATTTGCTTACATTACTAGGAACCTTCAATCTGGAGGGAAATTGTTTCCAAATGGTTTTGTTTCAACGTGTCAAATCAAATCAAACCATGCTTTTTATATTGACTGTAGAATTTGATTCCATGGTTAATGAAATTTGCCTCTATCCCACAAACTCCGCATGAGTAACATCCATCGGCAGTGAATGCCTCCCATCTCATCATAGCCCATCTTTATTAACAAAGGGAAAGCAAGCATATATATATATACAGAGTCGCCAAGGCCACACACTAGGTAACTACATGTCATCAGGGGGTCGTGTTACATACTTAGATACTAATCTAGACAAATCTAAGACAAGAATTTTGGGACGGAGACGGAGGAAGTACACAACACAGTAGCAAAGGCTACCAGAAAGAAAGAATAGCCTCCGTCCCTCAGAAGCACCCTACCCTACCTAAACAACAAACAACAAACAACAAACACACAAAGGCAGGTGTGAGGGCCGCCAATTGCGACGATATGTCCACAACTCCAACAGGGTCCTGAGATGCTTCGGAGCCGATTTCCTGGCGCTCAACCACCAGGTTGCTGTCGTCGCTGCCACCCCGCTTCTCACGGAAGCAGACACTTTAACATATACTACTCCAGACCAGTCTCAACATATCAATCAGCTCAGCTTCATTGAAGCTATCTGGGTAGCAAGCTCCATGGCCTCCTTGACCCGACAAGCATCACTTCCCTGCATTCAAATATAGCATTGCATCGCAGGATTATTCACAGATTGTATTAGCTAGTAACCATAATTACTACTAGTATTAGAATTTGACCAAAGTTAAGATGCCTAAACAATGAACGATGCCTCACCTGGCCCTGGGCAAGACCATTCTTGCCGCTGCCTCCTTTGCCCTTGAGTGGTGCGATTGAAGGCGTAAGCCAATCCAACACCTTGAACCCATTGGGTGCGTCCGGAGGTACACCCGCATAGATAGCAGCCTTGTGTGATGCCTCGTCTGTGCTGAATACCATTATCGGCAGACCCTGGCACCAGCACATCCAAAGATTTGATTGACACAAGGAATACAAATTTAATGTTTTAATCATTCATTGTTGGAGTAAGTTGGAAATTATGTTGAATCTATAGTTTCTTTTTAGATGATGGGAACACTACTAGACATAAACGGATTGGAGTACCGACCGACCTTGAAACGGTCCATGGCTTTCACAACTGCTTCCTGGACAGCAGTGGTATCAAGACCCACATCGACATGAATAACACAGAAGGGTTTTCCTTCAGAAACAGCAGCTTCTACGGCATCTATGGCAGTCTTGACAGCCTTTTGGATATTTTCTTTGCCCATTTTCTTCTTCGCCTCCCTAAGTTGATCCTGATATATGCAACAGCTATAATCAGCTTTCTTCATTTTAACTACCAATAGTAGAATACCAAATATATCTTAAATATTTTCTCTTTGACAATATGTGAAAAATGAATTGAAGCATTTACAGACCTCCAACTTTGAGACATTGCCTTTTAGATCAGCTTTTCTTGCAGCTGGGATAGCAGCGGCATCCAGTGTATTCTTGATGGACCCAATTTTCTGATGAAGAAATGCCAATTCTTAGATACTCCCTCTGTAAACTAATATAAGAGCGTTTAGATCACTACTTTAGTGTTCTAAATGCTCTTGTATTAGTTTACCGAGGGAGTACAATCTAATATAAAGCAGATCAACAGAAAATGGATACAAAGTACAACTGACATCGTCTATTCATATAAAAGTTAAGGACATCGTATTTCTAAGAAAACAAACAAGAATCACAATAACTTCTAATAATATCCAATTTATCGAAGTATCATAACCATATAGCTCACACTAAGAGACACAAGCACAAATGGGGAAAGCTTAGTACCTTTTCCAATGTCGCTCCGTCCAGTTTAGATGCTTCATTGATATCAGTCTCGATAGATGATGCCAACTTCATAGCCTGTGAGGCACACTCAGCAGTAACAGTCGTTATCCTCCGAACACCTTTTGCGATACCCTCTTCAGATATGAGGGCAAATGCTGCGGCATCTCTAGTGTTCGAAATGTGTGTGCCTGACATACATAAACGTTAGGGTGACATAAACACATAAATGCAGAATTACATAGTAGAACAGAGTAGTAAATATACCTCCACACAGCTCTGTTGATATGGATAACCATTCTTTGCTTTCAGGGTTTGCAAGCAGATCTTCCACTTTGCGACCAATCGATACAACTCTTACAGGGTGAGGGTAAATCTACAAAATCCATATGTAAAATGAATTAACACAAGACAACAGGGCAGGCAAACGAGATATGACAACATGGTTTGTCAAGATGGGTAAGAGAACGCACTTCACCAAACACAGCTCGCAGACCATTTATGCGCTCTGCATCAGCTAATTTTATTTCTTGTGCAGATACCTCCAGCTCATCCTCTATTTGCTTCTTCACTATATCCTCAATTTTTCTCAAATCTTCAGGCTAAACAGGTTTCCCTGTTATGTACTAACAATTGAGTTGACAAGCCGAGGAAAAGCAAAGAGTGCATGCAATATAAAAAGAATCACAGTATACCATGGGAGAAACCAAATCTCAGCTTCTCTGAAAGAACAATGGAACCTTTCTGGTCAATATGGTCACCAAGTACT
The DNA here is from genome assembly GCF_018294505.1 of Triticum aestivum. NCBI lineage: Eukaryota > Viridiplantae > Streptophyta > Magnoliopsida > Poales > Poaceae > Triticum > Triticum aestivum. Next base: position 598,608,819 of record NC_057804.1, read on the forward strand.
TCCTACACTTGCAATAGTGAAACCATCATGAATACAAAAAAGGCATGCACTGTAAAATCTGAGAGGCTTGAAAACTTACCCTTAGAGCAAAGTTCAGCATATGGGTACATGTGTGGTTTGGAGCAATCAGAGTACGCCGTGTGTAATCAACCTACCAAGAGTAATAGAAGCATCACAGTGTAATTTAGAAAATTTCATAGGTTAACTAATTCAGTATAAAGAATTAGTCAGTACAGAATGTTACTTTGCATTTCACTTCATCGCCAACAGACAATGCCTTGGAGTCAGGCCCTTCCAGAAATGAACCGATGTGCATGACATATCCAGCAAACACTTGGACATTGTTCACAGTGAAAGATCCAGATGCCCCCTCGATACTCCCAGTGTCATAGATCTATTCCAGAAACATCATATGGCATGTCAAAAGAATTCATACAATGCATGGCGCAACTCTTTAACATGCAGGTGAGCTGCATATGTATATACAGCCCCAAACCCCACACAGGATAGAACAAGAAACGGCCATGCAGCATGGTGACTTCAAATAAACAAGAAAACACCCATGGTTGTTGAATGCAAATTGCAATGTTTGTTTGTAAAGTATCGGTATTAACTTGCCAAATTTTGAAGCCAATGTATTGTATGGGCAACTTCGAAGCCCTCAACACTATTTTCCTCGAAGTTAGATTGGATACAACCATAAGGTGGTGCTCGAAATGGTGTTAATGACAAAAGGCATTACTTCAACCATTTATTAATGAGCGTTGTAGATTATTAGGATGACATACAACAAACAACAAACAATACCAATCAGGTTTCAAACAATGGGAGGTATCACTCCAGGGTGCACTAATCATTTTTTGTTCTGGTTACAATGAAAGAATAACTTTCAAACAGAAATTATGTGTCTACTTTACTGATGAATCAACCAACATGATTATGTTAAAATTAACAAAATTACTGTCATGTGGGGCCATTGCTACAGGAGGACACCCCATCAGACATCAGCTCAATAGTTACTATAGAAAAATATCTAACTCGCAAACTAAGGTAATTATCAAGCTGATGTCAGACGGGGTTTCTTCCTGTAGTAATGGCCCCACATGACAATTACAACAAAAAATATAATGTCATGCTTATTCAGTAGGTAAGCTGATAATTCATTGCATGACTACAACTCGAGAGGTGATTGCACTTGACATTTTCATTCAACTACACTAACATGCCGTCAAAAGTGAAGTTGTACCTGACCGCCCTGTTCCGCATAGAAGCTTGTGCTTTCCAAAACAAGACCAAAATCTTCATCACCAAATGCAGTAGCTATGAACTCTGAGCCAATATAGATAGCTTTTACAACACTGCTATGTACCTGCAAAATGTTTTTAGGTGTATCCGCCATGATCAATATATAGGTGTTTACCCACAGTGCGAAATATGAACAGTGCAAGAACAAGCAAAGGCAGGTAGCCAGGTAAATTCACTACTTGAATGAAATTCTACAAAATCCCAAACAGGTACTGAATATGGAAGGAACTGTACCTAATAGAGAAACCACAACTAAATAATCTAACTAAGCATCTAACCTTGTGTTGGAATTTCGGGCTATCATTTGTGCTGGCAAGCCCCTGATTGCGCAGGTGCGATGTAGCATTAGCATCGAGGACAATAGACTTGCCACCAGCCTGCAAGAAAAACATATATAACAAAATCAGAAAGAAGTATGATATAAAAACCATAACAGGAAGAAGTTGCCCAATCAATTGTTGAGCGTCAGTGGCATATAAGAGATGCTAAGTTTAGTTAATTACAATATTATTAAACAGCAAAGAGCAGGAATAATACTTGGATGGCATAAAAGATCACAAGTGAAGAATTAAGTTTTATATTTAAGAAGAAATAAATACAACCTTGTAGCGAGCATTCCTAGCCTTTTGTCTTGCTTCTTCCATAGAAACATTAAAACCCTCCATGTCAACAGATAGCCCGAAGTCAACTGCCATGACCTATGAGATAGGAAACAACAACGATACAAGAAAAACAGACAATAAAAGCTTTAACAACAGCATAAACATGAAAATATAGCACTGTCAAGCTAATTTGAATAGATTTACTGATGAAAACATGAACAAACCTCAGTTAAATCAATTGGATAGCCATATGTGTCCCACAGAACAAGTGCATCCTGAAATAACAAATAACGGTTGCAATACATGAAAGATAGCAATATAAACTTGAAAAGTTCAGCAGGATGTAATAGAACATTGATAAACATAACCGAAGTATGATTAAGAGACATGTTTCTATGCAGTAAACTCCCATTCTTAAAATAAGGACGATGAAAAGAATTATTCCACATTACTATAGAGAATATGACCAAGTTTACCAAATAGTCAAATTCCTTAGTTTTTGACACGTTTCTCGAATACATAGAATTAGAACGACAAAATAGAGAATATGATCAAGTTAACCAGATAGTGCCTATACAATATTTAAAATGACATCGGAGAATAACTACCAACAACGTATCCGACAGATATCCAAGTTCTGGTTCCTAATGCCATTTTAAGGGGTTCGGTCAGTTTGTAGCTATCTGAACCATTTTTACCCCTGCCAGCAAACCATTTTCATGACACTATAGTTAGATTCTCAGGCATTGTTCTTAAGGCGGTAAGGCAACCTAAGGTGAGCACCCACTACCCTGACGCCTAAGCGCCTTAGGTGGGCAAAACTGCAAAGCACTGTCAAGACGCCTTGCCACCTAAGCGTCCAAGGTGACAAGCCCTAAAAACAATGCTCTGAGGCGTACTGGAGAGGGAGAAAAGGCTAGAGATATTCAGATTAATCTTCACTTCAAGAAATGCAACCAATCTAGCAAGGATAAGAACCTATTTCAACTATTTTAATATGAAATGTATGCATCTTATTAATCACGATACCTTGTCTCTAACTTCACAATTTATATCATCTCCTAACTATTTTCACTTCTCAATGGACATCAATGAGATAACACATCAGATAACAAACAAACTACAAGTCTGCTTATTAGGTGCAAACATCTTCTAGTGAAAACAAAATAAATCAAGTATAATTCAAAACCAAAGCAATTGCCTGGCCACTAAGTATTGTCCCGCCATTCTCCTTGACAGCATTTGCAGCTTTCTTAAATCTCTCATATCCCTGAAAATTACAACAACAGCACAATCAGTTAACTGCCTGAACAGCCACAAGAATGGACAATACATATTATGATGGTTCTAAGAAAAGAAGGGTCAATTAAACTTCAACTGTAAGCTTTCTTAGTCTCTGTTGCTATATATGAAACACAATAGCAAGGCACCTAGTAGGAACCACCCTTAAAATATAAGCATGATAAACAGAATCATGCCCATGTGCAAACCAAATAAATTGGATTACTAATGGTCATTTCATAGAAAAGATGAGACAATTTATCATGTGTGCTAATTATCGTGATTGAACTAAGCTGATGTAAACCAAGATTGAAACTATCACCCTCGATGTGTTGCCTCAAAACAAGAAACTATCTGGTTACTCAGCACAACACGTTAATATATTATATGTATATATATAAAGTAAGGCTTTAGCAGTATCTCACGAGCAAAACAGCGGTACCTTAGATACAAGGTATAAACTGGCCCAGAGCCTCCGGCAACAACAGAAATTTAGGTTATCTGATAACAAACAAGCTAAATTACTTCGAGACTAACACATGTTTACAAGGATAAAACAATTTAGGTTATCTGATAACAAACAAGCTAAATTACTTTGAGACTAACACATGTTTACAAGGATAAAACACTGCCTAAGAGTGTGCAAACACTTGCATTTGATTGCAATGAAATTACTTCAACAAACATCACTTGGGCCAAATTGATGTCACTGATATGCAAATACTCCTGGCAACCAATATTACCTTCGCTAGAGTGTTCTCAAAGCTTGCCTCTTCTTCTTCAATTATATCTTTAATCTTCTTTTCATTGTCCTTCAGCTCAGGAAACACATCACCCATCACTCGGACAAAAACATCTACAAGGCTGTACAAGAAAGATACAAAATAATGGCATATCAAATACCAGCTTCAAGAACATAGTTTAAATTAGCTAGAATCATGTGTGACATAGTTTCTTTACTTGTTGTCATATGACATCTCTACAGTCATCCTCATAAGCCGTACATTGCATGTTTAGCATCCCGAGTAAACAAAAGGCTATGCAAAGTATACCATTAACAAAAAAGTACAGAATACAACAGATGCAGGTTACAGTTCTTACGAGCTAAAAAAACCTTGCTTTGCCATCAATTTTTGATGACCAAAGTGAACAACACGTCTAAGTATACGCCTTAGAACATACTCTCTTCCCTCATTTCCTACAGCAAAACTCCTATTAGAACAAAGAAACATCATTGTATAACATAAAACAAAGCTCTGAAACATTGTAAAAATACTGCTAAACAACATTCCTCGGTAGGGGCCCATCTGAAATCTAAAAAAAATGGTTCGCAATGAACTAAACCCACACAAATTTAGCATTTATGACTTCATATTTACAGGAAGGGCATTAATGCATTTCGTCCTAAAACAGGAAATGCAACTCAGGTCCCCAAACTAGTGATTTTGACACATGGATGCCTGAACTAAAACTAATCAGTCAGGTTCAAAACAACTAGCCTCCATAGAGTTGACTAGCCATTTTGGCTGACAATGGGTGGTACAGTGATCTATCTTTTTTCATTCAAATTCTTCAAAATTGGAAATGTCAAACAATTGGTGACTTTATTATGCCCATAAACTTCATTTTATTCCAGTGCCACATCTATATCTTGAATAAAAATTATCTTACATATGTAACAGAAAATTTGGGAGCATGATAAATTTCAAATGAACTTATATTTGAGGAACCAAAATAACACCAGCGCACAACCTTATTTTGCTCACTTGTGGACATATATGAGATGGAGCTACTTAAACAACATATTGCGTAGGATGTAAAAAGCAGCAAGCAACTTAACAAGGCATTTAGATGTATCATACAACTAAATAATACTTATATGGATGGCAATCATTTTAAATAATGTGTCCCCAACCAAAACCGTATGAGCTCACCAGGTTGAGAACCATCAGCAATAGCAAAAGAAAGGGTTCTTATGTGATCTGCAACAACCCTATATGCCATATCAACTTTCCCAACATCATCGGATCCTACTTTACCAGAGTATGGTTGAATTCCAGCGCCTGCCAGATGCATTCATAATGCATAACGAATTGGCAATGAATATCATTTACTTTAGGCAACAATTTATTGCTTTAGCAAAATACTCTAGTCACAACTCACAAGCACAAAAGAAGCTGCAAGTGCGAATCTGGGAAAAATACCTTGTGGATGGCATCGAATAATGGCATCAATACATCTGTGTCGTAATTGCTCATTTTATTCTGAAGGATAGAAGTTAAACGCTCAAAGCCCATTCCGGTGTCAACGTGTTTTGCTGGCAAGGATCTCAAAGTAGCGTCTGACTCCCTGTTGAACTGGGTGTTAATAAAATAGCCAAATGTCAGTGCATAGTAGAAGAGATAAAAAGCAAATAGGCATGCACACACATGAAACAGAGTAACTGGCATGTTAACCTGAATAAACACAAGATTCCATGTCTCAATACATGTAGGGTCATCATTATTGACTAATGAGGCTGCGTCACGGTTGCCAATACGATCAAAATGAATCTCTGTGCATGGGCCACAAGGACTTGTGTCGCCCATCTCCCAAAAGTTATCCTGCTCAAAGAATGCATTGTTGTAATACTCTTCTTGTTTAATAGGGACATTCAGATAGCAGTATAAGCCCAATAGAAACGAAGATACAAGATGATAATGTGCAAAACGGGCAGGAAGGAGGTCGACCAAGAAACCAAGCCTTGTCATCGGGAAGATACTTGAACCATATGTCTTTTGACTCGGCATCGGGAGCGAGACCAGCCTTGTCATCACCACCAAAGTATGTTGTGATTTACCTGCCCATGTTAGTATGATTGTGTAAATAAATATTTATCAAATTCAACCCGTGATTTACCTTACATTTTAATTGGAAGTTTGGTAAGTAAACTAAAGTGAAACTATTTTAAAGGGATAATTAATTTTACGCCCTTAGTTGTTTGCTACTCGGCAATTTTACCCCTAATTTTAAAAAACTCTCGGTTCTGCCCAAGCCACTTCGCTCCTATGAGCTTTTGCCCTTTGACCGTTTGATTGTGATTTTGGAAACTTCATAATAAATTCATAGTAACTCAGAAAAATCAAATAAGATATCAAAATGTTCAAAAAAAACATCACCTATATGTGCATGTCATTTGCATTCATGATAAATGTGTTGGAAAGCCCCCATCTAAGTTTGAGCTCTTATGATCTCAGCATGAACAATAAATCTAAAAAATGAAAACAAATTCTAAAAATTCTAAAAATATTTTGTGGCAAACATTGACCAATGTGGTGAGTGCTTGCCAAGTGTCATTAGGGAATGACATTCGTGGAAGTCGTCGAAAAAACATAAAACAAACACTCCAAAATGCTTTAGTTTTGGAACATCAATTTTGTTTCTTTTGGTACGACTTCCATAAATGCCATTCCCTGATGAAACTTGACAAGAACTTAAAACGTTGATCAATAGTTGGCCACCAAAAAAATAGAATTTCTAGAATTTGTTTTCAATTTTTTAGCTTTTATTGTTCATGTTGAGATCATAAGAGCTCAAAACTAGATTGGGACTTTCCAACACTTTTGTCATGAATGCAAATGACATGCACATATAGGTGATGTTTTTCTAAACATTTTTGGTACCTTTTTGCATTTTTATGAGTTAGTATGAATTTGTTATGAAATTTTTCAAAGTGATGGTCAACCAATCAAAGAGCAAAAGCATAAGACGAGCAAAGTGACTTGGGCAGAACCGAGGGTTTTTGGAAATTAGGGGTAAAACTACCGAGTGAGACACAACTAGGATAATAAAATTCATTATCTGTATTTTAAAAGATAATTAAATGATGGTAATAAATTATTATAGGGAAATGTTGTGCCAAGGGTCGCTGAGAAGAAAAATAAAATACAAAACCTTACATTTTTTTAAGTAGTAGATGTGAAAAGTAGCAATAGAGATAAACGAGCATAAGCCTTTTTCATTTTATACTTCTTTATAAGAACACCATATAGATAGTGGAAGCAACTAGTTAACATGTGCCCTCCTCATGGGGCACTTTTCCAGCATGGGGAGCCCTTCATGTGGTCACTTCAGCAAGGTCATGTGTCGCGCATTGGGCGCTTCCCCTATTTGAACGCTTTTTTAATATTCTTCGTCGTTTATCTTTTCTTTCCAACTTTTTTTCACGGCTCACGTGGGCCTTCCGTGTGCTCCCACATGGAGCGGATATGTGCTTCATGCGTGAGCCGAGGTGTGCTTCACCCTGGGGAAGCACAAATTTGTTCACTTAGGAAGCACAGGTGTGCTCCCATAGGGAGCGGGGAGCACACGAGTGTTTCGAGACAAAACCACAATTGTGATTCACCCATATGAGAGCACATGCTAGTTCAAATGGGTGCACGGGTTTGTATAGTTTTGAACGCATACGCTTTAGCTACCAAAAGTACATAAAAAATATATCAATATGTGATCTAGTTTTGAAAATCTCGATGCAAGAAATGAATGAAGAAAATGATCTGTAATTTGAACACACGGTTTGTGAGATATCATTTTGAAAAAATAATTCTATAAAAAAACAAAAACAGCCAGCCTCCCACCCCTCGTGCATGGATGAAATAATCCACAAAACTCACCACTTTTCACCATGAGGAGTTTGGGATATCTTTGAAAAAAGGTACAATTCGACTATTTTTAGTGGAGTGTCCTTTAACTTTAACTACGAAAATGGTAACGAATCTGCGGAGAGTTGGGGTTTACCTTTAACTACGAAAACAACGTAAACTATATATTTGTCTTATAGCGAGTGTTACTTCCGTCTCGCCTGAAGCTTTTTTTCCCGTGCTGTAGTTACTGGGCCGGCCATTTTTGTTTCTTTTTTTGTTTGCTGGGTTTCCTTTGCTGGTTTACTTCTTCTTTTTCCTTTTTTGTTTTCATTATTTTTCACAGTTTTCTTTGGTTTTTTGTTTAACCCATTTTTCCGTTTCTTTCATAGTTTTTACTATGTTTTTCTTCTTTCCTATTTGTTTGTTTTATTTTTTTTACAGGTTTATTGCATTTCTTTCTTTGTTTATTTTTTCATTTTTCTGTGTTTGTCTTTTTCGGTTTCTATTGGTTTTGTTCGTTTTCCATAGTATATTTTTCGTATGCATCAGGAACAACTTTTATATACACATTTAACATGTTCCATATACATGATTAAATTAGTTTTGAACACTTATTTTTTTATCTACTTACTCCGTGCACATTTTATATTTTCGTATACATAAGGAATATTTTTTATATACACAGTCAAATATTTTGGCAATACATGATTAACATTTGTTTAAATATGAATTTTTTATGTCTACTTTTTACATAAATGTTTTACATTTTTATTATATATCGGGAACATTCTTTATATACACGTCTAACATTTTGGAAATACATGATTAACATTTATATGTACTTTTTGATGTCTACTTTTTTCATAAAAATTGTATAATTTTCGTATACATAAAATACATTTCTATATACAGATTTGTCATTTTTAAATGCGTGATTAAATTTTTGGAAAACTTATACTTATTCATGTCCACTTTTTCCATACACATTGTAAATTTTGTGTACACATTTTTCATATACATTGGTAACACTTTTTATACACATCTAACATTTTTCATATCATTGATTAACTTTTCCAAAAGTTTATGTAAAGTGTTTTTGTAATATACATATCTAGAGTATGTGGAATTTGGAAGTATAAAGAAAACTAGAAAAAAGTAGCAAAAATGTAGGGACAACGAGCGCTTTTGAGGCCTATGTCATCTTGCGTGCTGGGCCGGCACAATCAAGCGCTCGCTTCAGGCAAGGCTGCCCTACGTTTCGCTATAAGCGAGACATAGGGGTGCCCCAAAAACGATATCGAATCGGGGGAGAGTTGAGGATCGATGCAGGTAATCACGTATAGCTCCCTATTTTTAAAGAGCCCACATTCAATTGAGGTATCGAATTGAGATTGGACCACCCGATAATGACCGGGTAAACATTTTCTCAAAGCTTTCCCATTCAACTTTGCTATACTACACACTATGCTTCTTAATTTTTTAGGCCTCGTAATTAATTGATGTCTTTAGTTTAGAGTTCATTGAATTCAATTTTGACCAGGTCAACAAGATAAGCTCCCTAATTTTAAGGCCTCACGGTCAACTGAGATCTCCAATTGGAATTGGTCCACCCAATTTTGACCGGGTCAACATTTATTTTATACTATACACTATGTTTCCTAATTTTTAAGGCACTACTACTTTTTGAGCTTGCGTTGGTTTTTTTTCTGAAGAGAAAGGGGTGATGCAGCAAAATAGAGATAAGTATTTCCCTCAGTTCATAACCAAAGTATCAATCCAGTAGGAGGAACACACAAGCCTCCAATAGTTCTACTGCACAAACAAACAAATACTTGCACCTAGCGCGATAAAGGGGTTGTCAATTCCTTCACGGTTACTTGCAAGGATGAGATCTGATAGTGATAGATATAAAAGATAAGTAAAAGTGCGAAATAGAATAAAAGTAAATAAATTACAGAAAGGTATTTTTGTGTTTTTGATTTTGTAGATCTGAAAATAATATGATAAAAGATAGACCTGGGAGCCATAGTTTTCACTAGAGGCTTCTCTCTTGAAAGAAAGCATACGGTGGGTAAACAAATTACTGTTGAGAAATTGATAGAAAAGCACATAGTTATGACGATATCCAAGGCAATTATCATGTATATAGGCATCACGTCTGAGACAAATAGACTGACTCTTGTCTGCAGCTACTACTATTACTCCACACATCGACCACTATCCACATGCATCTAGTGTATTAAGTTAACAATAACGGAGTAACGCATTAAACAATTTGACATGGTGTAGAGGGATAGATCCAATCAATATGAATGAACCCCATCTTTTTATCCTTAATGGAACAATATAAATACGTGTCATGTCTCTTTCTGTCACTAGAATTGAGCAACGCAAGATTGAACCCATTACAAAGCACCTCTCCCATTGCAATAAAAATAAATCTAGTTGGCCAAACCAAATAAATAGATCTGAGATAAATACAAAGCTATATAAATCATGCATAAAAGAGTTCAGAGAAGACTGAAATAATACTCATAGATAATCTGATCAGAAACTCGCAATCCATCGAATCTCAACAAACACACTGCAAAAGAAGATTACATCGAATAGATCTCCAAGAACATCGAGGAGAACATTGTATTGAAGATCAAAGAGAGAGAAGAAGCTATCTAGCTACTAACTGTGGACCCATAGGTCTGTGGTAAACTACTCACACATCATAGGAAGGGCGGCAAGGTTGATGTAGAAGCCCTCCGTGATCGAACTCCCCTCTTGTAGAGTACCAGAAAAGGTCCCCAGATGGGATATCACAAGCCAGAAACTTGCGGTGGCGGAAAAGCATTTTTGGGTTGCCCTTTGGTCTTCGGGGAATATTTGAGAATTTATAGAGGAAGAATTAGGGTTAGGGGAGCCAAGGGGGCCCACAAGCTTGGGGGTGCCTCCCCCTAGGGCGTGCCCCTTGAGCTTTGTCGCCGCCTCGTGGCCCATATGGCCTCCTCCCAAAGATTTTAGGGTGTCTTGTGGTCCAAGAAAAATTGTCAAAAAGTTTCGTTCCATTTGTACTCCGCTTGGTATTAATTTTCTGTAAAGACAAAAACAAGGGAAAAACAACACCTGGCACTGGGCACTAGTTTAATAAGTTAGTCCCAAAAAATAATATAAAACAACATAATAATGCATATAAAACATCCAAGATTGATAATATAATAGCATGAAACAACCAAAAATTAAAGATATGTTGGTGACGTATCAAGCATTCCCAAGCTTAATTCCTTCTCGTCCTCGAGTAGGTAAATGAAAAAAACAGAAATTTTAATATGGAATGTTGCGTAACATGTTTATCATGTAATATTTCTTTATGTGGCATGAATATTCAGATCCATAAGGTTAAAAGAAAAGTTTAATATTGACATAAAAACAATAATACTTCAAGCATACTAAAAAGCAATCACGTCTTTTCAAAATATCATGGGTAAAAAGAGTTATCCCTAGAAAATCATATAGTCTTGTAATGCTCCCTCTTCTCAACACAAAGTATAAATCATGTACTACCCCAGTGTTAACCAAGCAATTGGTTCATACTTTTTAACGCATTTCAGCTTCTTCAACTCTCATGCAATACATGAGCGTGAGTCGTGGATATAACACTTTAGGTGGAATAGAAGGTGGTAATAAACAAAAAAGAAGGGAGAAATGCTCGCATGAACTAGGCAAATTAATGGGCTATGGAGATGCCCATCAATTGATATCAATGTGGGTGAGTAGGGATTGCCATGCAATGGGTGCACTAGAGCTATAAGTGTATGAAAGCTCAAAAGAAAACTAAATGGGTGTGCATCCAACTTGCTTGCTCATGAATACCTCAGACATTTGAGGAAGCCCATCATTGGAATATACAAGCCAAGTTCTATAATGAAAAATTCCTACTAGTAATATATGAAAGTGACAAAATAGGAGACTCTTTATCATGAAGAATATGGTGCTACTTTGAAGCACAAGTGTTGAAAAGGATAGTAACATTGTCCCTTCTCTCTTTTTGTCTCACTTTTTATTTTATTTTTCTCTCTTTTTGTCGGGAACTTTGGCCCCTTTTTTCTTGGGCTCATTTGGCCTTTTTCTATTATTCCTCACACGGGACAATGCTCTAATATTGATGATCATCACACTTTTATTTACTTACAACTCAACAATTACAACTCAATGTGACAACTCAAAATAACGGAACAGTGGAAGTTGCATGGGAATATATCTCGGAATGACTATGGAAATGCCATAATAGATAGGTATGATGGCTGTTTTGAGGGAAGGTATAAGGAGGGTTTAATACACTGGCGAAAGTTGCATGGTACTAGAGTGGATAGCAAAAGTGGAAGGGTGAGTGTGCGTATAATCCATGAACTCAACATTAGTCATAAATAACTCACATTCTTATTGCAAAAGTTTATTAGGCCTCAAAGCAAAGTACTACTACGCATGCTCCTAGGGGAGGTTGGTAGGAGTTAACCATCGCACTCCCCCGACTTTCATGCAAAGTAAGACAATCAATGATAAATTGTGCTCCAACTTCATCACATAATAGGAAGACCATACGTGCATGCTACGGGAATCACAATCCTTAACGCAAATCCCTACTCTTAATGGAGCAGTTCATAGCATGGCATGATTTATTTTTGTCTGATTTTTCTTCGTCCCACCTCCCGCCACCTCCTCCCACTGGTTTTTCTCCCTCCCATTACAAAACCAAATCCCATTAGGGGGATCTTGTTTCATGCTTCCTTTGGTAGGTGTTGATTCAATTCAATTACGTAAACAATAAGTAATTAAGAATTCAGAAATTGCACCATATATGTGAGATCAACTTCCTAAAAGACAGACATAAGATTTTTCTCGATAACCTTCCATAATAAATGAGATGTTTCTGCATAAGAAATCACTAATCCTGCATGTTGTGTCATTTGTTATTATCATTATCTCTATTATTAATTGAGAATCACAAGTTTCATATGGGCGCATGCATCCACGCGCCCCTGCGAAGGGACGTCGTGCACGACAGCATGGAAGATATCGTGGCCGGGCCTAACGCTGGCACGGTGCTTGAGAATGCCAGGGCGTGGATCACGGGGTCGAGGATGACCGTGGGGGGAGGCGGTTTATCAGACCGCCACGTGGACTTGGTCATATTATATTTCTTGTAGAGCGAGACAAGCTACATTCTCAAATCAAGTGTGTCCATTTAAATGTCAAGAAATTTGTTAGGGAATGTGTCCAACGTTACTCGGTAGTCATCATCATTGGTGTTTGTAGCAGCCATTCATGCGAAAATAGTTTAAAGTCGATCACTAAATCAATTTCAAAATCAAACCATTGATGCAATTAATTAGCTAGACAATTAATTACATATGCAATTAATTAGGTCCATTTAAATAGGATTTTTTGCACCAAATCAATTTGGAAGTTGAGTGATTAATGCAATTAATTAATTTGTTAGACAATTATTTATGCCTACAGATAATTAGAAGTAGGGATATTTTCCAATTAGTGAGATAATTATTTGATTTGATTGACAATTAATTAGGCATGCAGAGAATTAGGTAAGTCGTTAATGATTTGTGTACGTAATCAATTAAGCAAGCAGTTAATTGCGGCGAATCATTTCGAAAGCGCTCGTGGGAAAGGACGATCAACAGGCTCTTAGCTGCATGGCCAATCATCGAGCACCGCTTGCCAACATGGACAACGACCATCATGCGCTTGCGACATGGGCAACCTAGCGTTCACCTAGATGGATGAAGACTATGCTCTGCAGGATGTTCACACGCTGATGATAACCCACAAGTATAGGGGATCACAACAGTTTTTGAGGGTAAAGTATTCAACCCAAATGTATAGATTCGACACAAGGGGAGCCAAAGAATATTTGATGGTATTAGCAGCCAAGTTGTCAAGTCAACCACACGTGGAAATAAATTATCTGCAGCAAAGTGATTAGTAGCATAGTAGTATGACAGTTTTGATGATAGCAACAATAGTAACGGTAACAGTAACAATGATAGCAGTGATATTGTAGCAGTAATGATAGCAGTAGCAACAGTAGTAACTTATCAAGAACAATATAAGATGAATTCATAGGCATTGGATCGATGACTCGTTGGATGATATTCATCATGAGACAGTTATAACCTAGGGCGATACGGCACTAGCTCCAGTTCATAAATATAATGTAGGCATGTATTCCGTAAATAGTCATACGTGCTTATGGAAAGAACTTGCATGACATCTTTTGTCCTACCCTCCCGTGGCAGCGGGGTCCTATTGGAAACTAAGGATATTAAGGCCTACTTTAAATAGAGAACTGGAACAAAGCATTAACACACGGTGAATACATGAACTCCTCAAACTACGGTCATCACCGGGAGTGGTCCCGACTTCTGTCACTCCGGGTTTGCCGGATCATAACATATAGTAGGTGACTATAACTTGCAAGATCGGATCTAGAACATGGATATAAAGGTGATAACATAAATAGTTCAGATCTGAAATCATGGCAGCCGGGCCCAAAGTGACAATCATTAAGCATGGCAAAGTCATAGCAAAATCAATCTCAGAACATAGTGGATACTAGGGATCAAGCCCTAACAAACCTAACTCGATTACATGATGAATCTCATCCAAATCCTCACCGACCAGCGAGCCTATGAAGGAATTACTCACTCCCGGTGGGGAGCATCATGGAATTAGCGATCGAGATGTGTTGGTGATGACGAAGATCGAAGATCCCTCTCTCAAGAGCCCTAAACAGACTCCAGATCTGCCGTCTCGAGGAAGAACATGGCTTGGCGGCGGCTCCGTCTTGTGAAACGCGATAATTCTTTTTCCCTGATTTTTTTCCTGGAAATATGGGATTTTATAGCATCGGTTTGGAGGTCAGCGAGGCCACCAGGTGGGCAGCACCCACTTGGGCGCGCCTGGGGGGCTGGCGCACCCTGGTGGGTTGTGCCCACCCAGGTGCCCCCCTCAGGTCCATCCTGGCTCCAGAAATTTTCTTTTATTGTATAAAAATCCTACCAAAGTTTTGTTCCATTCCAAGAACTTTTATTTCTGCACAAAAACAACACCATGGTATTTCTGCTAAAAACAGCGTCAGTCCGGGGTTAGTTTCATTCAAATCATGTTAATTAGAGTCCAAAACAAGAGGAAAAGCATTAGGAAAAGTAGATACGTTGGAGACGTATCAACTCCCCCAAGCTTAAACCTTCGCTTGTCCTCAAGCAATTCAGTTGATAAACTGAAAGTGAAAAAGAAAAACTTTTACGAACTCTTTTGCTCTTGTTTCATAAATAAACATAAACAACACCCATGTTTTCAGCAAAGATTATAACTAACCATGTCGACAATAACTCTTAAAAATTATATTAACTCATATCAATGACATAAACAACTAGAGAGCAATAACAGGATATCTCAAATAGCAACACATTGTCAAAACAACCATGATATAATATGACAATAGTGGTATCTTGCTAGCCCTTTCTGAGACCGTAAAACATAAATGCAGAGCACCCCCAAAGTTCAAGCAGCGACTAAACATTGTAATTCATGGTAGAAAAGATCCAGTCATGATGCACCCAACATTAGCTATACACAATGCATCAGCATGACATCAGTGCTCTCAGGTTCTAGCGCTTATTTGAGAAGGTGATGACACAACATAAAAGTAAATAGATAGTCCCCTCGCAGAGGGAAGCAGTGATTTGCAGAGGTGCTAGAGCTCAAGTTTTTAAAACAGAGGTAAATGATATTTTGAGGCATGCACACTTCTTATTCATGTCACGACCATCAGTTATCAATATCTTCCATGTTAAGCACGCTAGTGGCGGTTCCCAAGCGGAAAGGTAAAGGTTATGACTCCATTGGGAGTTTTTGTTTGATTATTTGTAAGCTCTTTTCTTTTTGCAGTTTGGGACTGGGCATCCCTATTACTGCCCTTTTTCTCGTGCAATGGTGAGTGAATAAACACTCGACCTGAGAATAACCCGCTTAGGATGGAAGATACCGACCACCTCCTATCGTTCCATGAATGATCCAGGCACACAAAAAGGATATTTATTTGAAGTTTTTTAGAGGTGGCACATGCAAATTTACTTAGGACGGCAGGGTAATACCGCATATAGGTAGGTATGGTGGACTCATCTGGAATAACTTGGGTTTCAATTTTTTGGATGTACAAGTAGAGTTCCCACTTAGTACAGGCGAAGGCTAGCAAATAGGTTGAGAAGCGGCCAGCTAGATAACAACAACGCTCATGAACATCCATTATGCATAAGTAACATTGGACACTAGCATAAGTAGGATATGAACACCATGAACATAAATATCATAGAGGCTATGTTGGTTTTGATTCAACTACATGCATGAACATGTGCCAAGTCAAGACACTCGAACATTCAGAGGAGGATACCATATCATCATACTACATCACAATCATTTTAATGCAATGTTGATATCCAAGATAAGTCATTATTAACTCCTAGCTACTTGTGCATGGCATGAGAAACTATAATCTCTAATTGTCATTGCAAACATGTTTGATCATAATAGGCTGAAGCATGGATACTAGGTTAAACATATTTACAAAAACAGAACAAGTCAAGTTCATACCCGTTTCTCTCTACCATAGCTAGTTCATCTAATATCGTCATTATTGCCTTTGACTTGCACGACCGAACAATTTGAAATAATAATAGTGCAAGACTGCCATGGACTAAGCTGAATCTATAAACATTTTATTCAAGAGGAGAAGACAAGGTAATATGGGCTCTTTGTTAGATCAACAATAATGCAAATGAGGTCCATTCAACATTTTCATCGTGGTCTTCTTCTTGGTAAGACTCAATAAAAGAAAAAGAAATTCAGAGAAACACACTGAAATATTTTTGGAGTTTTTGGTTTTTCGAAGGCAAGCAAACAGACAAGAGGGAAAAGAAAAAACGAGAAAACTATTTACACAGGAAAGCTCCCAACAAGTAAAAAGAAGAACAAGGAAATCATTTGGGGTTTTATTTTTAGTACCACAGCAATTTAAACTTAGGAAGAAAAATCAACAAGAAGCATGAAACATATTTTTGGATTTTCTCAAAGTTTTCCAAACACACAAGAAGAAAGCAAGAAAAATAAATTAAGCATGGATGATACAATGAAAAAGTGTGAACACCGACAACTGGAATGAAATGTGTAAACACGAATGTAATGTCGGTGGGAATACGTACTCCCCCAAGCTTAGGCTTTTAGCATAGCTTGGTAATCAGTCAGTAGGCTGGGTGATAGTTGGCGTGGTAGCTCACGGAGGCCCTCGGTGCCGATGCCTCAGCACGCCGTGCTGCCTCCACTGCTGCATTATGAGCTCGAGCCTCGCTCTCCAGAACGTAATATCTCCACTTGCTCTGAAATGTAGGGGCCGAGTTCGGCGTTGTGAACTAGTTGCTCAAATTCTTCCTCAATACCCACTCTCGCCATGTAATCGTCACATGGCCATAAGCATGTTTTGGTTGTGGCACTTCAAATGGATTTCTCGCTTGGTTCAGCATAGGACCGGCGAATAGAGCTGCTGCTAGAGGATGCCTTCGAGGATCTCCTCCTTGAAGAACTCCTTCCAAAGAAGTTCATAATGTTCGCGTACAATTTTCTGAAAAAATTGTGATGAAAAATTTATTGACAAAACTTCACAAGATTGATAGCAACTACTCATAGGGGTGTATAGAGGCCATAGGAAGCATTCAAACTACTTAGAACTCTAAGAATTCAACATGCAAGCCCATCTACAGCAGCACCAAGAGTAGCTATTATTCTAAATATAAACCACTAAAACAAAACCTAATTGGACACATGGAGGAGTCACATACCAAGCAACAAATCCTTGAAACAGTTTCGGAAATGGAGCTTCAAGCAAAGAGATCGAAATCCGCGGTCTCAGGAGCAAGAACACGAGAGAGAGTGTGTTGGTGATTTTTTTTCCGGGTGAATGGAGTGGTGTGGGAGGAAGAAGTAAGTGAGGGGGCCCACCAGGTGGACAGCACCCACCAGGGGGCGCCTGGTGGTGCTGGCGTGCCCAGGTGGGTTGTGCTCACCTGGTGCACCTCCCACAGGTATTTTTTGCACCATAAACTCATAAATATTCTGAAAAAATCATGTCAGTAGAGCACTCTGAGAACTTTTATTTTTGGGTCATTTTTTATTCACAGAAAAAGCAGAAAACAAACAAAGCATGGCATTTTATTTTATTTAACTAATAAAAACAGAAAACCAGAGGTACGGACAGAAGGTAGTGCTTACTAAATTCATCAAGTCCATACCTCTCAAAAATGATCCATTAATAAGGTTGATCAAGTCTTAGTAACAACCACTTCCGATTAGCATGAAACCGAAGAACTTTCATAAATCACTAAGTTACCTCAACGGGGATATGTCGGTGTCAAAACTGGCGGATCTCGGGTAGGGGGTCCCGAACTGTGCGTCTAGGCGGATGGTAACAGGAGACAAGGGACACGATGTTTTTACCCAGGTTCGGGCCCTCTCGATGGAGGTAAAACCCTACTCCTGCTTGATTGATATTGATGATATGGGTAGTACAAGAGTGGATCTACCACGAGATCAAGGAGGCTAAACCCTAGAAGCTAGCCTATGGTATGATTGTTGTAATTGTTGTCGTCCTATGGACTAAAACCCTCCGGTTTATATAGACAACGGAGAGGGCTAGGGTTACACAGAGTCGGTTACAATGGTAGGAGATCTACATATCCGTATTGCCAAGCTTGCCTTCCACGCCAAGGAAAGTCCCATCCGGACACGAGACGAAGTCTTCAATCTTGTATCTTCATAGTCTTGGAGTCCGACCGATGATGATAGTTCGGCTATCCGGACACCCCCCAGTCCAGGACTCCCTTAGTAGCCCCTGAACCAGGCTTCAATGACGACGAGTCCGGCACGCATATTGTCTTCGACATTGCAGGGCAGGTTCCTCCTCCGAATAATTCAAAGAAGATTTTGAACACCAGGATAGTGTCCGGCTCTGTAAAATAAATTCCACATACCACCGTAGAGAGAATAATATTTACACAAGTTCAATCTGCTGACGTATTTTGTGGCGTGACATCACACCACTACCAAGCCTTTACTCGAATCATTTTTATTATACCACCTCAGCGCATTTAGCGAAGCGGTTTCCTTGGAACGTCTTGTCGAAGCAGAGATCGTGTTCCCCTTATTTCGGGATTCCCATCAATACGGACGTGGGTAACCCAACCACGCCATTGATTGTGGCGCTTGGGAGATAAGCGAGTTTTACCAGGTCGGTGGGGACGCATAGTTTTCGTCCGCCCATATATAAGGGGATAAGGATCCACCTCTTTTACCTATGCCTTCTTCCTCCTTTGCTTATCCATCTCCGCGCACTCGAGCTCCAGCGCCCAAGTCCGCACATCTCACCTCAAACCTTCTCCAGCCATGTCCGGAGCAGGAGGCAAGTGGATGGCCTCCTCCATTACGGAGGGGCACATCGAGAAGCTGCGCAGTGCCGGATACCTGTCCAGCGACATCGCGCACCGGCTGCCCGACGAGGGGCAGCTCATCCCCACCCCCAGGCCCCATGAGAGGGTCGTATTCCTTCCCCACTTCCTCCGCGGACTGGGCTTCCCACTTCACCCCTTTGTCCGGTGGCTCATGTACTACTACGTCCTGGATTTCCACGATCTGGCCGCAAATTTCATCCTCAACATCTCGGCATTTATCGTCGTGTGCGAGGCCTTCCTCTGCATCTAGCCCCACTTCGGCTTGTGGCTAAAGACCTTCAATGTCAAGCCGAAGGTTGTGAAGGGGAGCCAAGCGGAATGCGGAGGCGCCATGGTGGGCAAAATGCCCAATGTCACTTGGCTCGAGGGTGCCTTCGTGGAATCCATCAAAGGGTGGCAATTGGGGTGGTTCTACATCACCGAGCCACGTGACCCTAAATGGGCAGCAGCCCCCGAATTCAGATCTGGCATCCCATGCAGCTCACCTCCTGGAAAGAGAAGGGCTTGCTTTGGGGTAGTTCGGAGGAGCTGACCGGACTCCAGTCCTGTCTCCAGACCCTGGTGAACAAGAAGCTTAAGCTTGTCAACATGATCCAGGTCATGCTGGTCCGCCGGATTCTCCCCTGCCAGCAACGGGACTTCAATTTGTGGGAGTTTGATCCGGCACAGCACCGGACCTTGAGCGGGCTCTTCGACACTACGTACGAAGCTTCCTGGAGGGTGCTGTTCAAGGGCGCCGAAGCTCCCGCATCCGCAACCGAAGATCGCGGATTCAGCACGCAGCGCCCGGCTGGCGAGGTAAGCTATGTTATCCTTTATGGGACATTTGCTTTTCATAGTTTGACTCTATGCGGGATCTAAACTCTCAATGCCTTTAACAGGACTGGCAGAAGACATCCGGACAGGTTAACTGTCCGGCTCCCCTTCCAGAAGACCCAGTGGACACCCGTTTGACGGGGCTGCTGGTCCCGGCACTTTACGTGGTGCCGGAGAAGAAGGCCAAGAAGAAGGCCACGGGAACCCGAAGGAGTTCCCGGCGTCAGGTGGTATCGGACTCATCGTCCGATGACTCCGAGGCGGACTCCTCCCCTAAGGACGAGGAGGAGAAGAAAGAGGCCTCTCCCCCAGCGGGGGGAGAGAAGAAGAGGAAGGCCTCCCCAACGAGGGAGGCCGAAGGGTCCAAGAAGGGAAGGACCCTTCCCCCGGACTGCTCCGCCAACGTCGGCGACGGCGACGGGGAGTGGCCCTCAAGGGCCAAGCCCCTGGCGAGATCGTAAGTATCCGGACTCCTAGATAATTTATAATTTTTCTTTTGGCCACACGGTGTCTTTCTAATGCCGCATATAACCTGTAGTCCGGCCAAGGACGATCTTCCCGCTTCGTCGAGCGGGTCCTTGGGTACGTCGGATATGGATTCTCTTCCGACCGCCTCAACCCCCCGTGACGCTGACGACGCCGAGGTGGGATCCCGGGAAGGGACCCGCCAGGAGGAGGAGGCCCCGGAGGTGTCGCAAGGCAACCTCCCGGACTCTGCACCGGACTCCGCACCGGAACCTGCAGTGGTTCCGGAGTCCGGAGTCCGGCGAGCGGCCCCTTCGTAAGAAGGGCAAGACTGTGACACCGGCGGCCTCTGTCCAACCGGAGGCGCCGGATAACTTGCTGGAGGCGCTCAACGGCGCTTCCATCGAAGAAGAACACCGCACTGTCATGAGTGCGGTGATTCAAAAGGTTCAGCTCACCAAGAGCGGGCTGACCGAAGGCTGCAGCAACCTTCTAACAGGCTTTGAGGTAAGAATTTTAAGATGTGTAATATAATACCACATAGACAGTAGCCCCTGATGCTCGGTTCGGTGTTCAGAAAGAAAAGCCGGACTGAGGATCTAAAAAGATATACCCAGGAGTCTAAAAAATATGTCAATATGGGATTGCAGGCTGCCCTGATGACCTCTGCCGCACTGACTGCGGAGGTTGATGCTTTGAAGCAAAGCCTCGAGCGGTCCGAGAGCGAGCTCGTCCGTGCCAAGAAGCAGCTCGAGGACGAGGAAGGTGAGTAACACCTTATTAAAGTTGTACCTTACAGAAAAGGATTTGGTTGCAAGAGAAAATAACAAAGATAACATGGGTACTACAGGGGCCATGAACAAGCTGGCGACCCTGAAGGAGGCGGTGTCCGCAGCAGAACGCAGTGCGGCCATGGAACGAGCCAAGCGAGAGAAGCAGGAGGCGCGGGTGGTGGAGGTGCAGCAAGAGCTCCAGGCTCTCGTGAAAAACATGAGAGTTTGGAGCGTGACTCTAAGACTCGAGAGTCCGAGGTTGCATCGGCTCTTGAGAGTGCCAGAGCCGCTAAGGCCGAAGCCCACAAGGCCCTCCAGGAAATCGAGGCGTTAAAGAAGATAGCTGTGGGTAAGGCATTTTTCATGCAAAGTAAGCATGTAAATGTGAATTACCTATTACTGACCCGAATTCGGTGCTCTCCAGGAGCGTTCGTAGATCTGCCCCGCAGTGTGTCCGATGCTGCCGCTTTCTACCGGGCCGAGGAGGGGAGCTTGACGGAGAAGGTCTTCTGGTCTCAGTATGCTGAGGCCGGACATCCGGTGCCCCTTAGCGACCAGCTGAAGCAGCTGGTCGAGCTCCACAAGGTGGCCGAACAGGCCATGAAGGGCCTCATAGTTCGGCTGTGGCCCAAGGAGGCCATGCCTGGGAGCTACTTCGGCCTGGTGCGGCGGCTGGTGGATGCGTGTCCCTGGGTTGAAGTCGTCAAGCACTCCGCCTGCATTGAAGGTGCCCATCAGGCCCTTGCCCGTGCAAAGGTGCACTGGGGCAGGATGGATGCTGAGAAGCTTCTAACGGATGCGCCGCCGGCGGGCAAGAAGTATCGCACGCCCGAAATGTATTATAAGAGTGTCCTGGAGGGTGCCCGCATGATTGCGGGTGAGTGCTCCAAAGATGTAATATTTGAGTAGACTCGCATTTTGTTATCCTGTGCGCTGAAGACTTTGTTCATATGCACTAAGCAACGCTTGTTAATTTAAAATATTACCTTCTATGCGGCCGTTTATCAAATCTAAGAGATGGCAAGTCGTCGGCTTCAGCCCCCATGCCACGAGTGCTAGGGTGTTCGGGATAAACTTGAGCGCTCTTGTACCCATTTTTGGGTCCATCCAGGGAGGCGCTCAACACAACGAACGAGGCAACCGAACTTATAATGCTTGAACACTCTCACTTAGCCATAGAATTCTATAATTTTAAATTTCGGTGAAGCCCCTAGTGTTCGGAAGACCGAGTTCGAGGCGCTATCCACGCCTGGGCCGGACAAAATCCGGTTCCTCGCTCTAAGCGGCATAAGTCTTTAGGGACTCGAAAAGACCTCTCGAACAGCGACCAGCTCTCGCCTTATCATGACGGTCAGTTTTAGCTTTCTCCACTGAGGCGCTCGCCCAGCTCAACCGGGGCGCAATCGCAGTGGTTCTCCCAGTGCTACCTTAGCCGATACAACGGAACGTAAGGTACCAAAACATGGGAGCCGGGCAAACCCAACTATTGACCCAAGACATGATTCGGAGCCGATGCATATAATGCTATAAGTTCGGGGTGCCGCACTTGTGAAAGTGTTCGGACTTATCACACCATAATGTGGGGAACTTAAGCCCCTGGTGTATTTAGCCGTACCAAAGTGTACGGATGCAACATGTCATAAATGAACATATGTATAAGAAAGAAATGCAATTATAAGCAAAAAGCGATGCATTGTTTATTCAAGAAATACTGCCATGAATGCCGAACAATACAAATAGTGCGGTAAGCAAGGGATGGGACTGTTAAACATGTCCCCCTCCAGGGGTAGGCTGCGGAATGGTGTATAAAACAGATTTAATGCTCGTAATGGAGACCACCTGGATACTCGTCGTAGCCTTTCTCCTCCCCTGGCTGTTGCATCGTGAGTTCGGCAGGTCTACTGCCGGACAGGGCCTCTGGTGAACGGAGTCCTGTGGGTAAGAAAAAAAAAGAGTGACACACTTGGGAGCCCCTGGTGTGGTTGAGCCGCACTCTGGGCCTGTCGTGGTCGTGCCCCTCCCCCTATGCCCATGGTATCTCCAGAGCGTAATGATGTATGCGAAGGACCAGTCTTGCAATTTTGCAAGGGCAGGGGTTGGGGCCGCATTGCTACGCGTGCTTGAAACCTGCCAGGTGGTCTTGTTGTAGGTTACTCCGGGCACGTTTAGCCATGTCCGGTCGCTTAACGGCCGGACTCGAGAATTGCCTTAAGAGGCTGCTCTGTACTTCTGCCGTGAGAGCCGCTGTGTGTTCCTCCGTTCGGAGGGAGCATTCAGTGTTTCTGTTGACCGTGATGACTCCTCGAGGGCCTGGCATCTTGAGCTTGAGGTATGTGTAGTGCGGCACCGCATTGAACTTTGCAAACACGGTCCGTCCGAGCAGAGCGTGATAGCCGCTACGGAACGGAACTATGTCGAAGATTAACTCCTCGCTTTGGAAGTTATCCGGGGATCCAAAGACCACTTCCAGTGTAACTGAGCCTGTACAATTGGCCTCTACACCTGGTATGAAGCCCTTGAAGGTCGTCTTTGTTGGTTTAATCCTTGAGGGGTCTATTCCCATCTTGCGCACTATATCCTGATAAAGCAGGTTCAGGCTGCTGCCGCTGTCCATCAGGACTCTGGTGAGGTGAAATCCATCGACGATTGGGTCTAAAACCAATGCAGCGAATTCGTCGTGACGGATACTGGTGGGGTGGTCCCTTCGATTAAAGGTGATCGGGCAGGAGGACCATGGGTTGAACTTCGGGGCGACTGGCTCCATCGCATATACGTCCCTGAGTGCACGCTTCCGCTCCCTCTTGGGTATGTGGATTGCGTATATCATGTTTACCGTCCGCACTTGTTGGGGGAAACCTTTCTGTCCTATATTGTTCGGCGGTCGGGTCTCTTCCTTGTCATCGCTATGCAGCCCCTTGTCATTATTTTCGGCGATTAACTTGCCTGCCTGCTTGAATACCCAACAATCCCTGTTGGTGTGATTAGCTGGCTTTTTGGGGGTGCCGTGTATCTGGCACGAGCGGTCGAGTATTCGGTCCAAATTGGACGGACCCGGAGTAGTTCTTTTGAATGGCTTTTTCCGCTGATCGGGTTTGGAGCCTCTGAATCCGGCATTGACTGCCGTATCCTCAGTGTTATCGCCGTTAACGCGGCATTTGTTTTTGTTGCGACGCGACCTGCCATTGTGGTCCTTGTTATCCAGACTGCCAGAGTTTTTGCTGAGGTTATTACTGCAGACTAGCCAGCTGTCCTCTCCCGTGCAGAAGCGGGTCATGGGTGATGTGAGGGCTGCCATGGATTTCGTCTTTTCCTGTCCTAGGTGCCGGGCAACCCATTCATCGCGGATGTTATGTTTGAAGGCTGCGAGAGCCTCTGCATCCGGACAGTCGACGATTTGATTTTTCTTTGTTAAGAACCATGTCCAGAATTGTCTGGCCGATTCGTCTGGCTGCTGAATTATGTGGCTGAGGTCATCGGCGTCTGGTGGTCGCACATATGTGCCCTGGAAGTTGTCAAGGAATGCGGCTTCCAGGTCCTCCCAACACCCAATTGATTCTGCTGGCAACCTGTTAAGCCAATGCCGAGGTAGTCCTTTAAGCTTGAGTGGGAGGTATTTGATGGCGTGAAGATCATCGCCGCGGGCCATGTGGATATGAAGGAGATAGTCTTCGATCCAAACCGCGGGATCTGTTGTGCCATCGTAGGATTCAATATTCACGGGTTTAAATCCTTCGGGGATTTGATGATCCATTACTTCATCTGTGAAGCATAGTGGGTGTGGGGCGCCTCTATATTGGGCTATATCACGACGTAGCTCAAGCGAGCTTTGTCTACTGTGCTCGGCCCGGCCGGAGTTGCTGTATCCGGCGCGACGATCGTCGTCGCGCATTGCGGGGCACCCACGCGATCCGTAGATCGATCTTGATTGTCTTGCCTTATCCTCCAATATGTCTCACAAGTCCGGCGCATTCCCCCATGGCTTCATACTTTTCGAGCGGTGCCGGGGTACAGTTCTGGTGGAGGGCCTAGAGGCCTCTCTGTCGCGGCCATGAGGTGGTCGGTCAGCCGTATTGTGCGCTGGTGATGCAGGTTTGTATGCCTCCTCCTATAATCGGGGGAGCAGCTTGCGTTTGGGGTAGCTTTTGGAGGGGCGTTCGAGTTCATACTCTTCGGCCGCAAGGACTTCAGTCCATCTATCGGCTAGCAGGTCTTGATCAGCTCTAAGCTGTTGCTGCTTTTTTTAGGCTGTTCGCTGTGGCCATTAGCCTGCGTTTGAAACGCTCTTGTTCGACAGGATCCTCGGGCACGAGGAATTCGTCGTCGTTGAGGCTTGCCTCGTCTCCGGAGGGAGGCATGTAATTATCATCCTCTACCTCTTCGTCTACTGCTCTCTCATGAGGGCTGGCTTCTCCGTCCTCCTATGCTGAATCTTGCTAGAGGGGGTTGTCTTCGGCACTCTCTGGGGTGTTATTATCTCCGGTGCCGGAATCTCCATTCTTGCTGTGGCGGGATTTAGAGCGGCGCCGCTGACGCCGGCGCTTGGGCTGTTTCTTGGAGGAGTCTTTCTCCGCTGCTTCCTCGCCATTCCCATCCTTTGGGATGTCCACCATGTATATGTCATATGACGAGGTGGTCTTCCAGTGCCCCGTATGCGCTGGTTCTTGGTCGTCTCCGGCATCGTCGTCCATACCGTCGATATCTTCGGAGTCGTAGTCTAGCATGTCGGTTAGATCATCGACAGTGGCTACAAAGTGGGTGGTGGGTGGGCTTTGAATTTCTTCGTCGTCCGCATCCCAACCGTCTTGACCGCAATTCGGCCAGGGCTCTCCTGATAGCGAGAGATACTTTAGCGAATTCAGGACGTCGCCAAAAGGTGAGTGTTGAAATATGTCCGCGGCGGTGAACTCCATGATCGGCGCCCAATCGGATTCGATTGGAGGGGGCGCAGGAGGTTCGGAGTCCGGCACCTCGGAGTCACGAGCTGTACAAGGGACAAGGTTAGTATTCAGCTCCATCGCCATAGGGGTAGCATCCCCCGAGGTGGTGTCTAGCCACCCGTCCTCGATCTGGGCAGCCGGCTCCGAATTGAGGATCGGAGCGGACTCGTGTGCGGCCTCCAGGGCACTGTCCGGTAGCAGAGCTAAATCATGCCCATCGAGACAGTGCGGCGCGCTCGGCTGTGGCTCGAATCCATCGAAGATCAAGTCTCTGCGGATGTCAGCCGTGAAGTTTAGACTTCCAAATCTGACCTAATGGCCACGGGCGTAGCTTTCGATCTGCTCCAGATGGCCAAGCGAATTGGCCCGCAGTGCAAAGCCGCCGAATACGAAGATCTGTCCGGGGAGAAAAGTCTCACCCTGGACTGCGTCGTTGTTGATGATCAAAGGAGCCATCAAGCCTATCGCTGACGACACAGAGGAACTCTCAATCAAAGCAACAATGTTGGTGTCAAAACCGGCGGATCTCGGGTAGGGGGTCCCGAACTGTGCGTCTAGGCGGATGGTAACAGGAGACAAGGGACATGATGTTTTAACCCAGGTTTGGGCCCTCTCGATGGAGGTAAAACCCTACTCCTGCTTGATTGATATTGATGATATGGGTAGTACAAGAGTGGATCTACCACGAGATCAAGGAGGCTAAACCCTAGAAGCTAGCCTATGGTATGATTGTTGCAATTGTTGTCGTCCTACGGACTAAAACCCTCCGGTTTATATAGACACCGGAGAGGGCTAGGGATACACAGAGTCGGTTACAATGGTAGGAGATCTACATATCCGTATTGCCAAGCTTGCCTTCCACGCCAAGGAAAGTCCCATCCGGACACGGGACGAAGTCTTCAATCTTGTATCTTCATAGTCTTGGAGTCCGGCCGATGATGATAGTTCGGCTATCCGGACACCCCCCAGTCCAGGACTCCCTCAGGATATGAATGTCCCCAATAATAAGCATTTAATATTTCTTTTTGACAGTAGGTAGAGGTAGTTGAAAACTTCCAATAGTGATTGTCGGAGATTTTTCAATAACATTAATACCATTCACTTGGAATTGTTCCTTCGGAAAGTGCACCGTATGCTCATTACGATTGATATGAAAAATGACCTTGCTTTTATTACAATCAATAACAGCCCTTGCAGTATTCAAGAAGGGTCTACCAAGGATAATTGACATGTTTTCATCCTCGGGCATCTCAAGTATAACAAAGTCAGCCAAAATAGTAACATTAGCAACAACAACAGGCACATCCTCACAAATACCGATAGGTATGGCAGTTCATTTATCAGCCATTTGCAATGATAATTCAGTAGGTGTGAGTTTATTCAAATCAAGTCTTTTATATAAAGAGAAAGGCATAACACTAACACCAGCTCCCAAATCACATAAAGCAGTTTTAACATAGTTTCTTTTTATGGAGCAAGGTATAGTTGGTATTCCCGGATCTCCAAGTTTTTTAGGTACCCCATCTTTGAAAGTGTAATTAGCAAGCATGGTGGAGATTTCAGCTTCCGGTATTTTTCTCTTATTAGTGATGATATCTTTCATGTACTTTGCATAAGGAGGCATTTTCAAGATATCAGTCAAGCGTGTGCGCAAAAAGACATGCCTAATCATTTCAGCAAAGCGTTCAAATTCTTCATCATCTTTCTTTTTAGTTGACTTAGGTGGAAAGGGCATAGGCTTTTGAACCCATGGTTCTCTTTACTTTCCATGCTTTCTAGCAACAAAGTCTTTTTTATCATATCTTTTATTCTTAGGTTGTGGGTTATCAAGATCAACAGCTGGTTCTATCTCAACATCATTATCTGGTTCTTTATCATTAGGTTGAGTGTTTTCATGAACCTCATCATTATCTTTTTCATTATCAGAAGGTGAGTGTTCATTACAAGATTGAGTTTCAGCATCAGAGATAGAAACTTCATTATCATTATCGGGAGGTTTTTCTATTTCAAGTTCACTAGAGGTAGGCAAAGTTTTATCATTTTTCTTCTTCTTTTTCTTTTTAGAAGAACTAGGTGTAGTGGTGTTGTTCCTTTGAGAATCTTGTTCAATTCTCTTTGGGTGTACCTCAGGATAAAGTGGTTCCTGAGTCGTTTTACCTCCTCTAGTTGCTACTCTAATAGCAAAGTCACTTATATTATTGTTCATTTCATCAAGTAACTCTCTTTGAGATTTAGCAACTTGTTCTAATTGAGTTTGCACCATAGAGGCATGTTTTCCTACACCTCTAACATAATTTAAGATTCTAAATAACAAGTCACTTAAGCGAGCTATCATATCAGAGTTGTATTTCAACTGTTTCATAACATTTGCATTGAAGTGATCTTGCTTTCTAATGTAATTATCAAACTCATAAAGGCATTGACTAGGTTGTTTATTATGAGGATCATCACTATCATTGAATTTCATTAAAGATTTTACCACTACCACCTTGGGTGGTGGTGGCGCTTCAAGCCCATGTATTTCTTCGATAGGTGGTAAATTTTTGACATCCTCGGCCTTAATACCTTTTTCCTTCATAGATTTCTTTGCCTCTTGCATATCTTCAGGACTGAGATATAAGATACCCCTCTTCTTTGGAGTGGGTTTAATAGGTGCTTCAGGAGGAGTCCAATCATCATAATTTTTCAATATGTTATTCAATAAGTCTTCAGCTTGTTAAATAGTTTGTTCCCTGAAAACACAACCAGCACATCTATCTAGGAAGTCCCTAGAAGCATCGGTTAGTCCATTATAGAAGATATCAAGTATTTCACTTTTCTTAAGAGGATGATCAAGCAAAGCATTAAGCAATTGGACAAGCCTCCCCCAAGCTTGTGGGAGACTCTCTTCTTCAATTTGCACAAAGTTAAATATTTCCTGCAAGGCAGCTTGTTTCTTATGAGCAGGGAAATATTTTTCAGAGAAGTAATAGATCATATCCTGGGGACTACGCACACAACCAGGAGCAAGAGTATTGTACCAAGTTTTAGCACCACACTTTAATGAGAACAGAAATAACTTGAGAATATAGTAATAGCGAACCTTCTCATCATGAGCAAAAAGGGTGGCCATGTCATTCAATTTAGTAAGATGTGCCACAACAGTTTCAGTTTCATAACCATGGAAAGGATCAGATTCAACCAAAGTGATTAACTCTAGGTCGACAGAGAACTCCTAATCCTTATCAGCAATAACAATAGGTGAAGTAACAAACTTAGGATCACATTTCATTTTAGCATTCAGAGATCTTTCTTTATATTTGCATAAAAATTTCTCTAGATCATCTCTATCCTTACAAGCAAGAACATCTCTAGTTGCCTCCTCACTCATAATGTAACCTTCTGGTACCTTTGGCAATTCATATCTAGGAGGACTAGTTCTAGTAGGTGTTTAGTTTTTCAGTTTCAAGTTCATCATCAGATTTAACAATATCATGTTGTCTTACTCTAGCAATTTGTTCATCAAGAAATTCACCTAGTGGCACATCATCAAGCAAGGTACTAGCTGAAGGAAATATGCCCTAGAGGCAATAATAAAGTTATTATTTATTTCCTTATTTCATTATAAATGTTTATTATTCATGCTAGAATTGTATTAACCAGAAACATAATACATGTGTGAATACATAGACAAACATAGTGTCACTAGTATGCCTCTACTTGACTAGCTCGTTAATCAAAGATGGTTAAGTTTCCTAACCATAGACATGAGTTGTTATTTGATTAACGGGATCACATCATTAGGAGAATGATGTGATTGACTTGACCCATTCCGTTAGCTTAGCACTTGATCGTTTAGTATGTTGCTATTGCTTTCTTCATGACTTATACATGTTCCTATGACTATGAGATTATGCAACTCCCGTTTACCGGAGGAACACTTTGTGTGCTACCAAACGTCACAACGTAACTGGGTGATTATAAAGGAGCTCTACAGGTGTCTCCGAAGGTACATGTTGGGTTGGCGTATTTCAAGATTAGGATTTGTCACTCCGATTGTCGGAGAGGTATCTCTGGGCCCTCTCGGTAATGCACATCACTATAAGCCTTGCAAGCAATGTGACTAATGAGTTAGTTGCAGGATGATGCATTATGTAACGAGTAAAGAGACTTGCCGGTAATGAGATTGAACTAGGTATTGGATACCGACGATCGAATCTCGGGCAAGTAACATACTGATGACAAAGGGAACAATGTATGTTGTTATGCGGTTTGACCGATAAAGATCTTCGTAGAATATGTAGGAGCCAATATGAGCATCCAGGTTCCGATATTGTTTATTGACCAAGAATAGTTCTAGGTCATGTCTACATAGTTCTCGAACCCGTAGGGCCCGCACGCTTAAGGTTTCGATGACAGTTATATTACGAGTTTATGAGTTTTGATGTACAGAAGGAGTTCGGAGTCCCGGATGAGATCGGGGACATGACGAGGAGTCTCGAAATGGTCGAGATGTAAAGATCGATATATTGGACGACTATATTCGGAGTTCAGAAAGGTTCCGAGTGATTCAGGTATTTTTCGGAGTACCGGAGAGTTACGGAATTCGCCGGGGAGTATATGGGCCTTATTGGGCCATACGGGAATAGAGGGGAGAGGCCAAAAGGAAGGAGGCCTGCGCCCCCCCTCTGGTCCGAATTGGACAAGGGGCACAGCCCCCCTTTCCTTCTTCCTCTCCCCCTCTTTCCCCTTCTCCTACTCCAACAAGGAAGGAGGGAGTCCTACTCCCGGTGGGAGTAGGACTCCCCTTGGCGCGCCCCCTCCTAGGCCGGCTGCCCCCTCCCCCCTTGCTCCTTTATATACGGGGGCAGGGGGGCACCTCTCGTCACAACAACACAAGTTGATCTTCGTGATCGTTCCTTAGCCGTGTGCGGTGCCCCCCTCCACCATATTCCACCTCGGTCATATCGTTGCGGTGCTTAGGCGAAGCCCTGCGGAGGTAGAACATCATCATCGTCACCACGCTGTCGTGCTGATGTAACTCATCCCCGACACCCTGCTGGATCGGAGTCCAAGGATCGTCATCGAGCTGAACGTGTGCTGAACTCGGAGGTGCCGTACGTTCGGTACCTGGATCGGTCGGATCGTGAAGACGTACGACTACATCAACCGCGTTGTCATAACGCTTCCGCTTACGGTCTACGAGGGTACGTGGACAACACTCTCCCCTCTCGTTGCTATGCATCACCATGATCTTGCATGTGCGTAGGAAATTTTTTGAAATTACTACGTTCCCTAACACTAGCATCATCATGAGTAGCATTCATAGCAGAAGTAGCATCATCAATAACTTGCGACATATCAGAATTAATAGAATGTTGTGGAGCTGCAAGTTTACTTATAACAGAAGGTGAATCTAGAGCAGAACTGGATGGCAGTTCCTTACCTCCCCTCGTCTTTGAGGGAAAAATCTTAGTCTTAGCATCCTTCAGATTCTTCATAGTGATAGTATGATAATAATCCCAAGTGACTCAACAAATATAGCTATGCTCCCCGGCAACGGCGCCAGAAAAGGGTCTTGATAACCCACAAGTATAGGGGATCGCAACAGTTTTCGAGGGTAGAGTATTCAACCCAAATTTATAGATTCGACACAAGGGGAGCCAAAGAATATTTGAAGGTATTAGCAGCTGAGTTGTCAAGTCAACCACACTAGGAAATTAATTATCTGCAACAAAGTGATTAGTAGCACAGTAGTATATAGTTCTGATGATAGCAGCAGTAGTAATGGTAACAGTAACAGTGATAGAAGTGATATTGTAGAAGTAACGATAGCAGTAGCAACAGTAATAACTTAGCAAGAATAATATAAGATGAATTCGTAGGCATTGGATCGGTGACTCGCTGGATGATATTCATCATGAGATAGTTATAACCTAGGGCGATACAACACTAACTCCAGTTCATAAATATAATGTAGGCATGTATTCCGTAAATAGCCATACGTGCTTATGGAAAGAACTTGCATGACATCTTTTGTCCTACCCTCCCATGGCAGCAGGGTCCTATTGGAAACTAAGGGATATTAAGGCCTGCTTTTAATAGAGAACCGGAACATAGCATTAACACATTGTGAATACATGAACTCCTCAAACTACGGTCATCACCGGGAGTGGTCCCGACTTCTGTCACTCTGGGGTTGCCGGATCATAACACGTAGTAGGTTGCAACATCAATCTCAAAACATAGTGGATACTAGGGATCAAGCCCTGACAAAACTAACTCGATTACATGATGAATCTCATCCAACTCCTCACCGACCAGCGAGCCTATAAAGGAATTAGTCACTCCCGATGGGGAGCATCATGGAATTGGTGATGGAGATGCGTTGGTGATGACGAAGATCGAAGATCCCCCTCTTCGGAGCCCCAAACGGACTCCAGATCTGCCCTCCCGAGGAAGAACATGGCTTGGCAGTGGCTCCGTCTTGTGAAACGCGATAATTATTTTTCCCTGATTTTTTCTGTAAATATGGAATTTTATAGTGTCAGTTTGGAGGTCAGCGGGGCCACAAGGTGGGCAGCACCCACCTGGGCGCGCCTGGGGGGGCTAGCGCACCCTGGTGGGTTGTTCCCACCCAGATGCCCCCATCAGGTCCATCTTGGCTCCAGAAATTCTCTTTTATTGTATAAAAAATCCTCGCAAAGTTTTGTTCCATTCCGAGAACTTTTATTTCTGCACAAATACAACACCATGGTAGTTCTGCTGAAAACAGCATCAGTCCGGGGTTAGTTTCATTCAAATCATGCAAATTAGAGTCCAAAACAAGAGGAAAAGTCTTAGGAAAAGTAGATACGTTGGAGACGTATCAGCTGACAATTGCCGAAATATTCGCGGGTGAGGACAACACGACACAATATTGGCCAGGTGGTTCATGCGATAATAAGAAGAAAGAGTGTTCCAAGAACAAGAGGGAGAAAGAACTAAAGCCAGCAAATGGTTCATGGAGTTGGAGAAATAAAAGAGTGTTCAAATAATAAGAGAGAGAAAAAAGAAAGATTATTCTTGGAAATAAGTAGGAACGAGAACTAAAGCTGACGATAAATGAGAAATAAGAAGATGAGGCATCGATGACGAACACACTAATGTTGACGTGGTGCTGGTTGGCGCCAATGAAACGGGTTAGCGAAGACGCGAGGAGCAGAAGGTGTAGGGAAAGATGAGGAGAGAAGAACGATAATTATCCCTTCTAGCATATGTGGGATGGAGGCGGAGCTTATTGGCGACTAGGAAACGTTCATGTTCCCACTCTCCTCCAATGTCAATGTGCATTTGCAAAGTTGAATGGACGTTTGAGAATGATATCTGTAGTTATTTGTTGCTTTGTGTCAATAGTATTTTATTAGTTTAACCCACTCTATTATATTGTAAACATGAAAATTTTCATCTTTATTACAATGCACGATGACGATGAGGTTGGCATCATCTGGTTCTAAAGAAGGTGGCTCCAGCGAGAAATGTCCCGCTACTTCACTAAGCCGGTCGGGAATGGGAGGTTTTCACAGAAAAAGGGAAGGTACGTCGTTGGATGAGGTTTTTTGTGTTGAACCCGAGTGTTACAGATAACATTGCAGATAGTCCGTAGCAACGCATGGACGTTCTGCTAGTATTCTTACTATTCCACAATTTACTACTAGCATGACTCTAATATCACCATCTTTATATGTCAAAACAAATCCAAGGAATTAAACTTCTCATATATTCAATGATCTTCATGAAAGTTTATATTATATCCCTCTTGAATATCCATCATATTAGGAATAAATTCATAACCCAATCAAATTGCCATCCTATTTCTAAGACTCTCAAAATGGTATAAGTGAAGCATGAGAGTTCATTAATTTCTTTAAAATATAACCACTACCATGATCTAAAAGATATAAGTGAAGCACTAGAGCAACTGCCTAGCTCAAAAGATATAAGTGAAGCTCAAAGAGTATTCTAATAAATTCACGATTAATGTGTGTCCCTCTCAAAAAGGTGTGTCCAGCAAGGATGATTGTGGCATCTTAAAAAGCAAAAAAAGCAAAGACCCATATAATACACGACGCTCCAAGCAAAACACATATCATGTAGTGACTAAAAATATAGCCTCAAGTAATTTACTAATGGATTGTAGACAAAAGAGGGGATGCCATCCGGAGCATCCCCAAGCTTAGACGCCTGGTTGTCCTTGAATAGTACCTTGGGGTGCCTTGGGCACCCCCAAGATTAGGCTCTTGTCACTCCTTATCCTTAGCCCATAGAAACTTCACTCAGAACTTGAAAACTTCATAACACAAAACTCAACAGAAAACTCGTGAGATCCATTAGTATAATAAAGCAAATCACCACTTTAGGTACTGTTGTAAACTCATTACAATTTTATATTTGGTATACTGTATTCTAACTTTATCATGGCTCATACCCCCGATACAACCCATAGATTCATCAAAACAAGCGAACAACACAATAAAAACAGAATCTGTTAAAAACAGAACAATCTGTAGTAATCTGAACATTAGCCAAACTTCTGTAACTCAAAACATTCTGAAACATTAGGACAACATGGGCAATTTGTATATAAATCTTGTGTAAAAAATTTAGGATTTTATCACGCTCGATTGATTTTTAGAATTTTCTGGACTAGGCGCAAAACTTTCTGTTTTTTCACAGAATCAAATCAACAATCTTCCAAATCCCCAGTCAAAAAAAACAATCTTCCAAATCATCCCAAAGGTCTTACTTGGCACAAACACTAATTTAAACACAAGAGCACCATAACTATAGAATTATAATGGTATATTTATTCAAAAAAATAAAACAAATACTTTAGATTGTCTACCAACAAGCGCTTTTCTTTTAAGCCTTTTAGCTAGGCGTTGATAATTTTGATGAATCTCACATGAAAGACAAGAATTAAAGCACAAATCTAGCATCGTAAAACATGTGACAACCACATTTAAGTATAACATACTTCCTATGCATAGGCATTTTATAAGCAAACAAATCATCAGGGCAAGCAAAAACTAGCATATGCAAGGAAGAAGAATAAAATATTGACAATTTAAACATCAAGAGAGGTAATTTATTGACATGAAGATTTCTACAACCATATTTTTCCTCTCTCATAATAATTACATGTAGGATCATATTCAAATTCAACAGTATAGGTATCATATAACATATTCTCTACATGATCCACATGCATGCAAAGTTGACACTCTTCCAAAATAGTGGGATTATCATCAACTAAAGTCATGACCTCTCCAAACCCATTTTTATCAAAAGTTTCATAATACCGAACAGTCTCCAAATAAGTGGGATTATTTTTAATTAAAGTTGACGCTCTTCCAAGCTCATATTCAATATTATCACAAAAATATTCATCATGAGGCTTAAATAAATTTTCAAGATAATAAGAATCGTTATCACCCCAATCATGGTCATTGCAGTAAGTAGTAGTCATAGGAAAATTATCATCCCCAAGCTTGTAGCTTTGCATATCATTACAATAATTGACATTAGTAGAATTTATAATGGCATCATTGCAATCATGCTTTTCATTCAAAGAGTTATCAAGTATGGGAGTAATAGCAATAATTTCATTTTAAACATAAGGAACCATAGCAAGTTCACCTTCATAAGCACAATTAATATTGACGTCATGGCCACAAGCATAGCAAGCGTAAAATTCCTCACAAGGGGATATTTCATGTGAATCAACGGGGTCATAATTATCTATAGATTCCTACATATCATTATTCTCTTCCAAAGCAATACACATTCTCCCAATAAATTTACTAACATAGGCATTAGAAGCATAGTTTTCATAGTAGTATTTAAGTATGTCAAAATCTTCAGATTTGTAAAGTGGAATATCAAACTTTTCAATCAAAGAAGCAACTTCATAAGCACCCTTAAAAGCAACAATTTTTTTAAATTGTTTGATATCATAGTAACTATAAACTTCCTTGGCATAACAAGATAAGATTTCATTGTCATTCAACTCACATAGATAGGGAAGGTGTATTTTAGGGTTCTTAGAGCAACAAGTAGAATCTCAAATTTCACATAGATTCCAAACACTAGTGCAGAACCGGGCAATAGCACCGGTTCGTAAGGCCCTTTAGTGCCGGTTACATAACCGACACTAAATTGTGGTCACTAAAGCCCCCCCCCCCATTTAGTACCGGTTCAGCACGAACTGGTGCTAAAGGGCAACCACGTGGCACGAGCCAGCTCCGGGGACCTGGAGCCCTTTAGTACCAGTTGGTAACACCAACCGGTACTATAAGGTTTGGTGGGTTTTTAGTTTTATGATTTGTTTTTCATTTAATTTTGTGTTTCCATTTTAATTCTTTTTCGTTTGCTGGTATTTTACGATACTACACATTGTACATGTTATGCATATATATATAAATAGAATTTCTAGTAGAACCAATCATCGAGTTCAACATGATTGTCATGATATTATAAGCGTTCATATATAACACCACAAAAGCAAATCACTTAAGTTCAGAACGAAGAACACAGACATGAAAGGACAAGTAATAATTAAGAGCAGCATGAAGAACTAGCTGAATCACTCCTGCTAGCTACTCTCTCTCTGGTAAAATAGCATAGAACATGTATAGCTCTCCTGATTGATCATACTGGGGCATGCCGATGAACCTGTCTCCTAATCGTGGGTTGCGCTTCTCATTGCTGCCCCCTAGTACTTCTCTGCGATCATTAACAATTTTCCTCCAATCTTTCACTATTAAGCATTCATCGCTTCTAGAAATCCTGAATGCATTCATGTAAAATGCAGGATATCTTGGCCGTAAGCTAACAATTGACATCTGACCTTTAGTCTCGATCCCCTGAGGCACAACTGTCATCGGGAGTCCCTGTTGAAGAACATCGTATAGTACTTAATTAATATACTTAGCAATGAAAGTTTAGCAAAAAAATATGTATGCAAAATATGCACTGAGGACAAATAGTAAATATCTTACCATCATTCCTAAATAGATGTGACCGTAGTTCAATACCATCATTATTGGTCGCACGTTTTGAGTACTAACATTTCTAAGTGCAGGAAGAAAATTTGTCTTGACAGTATGAAGATCCTCAAGCCATGAAACATAATGACTTATCTCCTCGCAGTTTAGTTCAGCTCCGGGACAGTAGTAGGTCCTGTCTACCAAGCGTCGGACATGTTTGTTTGAATGGAGATAAGCTGTCAATAGAAATTAGTTGTCAGTTATTTTTGAAATAAGCAATATCAAAGACAAAAATATAGTTGAGAAGAACTCACATAATGGTAGAACTGGAGGCGTCTGCACATCGACCCATATGTCTCTATTACCTTCAATATCATCTTCCGGACAAATATCAAAGGTGATAACCATACCAGGCTCAAATGCATAAGCCTTGCATAGTGCTTGCCAAGTTTTGCATTCAAAATAGGTGTACGTGTGTGTATTGTATACTTTGACGTTGAAAGTATAACCATCATGCTCAGTTTTCAGGTAAGCTCTCTTTACCTCCATAGTTTCCATATCTTTGAACCTATCTTATCCAAGACAAAAATTCTTGCATGGAAGTGGATGCGCTAGAAGAATAGTGAAAATTAAAAATTATAAGTCAGGCAAATGAAGCATATATAAGTCATACTTAATTACGAAAACAGACTTGTCATTGTGACTTACTGTATCAAATTCGAAAGTCTCATCCAGCTTGATGCTGAATCGCCTACCATCAACAAGGAAATTTATGTCGCACTGGCCGCGCTGGTCTTTACAGTATTGGCACATAATGAAATTTTTTCCGTCGTCAGACGACATTTCCTATGTTCATATTAGGCGAAACATTAAACACTTACTAATTCAATTAATTCAACTACTACTATTAATTCAACTAAGCATTTACTAAAAATAAACTAGTTATATTAATTCAATTAGTTCAACTAAGCATTTACTAAAAATAAAC
Source organism: Triticum aestivum (assembly GCF_018294505.1). NCBI lineage: Eukaryota > Viridiplantae > Streptophyta > Magnoliopsida > Poales > Poaceae > Triticum > Triticum aestivum. The sequence goes on from NC_057804.1 coordinate 598,647,178, forward strand.
TAGTTCTATATATTAATTCAACTAGTTCAACTAAACATTTACTAAAAATAAACTAGTTATATTAATTCAACTAGTTCAAAGTAAGCATTTACTAAAAATAAACTAGTTCTATATATTAATTCAACTAGTTCAACTAAACATTTACTAAAAGTAAACTAGTTATATTAATTCAACTAGTTCAAAGTAAGCATTTACTAAAAATAAACTAGTTCTATATATTAATTCAACTAGTTCAACTAAGCATTTACTAAAAATAAACTAGTTATATTAATTCAACTAGTTCAACTAAGCATTTACTAAAAATAAACTAGTTCTATATATTAATTCAACAAGTTCAACTAAGCATTTTCTAAAAATAAACTAGTTCTATATATTAATTCAACTAGTTCAACTAAGCATTATATTTACTAAAAATAAACAAGTTATTATATTAATTCAACTAGTTCAACTAAGCATTTACTAAAAATAAACTAGTTATATATATTAATTCAACTAGTTCAACTAAGCATTTACTAAAAATAAACTAGTTATATTAATTCAATTAGTTGAACTAAGCATTTACTAAAAATAAACTAGTTCATTCTATATATTAATTCACTAGTTCAAACTAAACATTAACATATTTCTAATTCATCGATGATAACATTTCTAACATTCTAAAGATAAACTAGATAGTTCTAATTCATCTAAACATTATATATAGAAAACAGAAAATAAGTAAAAAAATGTGTGTGTGTGTGTGTAGTGTACGTGTAGTGTGTGTGTGTGTGTGTGTGTTTGTGTGTGTCTGTGTGTATGTGTGTGTGTATGCGTGTGTGTGTAGTGTGTGTGTATGCGTGTGTGTGTGTGTGTGTGTGTGTGTAGTGTGTGTGTGTATGTGTGTATGTGTGTGTGTGTACGTATATGGAGTGGGCCGTCGGGCGCGTACGAGTGGCGGGGCAGCGACGACGGGCGGCGGGGGCCGGGGACGGCGACGAGACGGGCGGCGGCGGCCGGGGACGGCGACAAGACGGGTCGGCGGCGGCCGGGATCGATGGCGACGAGACGAGCGGCGGGGGTGCGCGGCGACGACGACGGGCGGCGGGGGCGGCGACGACGATGGGCGGCGGGGGCGGCGGCGACGATGGGCGGCGGGGGCGCACGGCGACGACGACGACGGGCGGCGGGGGCGCACGGCGACGACGACGACGGGCGGCGGGGGTGGCGAGGGCGACGGCACGACGGCGCGGCGGCGGCATCGGAGACTACGATAGATCGAGAGGACTCTCGCGTGAGAAGTGGAACGAAGTGGTCGACGAGATAACTGAATTTTCGTAAGTGCCATATATATAGGAGGGGCCTTTAGTACCGGTTGGAGCCACCAACCGGTACTAAAGGCCAATTTTGGCCAGCCCAAGCGGCGGGAAACGAGGGCCTTTAGTACCGGTTGGTGGCTCCAACCGGTACTAAATTGGGTGGTGCGCTGCCTGCACAAAATTTAATTAGTGTCATTTAGCTCAAAACAAATTATTAAATGCATGAAAAATATCAAATGAAGGCAGAAATGGTTGAAAGTTGATGGCGTCGCTTTGAATGATGCATACTGAATGCACAAAAAGTCTGGAGTTGTAATAAGTTTTAAAAAATGAAATGCCTTTGTAACAGATGAGTTTAATTTCGTCAGAAACCTGAATACTTCGAAAGAGATTGTCCAGTTTGTAAACGAAGTGCATCCAGTTTTTGCCGTAACCCTCTCTACTTTTTTGAACAATCTATGTGGGTGAAATGATGATACCATGCCAAGTTTCAACTTTTTTAGAGTTCATTTGTAGTGCTTTTCAATTTCCAGGTCATTTAGTTCTCAAAACAAATCATTGAATGCATGAAAAATAGCAAATGAAGGCAGAAATGGTTGAAAGTTGATGGCATCACTTTGAATGGTGCATACTGAATGCAAAAAATATAAGAGCATTTACATCATGATCTTATATTTCTTTACAGTCTAAATTGTCAATATGATCTTATAACATCAAAAATACTTTGATCATCAATGATCTTTGTGTGTACAATCTGAATTGTCAATATGAGTCATCAACGATTTATAAACCGATGAAGACTCATATTGCGGCCACAAATTCTACACATAGAGTTCAATGAAGACCAAGTGCTTGTGATAGTTTGAGAAATAACATATTTAAGGTGGTAAAAGGCTTGTTGGGGGAGCGATGTGGGACTAAAAACAGCTTGCCATAACCTCATTAGTACCGGTTCGTGGTACGAACCGGCACTAAATGGTGATGGTGGGGCCATAGCCTGACCGCAGGCTGACACAGCCCCTTTAGTACCGGTTCGTGGCATGAACCGGTACTAAAGGTTCGCCACGAACCGGTGCTATTGATCGCCGCCACGAATCGGTGCTATTGTACACATTAGTGCCGGCTGAAATTCAAACCGGCACTATTGTGCTTCACGTTTGACCCTTTTTCTACTAGTGAAACATAGCATAGCAAACAATTTCTTTGATTCCATAAGAGTCTCCCCTTTTCAAACAAACAGTTGACGCACAAAATGAGCACAAGATGATCCAAGATGATTTTTCCCTCAACTAAACTAGTTGGGGTTTCAGCACAAGCACAAATGAATCCAAGATGATCCAAGTAGAAAACTTTAAGTGGATCCATAGTTATCTTTATTTTTCTTGTTTCTTTTCTGCTTTTGAGTCATGAAGGAAAAACAGGCAAGCAAACAAACAAGCAAAAAATAAAAGACAAATAGAAAGAAGGCAAATAAAAAGGCAAATGTTTTTATATTTTTATGAAAATGTTTTAGAAGTGGGGGAGAGGAAAACGAGAAGCAAATGGCAAATCATGTAAATGCAAGAGATGAGAGTTTATGATAGGTACTTGGTAGGCTTGATGTAGATCCTCCCCATTAACGATGCCCGAAATTCTTCCTGCTACGTCTTGAGCTTGCGTTGGTTTTTTCCTTGAAGAGAAAGGGTGATGCAGCAAAGTAGAGATAAGTATTTCCCTCAGTTAAGAACCAAGGTATCCAGTAGGAGTGTCGGAGTAATCGGACACGGATAGCCTGAAGATGGTGAGACGATATTTCAAGACATCGGGGCTAGCAAAGCCCCTTAGTCCGACGGCCCGGCCGCTTCTGCCGGCTCTCCATCGGACTGCAACAACCAGCCGGCTGCCAACTGTGCCAACCAGCCGGCTGCCGACTGTAGCCCGAAGCGACATTGACAAGACACCGACGAGACGATCGTACCCGAGCACTATTCACGTGTCATCTCAGCCATCATGTATAGTGTCACTTGTCCCCTGGCACTATTTATGAACTGACCCAGGGGACAAGGATGGCATGCACCATGCCTTACCCATGCCCACTACCAAGCTTACATCCTAAGCTACCCTCTCCTATATAAAGGGGCACACATCCATCCATCCGGGGGATGGACTCCCATGGACACTCACGCATACACGCAAGCAAGCTAGCTAGCAAGAGAGCTAGCTAGCCAGCCACACACTCACGCATGCATACTCAGGCACATGCGGCCATATAGACATATATGAGGCCAGATGCCTATGGCACTGACCTCAGATACAGCTCCAGGAGCACTCTTTATCAGATATACTAGATACACTCAAACATGTAGCAGTAGGAGTATTATCTCTCCAGAGAGCTCCGAAGCTAGGTAAACCTCCCCGTGCTACTCGCATACCCGCTCCCGGGCCTATCAGCAGCAGTCTTACCCTCACACTAAGCCCTTGTGGCATCTGTCGACTCGCAAGCCCCCCGTGAGAATACCACGACAAGGAGGAACACACAAGTCTCCAATAGTTGTACCTGCACAAACAAACAAATACTTGCACCCAACGCGATAAAGGGGTCGTCAGCCCCTTCACGGTTACTTGCAAGGATGAGATATGATAGTGATAGATACAAAAGATAAGTAAAAGTGTGAAATAGAATAAAAATAAGTAAATTGCAGCAAGGTATTCTTGTGCTTTTAATTTTTTGATCCGAACATAATAAGATGAAAGATAGACCCGGGAGCCATAGTTTTCACTACAGGTTTTTCTCCTGAAAGAAAGCATGCGATGGGTAAAACAATTACTGTTGAGCAATTGATAGAAAAGTGCATAGTTATGACGATATCCAAGGCAATGATCATGTATAGGCATCACGTCCGAGACAAGTAGACTGACTCCTGTCTGCATCTACTACTATTACTCCACACATCAACTGCTATCCACATGCATCTAGTGTATTAGGTTAACAAGAACGGAGTAATGCCTAAAGCAAGATGACATGATGGAGAGGGATAGATCCAATCAATATGAAAAAAACCCTGTATTTTTATATTTAATGACAACAATACAAATACGTGGCATGTCCCTTTCTTTCACTAGGATTGAGCACCGCAAGATTGAACCCATTACAAAGCACCTCTCCCATTGCACGAAATATCAATCTAGTTAGCCAAACCAAATCAATAGATCAGAGAGAAATACAAAGCTATATAAATCATGCATAAAAGAGTTAAGGGAAGACTCAAATAATATTCATAGATAATCTGATCATAAACCCATAATTCATTAGATCTCAACAAACACACTGCAAAAGAAGATTACATCGAATAGATCTCCAAGAACATCCCGGAGAACATTGTATTGAAGATCAAAGAGAGAGAAGAAGCCATCTAGATACTAGCTATGGACCCATAGGTCTATGGTAAACTACTCACACATCATAGGAAGGGCCACAAACTAGATGTAGAAGGCCTTCGTGATCGAATCCCCCTCCAGTAGAGTACCGGAAAAGGTCCCCAGATGGGATCTCACGAAGACAGAAACTTGCGGCGGCGGAAAAGTATTTTTGGGTTTCCCTCTGGTCTTTGGGGAATGTTTGGGTATTTATAAACGAAGAATTAGGGTTAGGGGAGCCACGGGGGCCCACAAGCTTAGGGGGTTCCCCCTGAGCTTATTGTCGCCTCGTGGCCCATCTAGCCCCCCTCCCAAAGCTTCCGGGGTGTCTTGTGGTCTAAGAAAAATCGACAAAAAGTTTAGTTCTATTTGGCCTCCATTTGGTATCGATTTTCTGTAAAGACAAAACTAGGAAAAAACAGCAACTGGCATCGGGCACTAGGTTAATAGGTTAGTCCCAAAAATGATATAAAATAGCATAATAATGCATATAAAACATCCAGGATTGATAATATAATAGCATGGAAAATCAAAAATTATAGATACGTTGGAGACGTATCAGGCACCATAGTTAATTGATGTCTTCAATTTGGAGTTGGGTCACTTGATTTTGACCAGGTCAACAATTTCTTAAGGAGCTCTGCCATTCAATTATTTTAATTCACTTTGTTCCCTAATTTTGAAGCTCTTTAATTTGATTGAAGTATTCAATTTTAGATTTGTTTACTATTTTGATCGGGCCAATGATTTTGAAATCAATGAGCAGCAACCAGTCTATAGAATCAATCTCGTGCACCCCTCCACCACCTACAAAAAGAAACGCCACCATCTGATACTGCAACACCAATATAGTACATGCAGCTACCGATGCAGAAATTTCCCCACATTAATATTAGTTTATTAGCGGATAACACAGAATCACACCACAAAAGGCCCACCAAATCACCGTGTTATCAAAAAAGCACCCCATCATCTCCTTGCCCACTGAACTAAATATTCCATCGATTCGAAAATATGAGGGGTATTAGTTTTTTGGAAAGTTAAATTCCTTTAACTTTGACCAAGTTTATAGCCAAAATATCGACATCCACAATATTAAACAAAATAATATGGAAATTCATTTCATGATGAATCTAATTATATCAATTTGTTATTATGAATTTTGATAAATTTATCTACAAATTTGATCTAACTTAAGCGGGTTTGACTTTTCAAAAAAGTAATACACCTTGTATTTTGAAATAGAGTGGGTATTCTTTTAAGATACCAAACAACATCAACGGCGCAGCAAAGCGTGCCCAACCCTTCTAGTTTCGATTGAAGCTACATGACACATGAGAGTCTGAAGCTGAGCTTTGTTATTTTTGGTATGAAGCCCGTGAGCTGTATGAACGAATGGTGTTGTTTTTATTTTACACCTACGAAGTTACATAATGAGGTGGCAACAAGTAATTAGAGGAGGTGAGTCCCACAACGAAATTCAGGGGGTAGAGGGCCTTCTTTGTTTGTCTTTTTCGGTTTCTAGTTTTTTGATAAAAGAAGTATATACCGATTACACCCGGCCTTTGTACCAGCAAGATATCCAAAGGCATCTAGGATACACATAACCAAAAAAAGAAAATAAGAAGAACAGAAGAAAAAAAGATCCCGCCACAGATATCAATCACTAGCATCAGCAGCACTCTAACCACTAAAGACAACACCCATATTACAAAAAAGGTTCTCCAAAAGCAATGTCTCTAAGAAGGAAACAATGCACAAGCATTGTCATTGCCCGATCGAAAATCATGGTTTTCACCCTAAAGAAAGTACGAGTTGACCCAAAAAACAATGCCTTCAACAAGGCCATTACTAGGTACATCCAATAAATGCCAGACCTTAGGTTTTCACCTTGAGAGTTGAGACTCGGCACTCGAGAAGCACCACCAAAAATGCAGTCTCTACTGCTGCCGTCCCGCTTGCCGAGGCCGCTGTTGCAAGTCAGAAAACACCTGGCACACAATCTCCGTCACATCCAATACACCCTTCCACCAAAGTTTCAAGACCTCCAATCACAGTCGCCATGACTTTCTCCACCTCTTTCAAAGCCTTGGGAATCTTGACTTAGACATGTCCCATGGCACCGACAAGAAAGCGAAGCATTGCACCGCACCCGCTTGAATCCACAGCGGCTGATAATATGGGCGCACACGACCGGATCCTTTCCGATCTAGATATCTAGGAGCACCATGCGCAATCCGCGTAGATCTCTGACGGAGAAGAATAGAATACATTGGCACCCAGATCGAGGAGGCCAGCATCATGTAGAATGGTGACTTGGCGCAAGAAGAGCTAGGGCCAAAGCACCATTATTTTGTCCAAGCTAGGAGCCCCCACGCTGCCAACCGGCTCCCTCCTGGACCGGTCGTCCGATCCTCCACCGGCAGCCTGTATGCCAGGCCGACAGAGAAGAAGACAACCTGCGCCGCCCAAAGCCCACGTCAATGACCGCAACGACCTCGAGCACGTCGGATGTGAGGCCACCACCATGTTGTTGATGTAGGGCCGCGCGACCACGCCACCACCGCAGACCACGTCGCCGCGCCCCTCACCTAGCACCGCATCCCACCAGCAAACGCTGCCCGCACCGTCATCCACCATGGAAGGACCACCACCAACTCCCGAGGCTGTCACCCCGGTTCCCAATCTCCGCCCCATCACCGTGCCGTCCGGGGCGATGCGCCGACACACCAAAGAGTTCACCGCATGGGAGAAATCGCCATGTGAGAAGGCAGCCCCGCCACTGCTGTCAGCCAAGGGGTTTTGCCCGCCGGCGTCCTACGTCGGCAGCGGAGGAGATAATGGAGAAAAACTGGGGGCGGCGGCAGGTAGGGTTTCCACCCGAACCGCCCCTCAGGAGAGTGACTCGGGGGCCTTTTCTTCAGTTTCTAGTAGATTAGGGAAAAGAGGAGTTCATATGTAGGATTTCGTTCAATTTGTCCATAATTGTATGAATTTTGTTGTACTAGTCCCCGTCCAGCACCGGCTGCATAAGAGCATCTCCAATAGATGATGTAAATTTGGAGATGTAAAACTAGGTGTTGTATAATTTACATCACCAAAAAGTGCTTTTTACATCTCCAAAAAAGAGCCAACTCCAACAGATGATGTACATTTGTGATGTAAAACTCCAACTCCAACAGATGATGTATTTGAAGATGTAAAACTAGGGTACTGAACCTACCGTTGAAACTGTCGAACCCGGACAGCAGGAAGTTCAGAGATTTGGTCAGTCACCAAGTGGCCTGGTGCTGCCGCTCGAGCTCATGGCTGTGGCTGGAGATGCGTGCCCAGCCCTTTGGCCGCCTTCTTCAGGATCTGGAGGTGCAGCGTGAGCTTCGGCTCGGGCCCAACCGCCGCCCCATCAACATCAGCTTGCTGAACGAGGCCGCCGCCTTTGAGGCTCAAGCGCGGCCGCGAGTCGAACGGTGTGGCGGAGAAGAATGTGACGCCCGGATAATCAGGCTACAGTAATCCCATGTTACAATGCCATGTCACCACGGTTACTGTTGCTAATCTCTCGTTAGTTCAAAACCGGTTCAAAGTCAAATTCAAAATATGTCAAACAACAAAAAATTTCAAACTTTAAAACTAAAATGTTCAGAGTGTGCCAATTAATGTTTAGGAATTTAAGGTGAAGGAAACACAGTTTTATAGAATGCATAAATATTTTAAATTGAATTAAAACAAAAAAGGAAATAAATAGATAAAAAGGAAAAGGAAAAGGAAAAACTAAAACTAACAACAACAAAATAAAATGGGAACCTCCCCCTCCCCCCACGGCCCACTGGCCCAGCTGGCAAGCCAGCCCACCTGGCTCAGCCGGCCCACCCCGCCGCCTTAACCCCCGCTCCCCCCGTAACCCTAGCGCCCCACTCCCCCCCACGTCGCCACCTTCCCCCTCCTGATCCAGATTGGATCGGGGCCGATCCCGCGCCCCCGCTGCTCAGCGCCATCTGCCTCCCCGCCGCCCGTCATCGGAGCTCCCTCGCCGTCCTGCCTCCGCCACCTCGCCGAACTGCTTCCACTCCGGTTCCGTCGTCCCCGACACCCTCCACGAGCCCCGCTGCCCCGTGCCCTACATCACAGGTGAGGCCACGGCCTCCCTCTCCCCTTCGCCCCATTCGCTTCCCGAAGCCACGCCCACTGCGGACCTTGATACGTCTCCGTCGTATCTACTTTTCCAAACACTTTTGCCCTTGTTTTGGACTCTAACTTGCATGATTTGAATGGAACTAACCCGGACTGACGCTGTTTTCAGCATAACTGCCATGGTGTTATTTTTGTGCAGAAATAAAAGTTCTCGGAATGACCTGAAAATCCACGGAGCAACTTTTTGGAATTAATAAAAAATATTGGCAAAAGAATCAACGTCAGGGGGCCCACACCTTGTCCACGAGGGTGGGAGCGCCCTGCCCCTAGGGCGCGCCCCCTGCCTCATGGGCCCCCTGGACCTCGACCGACCTTAATTCCAACTCCATATATTCACGCTCGCAGAGAAAAAATCAGAGAGAAAGATTCACCGCGTTTTACGTTACGGAGGTGCCGCCAAGCCCTAAACTCTCTCGGGAGGGCTGATCTGGAGTTTGTTTGGGGCTCCGGAGAGGGGAATCCGTCGCCGTCGTCATCATCAACCATCCTCCATAAGCAATTTCATGTTGCTCACCGCCGTGCATGAGTAATTCCATCGTAGGCTTGCTTAGGGTTTGATCCCTAGTATCCAGTATGTTCTGAGATTGATGTTGCTATGACTTTGCTATGCTTAATGCTTGTCACTAGGGCCCGAGTGCCATGATTTCAGATCTGAACCTATTATGTTTTCATGAATATATGTGAGTACTTGATCCTATCTTGCAAGTCTATAGTTACCTATTATGTGTTATGATCCATTAACCCCAAAGTGACAATAATCGGGATACTTCTCAGTGATGACCGTAGTTTGAGGAGTTCATGTATTCACTAAGTGTTAATGCTTTGGTCCGGTTCTCTATTAAAAGGAGGCCTTAATATCCCTTAGTTTCCATTAGGACCCCGCTGCCACGGGAGGGTAGGACAAAATATGGCATGCAAGTTCTTTTCCATAAGCACGTATGACTATATTCGGAATACATGCCTACATTACATTGATGAACTGGAGCTAGTTCTGTGTCAACCTATGTTATGACTATTACATGAGGAATCGCATCCGACATAATTATCCATCACTGATCCAATGCCTACGAGCTTTTTGTTGGAAATATGCCCTAGAGGAAATAATAAAATGGTTATTATTATATTTCCTTGTTCATGATAATTTCCTATTGTTCATGCTATAATTGTGTTATCCGGAAATCGTAATATATGTGTGAATACATAGACCACAATATGTCCCTAGTGAGCCTCTAGTTGACTAGCTCGTTTATCAATAGATGGTTACGGTTTCCTGACCATGGACATTGGATGTCATTGATAACGGGATCACATCATTGGGAGAATGAGGTGATGGACAAGACCCAATCCTAAGCATAGCACAAGATCGTGTAGTTTGTTTGCTAGAGCTTTTCTAATGTCAAGTATCATTTCCTTAGACCATGAGATCATGTAACTCCCAGATATCGTAAAAGTGCTTTGGGTGGACCAAATGTCACAACGTAACTGGGTGGCTATAAAGGTATACTACAGGTATCTCCGAAAGCATCTGTTGGGTTGACATGAATCGAGACTGGGATTTGTCACTCCGTATGACGGAGAGGTATCTCTGGGCCCACTCGGTAATGCATCATCATAGTGAGCTCAATGTGACCAAGTAGTTGATCACGGGATCATGCATTACGGTACGAGTAAAGTGACTTGCCGGTAACGAGATTCAACGAGGTATTGGGATACCGACGATCGAATCTCGGGCAAGTAACGTACCGATTGACAAAAGGAATTGTATACGGGATTACTTGAATCCTCGACATCATGGTTCATCCGATGAGATCATCGAGGAGCATGTTGGAGCCAACATGGGTATCTAGGTCCCGCTATTGGTTATTGACCGGAGAGTCGTCTCGGTCATGTCTGCGTGTCTCCCGAACCCGTAGGGTCTACACACTTAAGATTCGGTGACGCTAGGGTTGTAGAGATATTAGTATGCGGTAACCCGAAAGTTGTTCAGAGTCCCGGATGAGATCCCGGACATCACGAGGAGTTCCGGAATGGTCCGGAGGTGAAGATTTGTATATAGGCAGTCCAGTTTCGGCCATCGGGAAAGTTTCGGGGGTCATCAGTATTGTACCGGGACCACCGGAAGGGTCCCGGGGGTCCACCGGGTGGGGCCACCATCCTGGAGGGCCCCATGGGCTGAAGTGGGAAGGGAACCAGCCCCTAGTGGGCTGGTGCGCCCCCCTTGGGCCTCCCCCTGCGCCTAGGGTTGGAAACCCTAGGGGTGGGGGGCGCCCAACTTGGCTTGGGGGGCAAGTCCCCCCCCCTTGGCCCCCCCCCCCTTGAGATGGGATCTCTAGGGGCCGGCGCCCCCCAGGGCCCCTATATAAAGAGGGGGGACGGCTGCGCACCCCTGCTCCTGGTGCCTCCCTCTCCCTCCGTAACACCTCTCCCTCTCGCTGAGCTTGGCGAAACCCTGCCGAGATCGCCGCTACTTCCACCACCACGCCGTCGTGCTGCTGGATCTCCATCAACCTCTCCTTCCCCCTTGCTGGATCAAGAAGGAGGAGATGTCTTCCCCAACTGTACGTGTGTTGAACGCGGAGGTGTTGTCCGTTCGGCGCTAGGATCATCGGTGATTTGGATCACAACGAGTACGACTCCATCATCCCCATTCTCTTGAACGCTTCCGCTCGCGATCTACAAGGGTATGTAGATGCACTCCTCTCTCTCGTTGCTAGATGACTCCATAGATTGATCTTAGTGATGCATAGAAATTTTTTATTTTCTGCTACGTTCCCCAACAGTGGCATCATGAGCTAGGTCTATGCGTAGTTTCTATGCACGAGTAGAACACAAGATTGTTGTGGGCGTTGGTTTTGTCAATTTTCTTGCCACTACTAGTCTTATCTTGTTTCGGTGGCATCGTGGGATGAAGCGGCCCGGACCGACCTTACACGTACGCTTACGTGAGACAGGTTCCACCGACTCACATGCACTAGTTGCATAAGGTGGCTAGCGGGTGTCTGTCTCTCCCACTTTAGTCGGATCGGATTCGATGAAAAGGGTCCTTATGAAGGCTAAATAGAAATTGGCATATCACGTTGTGGTTTTGGCGTAGATAAGAAATGTTCTTGCTAGAAACCTATAGTAGCCACGTAAAAACATGCAACAACAATTAGAGGACGTCTAACTTGTTTTTGCAGCATATGCCTTGTGATGTGATATGGCCAAAAGGATGTGATGAATGAAATATATGTGATGTATGAGATTGATCATGTTCCTGTAATAGGAATCACGACTTGCATGTCGATGAGTATGACAACCGGCACGAGCCATAGGAGTTGTCTTTATTTTTGTATGACCTGCGTGTCATTGAATAACTCCATGTAATTACTTTACTTTTTTGCTAAACCGTTAGCCATAGAAGTAGAAGTAATCGTTGGCGTGACAACTTCATGAAGACACGATGATGGAGATCATGGTGTCATGCCGGTGACGATGATGATCATGGCGCCCCGAAGATGGAGATCAAAAGGAGCAAAATGATATTGGCCATATCATGTCACTATTTGATTGCATGTGATGTTTATCATGTTTTTGCATCTTATTTGCTTAGAACGACGGTATTAAATTAGATGATCCCTCATAATAATTTCAAGAAAGTGTTCCCCCTAACTGTGCGCCGTTGCGGAAGTTCGTTGTCTCAAAGCACCACGTGATGATCGGGTGTGATAGATTCTAACGTTCACATACAACGGGTGTAAGCCAGATTTACACATGCAAAACACTTAGGTTGACTTGACGAGCCTAGCATGTACAGACATGGCCTCGGAACACAAGAGACCAAAAGGTCGAACATGAGTCATATAGAAGATACGATCAACATGAAGATGTTCACCGATGATGACTAGTCCGTCTGACGTGATGATCGGACATGGCCTAGTTGACTCGGATCATGGATCACTTAGATGACTAGAGGGATGTCTATCTAAGTGTGAGTTCATTATATAATTTGATTAGATGAACTTAATTATCATGAACTTCGTGTAAAATCTTTGCAATATGTCTTGTAGATCAAATGGCCCACGCTAATGTTGCCCTCAACTTCAATGCGTTCCTAGAGAAAACCAAGCTGAAAGACGATGATAGCAACTATACGGACTGGGTCCGGAACTTGAGGATCATCCTCATAGCTGCCAAGAAAGCATATGTCCTAGATGCACCGCTAGGTGAAGCACCCATTTTCCCAGCAACTCAAGACATTATGAATGTCTGGCACTCGCGTAGTGATGATTACTCCCTGGTTCAGTGCGGCATGCTTTACAGCTTAGAACCGGGGCTCCAAAAGCGTTTTCAGCAGCACGGAGCATATGAGATGTTCCAAGAGCTGAAAATGGTTTTCCAAGCTCACACCCGGGTCGAGAGATATGAAGTCTCCGACAAATTCTACAGTTGTAAGATGGAGGAGAATGGTTCTGTCAGCGAGCACATACTCAAAATGTCTGGGTTGCACAACCTCTTATCTCAGCTGGGAGTTAATCTCTCGGATGACGCGGTGGTCGACAGAATCCTCCAGTCTCTCCCACCTAGCTACAAGAGCTTTGTGATGAACTTTAATATGCAGGGGATGGTGAAAACCATTCCTGAGGTATATTCAATGCTGAAATCAGCGGAGGTGGAGATCAAAAAGGAACAATAAAACCACTAGTTTCAAGAAAGGCAAGGGTAAGAAGAACTTCAAGAAGGACAGCAAGGGAGTTGCCGCGCCCGATAAGCCAGTTGTCGGGAAGAAGCCAAAGCATGGACCCAAACCTAAGACTGAGTGCTTTTATTGCAAGGGAAGCGGACACTGTAAGCGGAACTGCCCCAAGTACTTAGCTGACAAGAAGGCCGGCAACACCAAAGGTATATGTGATATACATGTAATTGATGTGTACCATACCAGTACTCGTAGTAGCTCCTGGGTATTTGATACTGGTGCTGTTGCTCATATTTGTAACTCAAAACAGGAGCTAGGGAATAAGCGGAGACTGGCGAAGGACGAGGTGATGATGCGCTTCGGGAATGGTTCCAAGGTCGATGTGATCGCCGTAGGCACGCTACCTCTACATTTACCTACTGGATTAGTTTTAAACCTCAATAATTGTTATCTAGTGCCAGCTTTGATCATGAACATTGTATCTGGATCTCGTTTAATACGAGATGGCTACTCATTTAAATCCGAGAATAATGGTTGTTCTATTTATATGAGAGATATGTTTTAGGGTCATGCCCCGCTGGTCAATGGTTTATTCTTAATGAATCTCGAACGTGATGTTACACATATTCATAGTGTGAATACCAAAAGATGTAAGGTTGATAACGATAGTCCCACATACTTGTGGCACTGCCGCCTTGGTCACATTGGTGTCAAATGCATGAAGAAGCTCCATGCTGATGGACTTTTAGAGTCTCTTGATTACGAATCAATTGACACATGCGAACCATGCCTCATGGGCAAAATGACCAAGACTCCGTTCTCTGGAACAATGGAGCGAGCAACCAACTTATTGGAAATCATACATACTGATGTGTGCGGTCCAATGAGCGTTGAGGCTCGCGGAGGCTATCGTTACGTTCTCACTCTCACTGACGACTTGAGTAGATATGGGTATGTCTACTTGATGAAACACAAGTCTGAGACCTTTGAAAAGTTCAAGGAATTTCATAATGAGGTAGAGAAGCAACGTGACTGATAGATAAAGTTCTTACGATCAGATCGTGTGGGAGAATATTTAAGTCATGAATTTGGTACGCACTTAAGGAAATGTGGAATTGTTTCAAAACTCATGCCGCCTGGAACACCTCAGCGTAACGGTGTGTCCGAACATCGTAATCGCACTCTATTGGATATGGTGCGACCTATGATGTCACTCACCGATTTACCGCTATCATTTTGGGGATACGCTCTAGAGACAGCTACATTCACTTTAAATAGGGCACCGTCTAAATCTGTTGAGACGACACCGTATGAATTATGGTTTGGGAAGAAACCTAAGCTATCGTTTCTAAAAGTTTGGGGATGTGATGCTTATGTCAAGAAAATTCAACCTGAAAAGCTCAAACCCAAGTCGAAAAAATGCGTCTTCATAGGATACCCTAAGGAAACCATTGGGTATACCTTCTACCTCAGATCCGAAGGCAAGATCTTTGTTGCCAAGAACGGGTCCTTTTTGGAGAAAGAGTTTCTCTTGAGAAGAGTAAGTGGGAGGAAAGTAGAACTCGATGAAGTACTACCTCTTGAACCGAAAAGTAGTGCAGCTTAGGAAGATGTTCCTGTGGTGCCTGCACCGACTAGAGAGGAAGTTAATGATGATGATCAAGGTACTTCGGATCAAGTTTCTACTGAACTTTGAAGGTCCACAAGGACACGTTCCACACCAGAATGGTATGGGAACCCTGTCCTGGAAATCATGTTGTTAGACAACGGTGAACCTTCAAACTATGAAGAAGCGATGGCGGGCCCAGATTCCAACAAATGGCTTGAAGCCATGCAATCCGAGATAGGATCCATGTATGAAAAAAAATTATGGACTTTGACAAACTTGCCCGATGATCGGTGAGCGATAGAGAATAAATGGATCTTTAAGAAGAAGATGGGCGCGGATGGTAATGTTACCATCTATAAGGCTTGACTTGTCGCTAAGGGTTATTGACAAGTTCAAGGGGTTGACTACGATGAGACCTTCTCACCCATAGCAAAGCTGAAGTCCGTCCAAATCATGTTAGCAATTGCCGCATACTATGATTATGAGATATGGCAAATGGACTTTGAGGGAGTGCTGGACTAGGGGGTGTCAGGATAGCCGGACTATCATCATCGGCCGGACTCCAAGACTATGAAGATACAAGATTGAAGACTTCGTCCCGTGTCCGGATGGGACTTTCCTTGGCGTGGAAGGCAAGCTTGGCGATACGGATATGTAGATCTCCTACCATTGTAACCGACTCTGTGTAACCCTAGCCCTCTCCGGTGTCTATATAAACCGGAGGGTTTTAGTCCGTAGGACGAACAACCATTACAACAATCATACCATAGGCTAGCTTCTAGGGTTTAGCCTCCTTGATCTCGTGGTAGATCCACTCTTGTACTACCCATATCATCAATATCAATCAAGCAGGAGTAGGGTTTTACCTCCATCGAGAGGGCCCGAACCTGGGTAAAAACATCGTGTCCCTTGTCTCCTGTTACCATCCGCCTAGCCGCACAGTTCGGGACCCCCTACCCGAGATCCGCCGGTTTTGACACCGACATTGGTGCTTTCATTGAGAGTTCCTCTGTGTCGTCACCGATAGGCTTGATGGCTTCTTCAATCAACAACAACACCGTCCAGGGCGAGACTTTTCTCCCCGGACAGTCTTCGTATTCGGCGGCTTTGCACTGCGGGCCAATTCACTTGGCCATCTGGAGTAGATCGAAAGCTACGCCCCTGGCCATCAGGTCAGATTTGGAAGCCTAAACTTCACAGCGGACATCCGCGGAGACTTGATCTTCGACGGATTCGAGCCACAGCCGAGCGTGCCGCACTGTCACGATGGGCATGATCTAGCTCTGCCGCCAGACAATACCTTGGAGGTCGCACACGGATCCGCTCCGACCCATAGTTCGGAGCCGACCGCGCAGATCGAGGAGCGGTGGCTGGACACCGCCTCGGGAGCTGTAACTGCTACGGCGATGGAGCCAAATACCGACCTTGTCCTTTGCAAAGCTCGTGACTCCGAGGTGCCGGACTCCCTGCCGGACTCCGAACCTCCTGCGCCCCTGCCGATCGAATCCGATTGGGCGCCGATCATGGAGTTCACCGCTGCGGACATCTTTCAGCACTCACCCTTTGGTGATATCCTAAATTCGCTGAAGTATCTCTCGTTATCAGGAGAGCCCTGGCCGGACTGCGGTCAGGATGGTCAGGATGCGGACGGCGAAGAAATTCGAAGCCCACCCACCACCCACTTTGTAGCCACTATCGACGATCTAACCGACATGCTAGACTACGACTCCGAAGACATCGACGGTATGGACGATGATGCCGGAGACGATCAAGAACCAGCGCCTACAGGGCACTGGAAGACCACCTCGTCATACGACATATACATGGTGGACACCCCAAAGGATGGGGACAGCAAAGAAGCAGCGGAGGCAGATTCCTCCAAGAAACAGCCCAAGCGCCGACGTCAGCGGCGCCGCTCTAAACCCCGCCATAGTAAGAATGGAGATTCCGGCACCGGAGATAATAACACCCCAGAGAGTGCCGAAGACAACCCCCTCCAGCAAGATTCAGCACAGGAGGACGGGGAAGCCAGCCCTCAAGAGAGAGCGGTAGATGAGGAGGATGACAATTACATGCCTTCCTCCGAAGACGAGGCAAGCCTCAACGATGATGAATTCGTCGTGCCCGAGGATCCCGTCGAACAAGAGCATTTTAAACGCAGGCTAATAGCCATGGCGAACAGCCTAAAGAAAAAGCAGCAACAACTTCGAGCTGATCAAGACCTGCTGGCCGACAGATGAACCGAGGTCCTCGCGGCCGAAGAGTCTGAACTCAAATGCCCCTCCAAAAGCTACCCAAAATGCAAGTTGCTCCCCCGACTAGAGGAGGAAGCATACAAACCTTCATCACCAGTGCACAATACGACAGACCGACCACCTCGTGGCCGCAACAGAGAGGCATCTAGGCCCTCCGCCAGAACCGTACCCCGGCACCGCTCGAAAAGCGCGAAGCCACAAGGGAATGCGCCGGACTTGCGAGATATATTAGAGGACAAGGCAAGACAATCCAGATCTATCTACGGATCAGGTGGGTGCCCCACGACCCACGACGACTACCGTCGCGCCGGATATAGCAACTCCGGCCGGGCCGAACACAGCATACAAAGCTCTCTAGAGCTACGTCGTGATATTGCTCAATATAGAGGCGCCGCACACCCACTATGCTTCACAGACGAAGTAATGGATCATCAAATCCCTGAAGGTTTTAAACCCGTGAACATTGAATCCTACGATGGCACAACAGACCCCGCGGTTTGGATCGAAGATTATCTCCTTCACATCCATATGGCCCGTGGTGACGATCTCCACACCATCAAATATCTCCCACTCAAGCTTAAAGGACCAGCTCGACATTGGCTTAACAGCTTGCCAGCAGAATCAATTAGGTGTTGGGAGGACCTGGAAGCCGCATTCCTTGACAACTTCTAGGGCACATATGTGCGACTAGCTGACGCTGATGACCTAAGCCACATAATTCAGCAGCCAGACGAATCGGCCAGACAATTCTGGACACGGTTCCTCACAAAGAAAAATCAAATCATCGACTGTCCGGATGCAGAGGCCCTCGCATCCTTCAAACATAACATCCGTGACAAGTGGCTGGCCCGACACCTAGGACAGGAAAAGCCGAAATCCATGGCAGCCCTCACATCACTCATGACCCGCTTCTGTGCGGGAGAGGACAGCTGGCTAGCTCGCAGTAACAACCTCAGCAAAAATTCCGGCAGTCCGGACAGCAAGGACCGCAATAGCAGGTCGCGTCACAACAAAAACAAACGCCGCATTAACGGCGATAACACTGAGGATATGGCAGTGAACGCCGGATTCAGAGGCTCTAAACCCGGTCAGCGGAAAAAGCCATTCAAAAGAACTACTCCTGGTCCGTCCAATTTGGACCAAATACTCGACTGCTTTTGCCAGATACATGGCACCCCTGAAAAGCCAGCCAACCACACCAACAGGGATTGTTGGGTATTCAAGCAGGCAGGCAAGTTAATTGCCGAAAACAATGACAAGGGGCTGCATAGTGATGACGAGGAGGAGACCCGGCTGCCAAACAGTAGAGGACAGAAGGGTTTCCCCCCACAAGTGCGGACAGTAAACATGATATACGCAACCCACATACCCAAGAGGGAGCGGAAGCGTGCACTTAGGGACGTATATGCGATGGAGCCAGTCGCCCCGAAGTTCAACCCATGGTCCTCCTGCCCGATCACTTTTGATCGAGGGGACCACCCCACCAGTATCCGCCATGGTGGATTCGCCACATTGGTTTTAGACCCAATCGTCGATGGATTTCACCTCACTAGAGTCCTGATGGACAGCGGCAGCAGCCTGAACCTGCTTTATCAGGACACAGTGCGCAAGATGGGTATAGACCCCTCAAGGATTAAACCTACAAAGACGACCTTCAAAGGCGTCATACCAGGTGTCGAGGCCAATTGTACAGGCTTAGTCACACTGGAAGTGGTCTTCGGATCCCCGGATAATTTTCGAAGCGAGGAGTTAATCTTCGACATAGTCCCGTTCCGCAGTGGCTATCACGCTTTGCTCGGACGAACCGCGTTCGCAAAGTTCAACGCGGTGCCGCATTATGCATACCTCAAGCTCAAGATGCCAGGCCCTCATGGAGTCATCACGGTCAACGGAAACACTGAACGCTCCCTCCGAACGGAGGAACACACAGCGGCTCTCGCGGCAGAAGTACAGAGCAGCCTCTTAAGGCAATTCTCGAGTCCGGCCGTTAAATGACCGGACATGACTAAACGCGCCCAGAGTAACATACATCAAGACCACCTGGCACGTTCCGAGCACGCGTAGCAATGCGGCCCCAACCCCAGCCCTTGCATGACTGCAAGGCGAGCTCTTTGCGTACATCATTATGCTCTGAAAATACCATGGGCATAGGGGGAGGGGCACGACCACGATAGGCCCAGAGTGCGGCTCAACCACACCAGGGGCTCCCACGTGCGTCACCATTTTTTTCTCTTTTTTTTCCACAGGACTCCGTTTACCAGAGGCCCTGTCCGGCAGTAGATCTGCCAAACTCACAATGCAACAGCCAGGGAGGGACAATGGCTACGACGAACACTCAAGTGGTCTCCATTGTGAGCATTAAATCTGTTTAATACACCATTCCAGAGCCTACCCCTGGAGGGAGACATGTCTAATAGTCCAAACCCTTGCTTACCGCACTATTTGTATCGTTCTGCACTCATAGCAGAATTCCTTGAATAAACAATACATCACTTTTTGTTTATAATTGCATTCCTTTTTTCATTATATGTTCATTTATGACATCTTGCATCTGTACACTTTGGTACGGCCGAATACACCAGGGGCTTATGTTCCCCGCATTATGGTGTGATAAGTCCGAACACTTTCACAAGTGCGGCACCCCGAACTTATAGCATTATATGCATCGGCTCCGAATCATGTCTTGGGTCAATAGTTGGGTTTGCCTGGCTCCCATGTTTTGGTACCTTACGTTCCGTTCTATCGGCTAAGGTAGCACTGGGAGAACCACTACGATTGCGCCCCGGTTGAGCTGGGCGAGCGCCTCAGTGGAGAAAGCTAAAACTGACCGTCATGATAAGGCGAGAGTTGGTCGCTGTTCGAGAGGTCTTTTCGAGTCCCTAAAGACTTATGCCGCTTAGAGCGAGGAACCGGCTGTGCCCGGCCCAGGCGCGGATAGCGCCCCGAATTCGGTCTTCCGAACACCAGGGGCTTCGCCGAAATTTAAAATTATAGAATTCTATGGCTAAGTGAGAGTGTTCAAGCATTATAAGTCCGGTTGCCTTGTTCGTTGTGTTGAGAGCCTCCCTAGATGGACCCAAAAATGGGAACAAGAGCGCTCAAGTTTATCCCGAACACCCCAGCACTCGTGGCATGGGGGCTGAAGCCGACAACTTGCCATCTCTCAGATTTGATAAACGGCCACACAGAAGGTAATATTTTAAATCAATAAGCGTTGCTTAGTGCATATGAAACAAAGTTTTTAGCGCACAGGATAACACAATGCGAGTCTACTAAAAAATTACATCTTTGGGGCACTCATCCGCAATCTTGTGGGCACCCTTCAGGACACTCTTATGGTACATTTCGGGCGTACGATACTCCTTGCCCGCCGGCGGCGCGTCCGTGATAAGCCTCTCAGCATCCAGCCTGCCCCAATGCACCTTTGCGCGGGCAAGGGCCCGACGGGCACCTTCAATGCAGGCGGAGCGCTTGATGACTTCCACCCAAGGGCACGCATCCACCAGCCGCCGCACGAGGCCGAAGTAGCTCCCAGGCATGGCCTCTTCAGGCCACAGCCGGACTATGAGGCCCTTCATGGCCTGCTCGGCTCCCTTGTGAAGCTCAACCAGC
Organism: Triticum aestivum; assembly: GCF_018294505.1. Lineage (NCBI taxonomy): Eukaryota > Viridiplantae > Streptophyta > Magnoliopsida > Poales > Poaceae > Triticum > Triticum aestivum. The sequence goes on from NC_057804.1 coordinate 598,668,211, forward strand.
TGCTTCAGCTGGTCGCTAAGGGGCACCAGATGTCCGGCCTCAACATACTGAGATCAGAAGACCTTCTCCGTTGAGCTCCCCTCCTCGGCCCGGTAGAATGCGGCGGCATCAGACACGCTGCGAGGCAGATCTGCAAACGCCCCTGGAGAGCTCCGAATTCGGGTAAGTAACATGTAATTCACATTCACATGCTTGCTTTGCATGAAAAATGCCTTACCCGCCGCTATTTTCTTCACCGCCTGTGACTCCCTCGATTCAATCGTACACTAATCATACACGCAAATGTGTACGATCAAGATCAAGGACTCAAGGGAAGATATCACAACACAACTCTAGACACAAATTAAAATAATACAAGCTTTATATTACAAGCCAGGGGCCTCGAGGGCTCGAATACATAAGCTCGAATACAAAAGAGTCAGCGGAAGCAACAATATCTGAGTACAGACATGAGTTAGACAAGTTTGCCTTAAGAAGGCTAGCACAAAACAACAACGATCGAAAAGGCAAGGCCTCCTGCCTGGGAGCCTCCTAACTATTCTTGGTCGTCGGCGTCCGTCACGTGGTAGTAGGCACCCTCGGGGTAGCACCAGTCATCAAAGGTGGCATCTGGCTCCTGGACTCCACCATCTGGTTGCAACAACCAGAAAGAAGAAAGAAGGGGGAAAAGGGGGAGCAAAGCAACCGTGAGTACTCATCCAAAGTACTCGCAAGCAAGGATCTACACTACATATGCAACATTATCAAAGGAAGACTGTATATGTGGACTGGGCTGCAGAAATGCCAGAATAGAGAGAAGGTCTAGTCCTATCGAAGACTAGCATCTTCTGGAAACCACCATCTTGCAGCAAACAAGAGGGAGTAGAGTAGCATAAAGTAAAGCGGTAGTAGTGTTATCAACCTCGGCCAGAGATCCTTTCTCGACTCCCTGCGAGAAAGCAATCCCAGAGCCATACTATCCAGTTATCATCACAATCAAATCCTCATCACCATCCAGTTCTCATCACAAGTATCCAGTTCTAGTTGTATCAATCGGGATACAACTCCAAGTGTCCGTTACCGTAGGACAGGCTATGCATAGATTAGTTCTTCCCTGCAGGGGTGCACCAACTTACCCACCACGCTCGATTGACTCCGGCCGGACACACTTTCCTGGGTCATGCCCGGCCTCGGCCAAACAATACGCCGCAACCCGACCTAGGCTTAATAGAGAGGCCAGCACGCCGGACTAAACCTATGCCCCCAGGGGTCATGGGCCATCTCCCCGGAAACTCCTGCACGTTGCGAACGCGGCCGATGAGCAGACCTAGCTACCTCCTTAAAAAGGTAGGTGCTTACCAGTCCAACCCGGCGCGCGCCGCTCAGTCGCTGACGTCTATTAAGCTTTGGCTGATGCATACGACGCAGAATGCCCATACTATGCCCACGTGATGATTAGTGCTATCAGGCCAGAGGCCCCTCGGATCAAATATCCAAATCGTAGTGGATTAGGAACGCGCGGTAACAAGCAGAGACTCACGAAAGAGGCGACCCCGTTGCCCCGTCTCGAGGACTTGCGGCAAGGGCTAAGAATGCCCGGCCACGCCTCGTAATTATCTCACGGGCACCTTCCAGGTCAACCCGACTCCTCATCACTCGCAATTATGCTCGCGCGGGCACCCCTCAGGGTCGACCCGTCTTTAGTAACATGGTTTAGTGTAAAGTCATAGTAACCATAGTAACTGTGTGTTTAAACATCAAGGGGAAAACCCGAGGAATCACCCCCGGTGAATTCCACTCAATGTACTCATCAAGGTGAACGTAAGAGGAATCACCCCCGAGGTTCACACTTGAGGGGTTGCACGACAGAGTCATATCGGAAGTGGTTAAGGTGGAATCACCCTCGATGACCACGACCGAATAGCTATACTACAGGGTTAACATCAGAAGTGCTGTAGAGGTCTCACGCTCGGCACTCGATAGTAACCCAGCAGTGTCGAACAACTAAGGGGAAAGTGATGTGCGGTGTCGGGGCCTGGTCTTCAATGTGTACGATCAAGATCAAGGACTCACGGGAAGATATAACAACACAACTCTAGACACAAATTAAAATAATACAAGCTTTATATTACAAGCCAGGGGCCTCGAGGGCTCGAATACATAAGCTCGAATACACAAGAGTCAGCGGAAGCAACAATATCTGAGTACAGACATGAGTTAGACAAGTTTGCCTTAAGAAGGCTAGCACAAAACAACAACGATCGAAAAGGCAAGGCCTCCTGCCTGGGAGCCTCCTAACTATTCTTGGTCGTCGGCGTCCGTCACGTGGTAGTAGGCACCCTCGGGGTAGCAGCAGTCATCAAAGGTGGCATCTGGCTCCTGGACTCCACCATCTGGTTGCAACAACCAGAAAGAAGAAAGAAGGGGGAAAAGGGGGAGCAAAGCAACCATGAGTACTCATCCAAAGTACTCGCAAGCAAGGATCTACACTACATATGCAACATTATCAAAGGAAGACTGTATATGTGGACTGGGCTGCAGAAATGCCAGAATAGAGAGAAGGTCTAGTCCTATCGAAGACTAGCATCTTCTGGAAACCACCATCTTGCAGCAAACAAGAGGGAGTAGAGTAGCATAAAGTAAAGCGGTAGTAGTGTTATCAACCTCGGCCAGAGATCCTTTCTCGACTCCCTGCGAGAAAGCAATCCCAGAGCCATACTATCTAGTTATCATCACAATCAAATCCTCATCACCATCCAGTTCTCATCACAAGTATCCAGTTCTAGTTGTATCGATCGGGATACAACTCCAAGTGTCCGTTACCGTAGGACAGGCTATGCATAGATTAGTTCTTCCCTGCAGGGGTGCACCAACTTACCCACCACGCTCGATTGACTCCGGCCGGACACACTTTCCTGGGTCATGCCCGGCCTCGGCCAAACAATACGCCGCAACCCGACCTAGGCTTAATAGAGAGGCCAGCACGCCGGACTAAACCTATGCCCCCAGGGGTCATGGGCCATCTCCCCGGAAACTCCTGCACGTTGCGAACGCGGCCGGTGAGCAGACCTAGCTACCTCCTTAAAAAGGTAGGTGCTTACCAGTCCAACCCGGCGCGCGCCGCTCAGTCGCTGACGTCTATTAAGCTTCGGCTGATGCATACGACGCAGAACGCCCATACTATGCCCACGTGATGGTTAGTGCTATCAGGCCAGACGCCCCTCGGATCAAATATCCAAATCGTAGTGGATTAGGAATGCGCGGTAACAAGCAGAGACTCACGAAAGAGGCGACCCCGTTGCCCCGTCTCGAGGACTTGCGGCAAGGGCTAAGAATGCCCGGCCACGCCTCGTAATTATCTCACGGGCACCTTCCAGGTCAACCCGACTCCTCATCACTCGCAATTATGCTCGCGCGGGCACCCCTCAAGGTCGACCCGTCTTTAGTAACATGGTTTAGTGTAAAGTCATAGTAACCATAGTAACTGTGTGTTTAAACATCAAGGGGAAAACCCAAGGAATCACCCCCGGTGAATTCCACTCAATGTACTCATCAAGGTGAACGTAAGAGGAATCACCCCCGAGGTTCACACTTGAGGGGTTGCACGATAGAGTCATATCGGAAGTGGTTAAGGTGGAATCACCCTCGATGACCACGACCGAATAGCTATACTACAGGGTTAACATCAGAAGTGCTGTAGAGGTCTCACCCTCGGCACTCGATAGTAACCCAGCAGTGTCGAACAACTAAGGGGAAAGTGATGTGCGGTGCCGGGGCCTGGTCTTCAATCCCGTTGATCGGGTCTTCGATGATGAAGCAGGGGCAACAAGGACAAGGTGGGGGTCACTGATGGGTCACTAACCAACCTATACTAAGCAGATTAGGATAAGCAGGTAAGGTACAATAGTAGATACAAAAGCAGGCTATGCATCAGAATAGGAGCAAACAATAACAGTAGTAAAATCTAATGCAAGCATGAGAGAATGGAATGGGCGATATCGGGATGATCAAAGGGGGGGCTTGCCTGGTTGCTCTGGCAAGGAGGGGTCGTTGTCGACGACGTAGTCGATCACCGGGGCATCAGCGGCCTCGGGGGCTACCGGAGAGAAGAGGGGGAAGAAACAGTAAATACATAGTAAACAGAGGTAACACTAAGCATGACATGACGATACGTAGCGCTAAGCGTGCTCTAACGCGGTACTACACGTTGCAGACGAAGGGGGGAAACATCCGAGGGTGAATTCCCGATGTTAGGTGGATTCCGGACAAAGGAAAAGAGGGGGAAAGTTCCATGTTCAGCATGCTAGGGGCATGTGACAGATGAACGGACCATGTATTCGGATTCGTTGAATTTTTCTGAGCAACTTTCATATAGAAAACATTTTCATCAGAGTTACGATTTATTTTCTATTAATTTCTAAAGATTAAAGCCTTTTCTGGAATTACTTAAATTAACAGAAAAGGAATTATGACATCAGCATGACATAGGTGTGACGTCAGTAGTCAACAGTCCGGTTGACTGGTCAAAGTTGACCGGGGGGGTCCCGCATGTCATAGAGAGAGTGCTAACAGTGGGTTATTTTAAAAGAAAAGGGGGGTAATTAGCAGTTTGGCCCCACATGTCAGTGGCTAATTAGATTAACTAATTAACTTTAGTTATATAAACATTTTAATTAACCGAATAACTGTGGGGCCCGCATGTCAATGACACTGGGCTGCCCAGTCAGCACGTTGACTGGGTCAACCCAGTCAACGGGGCCCGCGGGGCCCATTGGCAGCGACACAAGGAGGGCCGCGTGGCGGACAGGTCAGCAAGCGACGCCGGAGTCGCTCCGGCGACCCTCTCGCGGCGGCTCCTCGCCGGATTTCGCCGGAAAACGACCCCAGGGGCCCGTTTCGGCCGCGGTTTGAACCTACGGCACCGCAGGGCTCGCGCGCATCCGACTGCGGTGGTGGCTTGGCCGGAGCGCGCCTGCAGCGACGGCGGCGAGTACGAGCAGCGACGGCGCTCGGGTGCACGGCGGGGACATGACTAGGGGCACGGCGAGGCGAGCCAGAAGGCTTGCCCCGCCTCTGGGAGCGTCCTGAGCATGACGGGGTGGCCGGCTATGAGCTCCGCGAGCCGTGGCTACGGCGGCGAACCCCACGATGGCGACAAGCTCGGGCATGACGGGGGAACCAGCTACGGGTAGCGGCAGAAGCAGGGAAGAGAAGGAAAAAGGGGGGGAGGTCCGGCGCTCACTTCCGTTGCTGGGAAGGCCCGAGGAAGAGTCGAGGTGGCCGGAGACGGCGTCGGTGTGCGGCGGCCCGAGGCGGACGGAGGTTGAAGAAGGCGGTGTGACGGCGCTCTAGCGCCTCCGAGCTCTTGCGGATGGCACCAGGGGGCGTAGCGGATGATGGCGAGGCGCTACGTCATGGCGACGACGCGCGTGGTGTCCGGTGGCCACGAGGGCGACGGCGGCCATGGCGGCCGTGGCGTTCGGATGCGATGGGGAGGGGATCTAGGGTGCGAGGGAGAGACGAAGCGGGCGAGGGGAAAGGACTGGCGCGAGTGGGGAGGCAGAGCAAGTGGAAGGGGAGCCCGAGGCGTCGCCCTTATCCTCTCCCGGCGAGGTCGGCGAGGTGGTCGGGTGGCGCCGAGGCGCCCGGTCGGTCAAACAGTGGGAGGTGGGAGACGACGGGGGAGGGGTAGTGGGCCACATGGCCTGTTGGGCTTAGCCCGGAGGGTTAGGCCCAGGATGGGGGGTTCAGGGGCCTTTTCTCTCTCTCTCTCCCCTTTTCCTTTCTTTTGCTCTTTTATTTTTACAAAAAAAATGATATGCAATATTTGAGCTGCCAAAAGGAGTTCTGAAAAATGTGGGACTTGGCCAAATAAATACATTACAATATTTGGCACCTGCCACAAAAAGTTTGGGAGGAGTTTGAAATGATTTGGATTTTTCACAATTGGAAAAGCATTTAAAAATGCTGATTTGGAACTGCTTTAATTCCCAGGGGAAATTAGCTATCTCAAATGAGGTTGAATCATTCATGACATTTAGTCAGTGGATATTTTCAACCCAGCGAACATTTTTGTTTTACTGTTTGGAGGAATATTTTATTTGACTTTATTTAAAAAATTGAATTTGAATTGGTTTTGAATCAACGTGAGATTAGCAACAGTAACAATGATGACATGGCGCCATTAACAGAGATTACTGTAGCATGACACTGGGGGTGTTACACCGCCTCAATCTCCTGGAGGGCCTTATGGGCCTCGGCCTTCGCGGCTTTGGCACTTTCAAGAGCTGAGGCAAGCTCGGACTCTCGAGTCTTCAAGTCACGCTCCAAACTCTCATGCTTTTCCATGAGAGCCTGGAGCTCTTGCCGCACCTCCGCCACCCGCGCCTGCTGCTTCTCTCGCTCCGCTCGTTCCGCGGCCGCATTATGTTCGGCCACAGACACGGCCTCCTTCAGGGTCGCCACCTCGCTCGTGGCCCCTGCAGTGCCCACATTATCCTTGTTATCTCTATTGCAACCAAAATCTTTTTCTGTAAGGTACAAATCTAATATGGTGTTCCTCACCTTCTTTGTCCACGAGCTGCTTCTTGGCAAGACCGAGCTCGTTCTCGCTCCGCTCGAGGTCCTGCTTCAAAGCACCGACCTCTGCAGTCAATGCGGCAGAGGTCAGCAGCACAGCCTGCAAACCCATATTCACATAATTTTTAGAACTCCTGCGTATATCTTTTTTAGATCCTCAGTCCGGTTTTTCTTTCCGAACACCGAACCGAGCATCAGGGGCTACTGTCTATGCGGTATTACATTACATATTTTAAAAAACTTCTTACCTCAAAGCCTGTTAGAAGGCTGCTGCAGGCTTCGGTCAGCCCGCTCTTGGCAAGCTGAACCTTCTGAATCACCGCACTCATGATAGTGCGGTGTTCTTCCTCGATGGAAGTGCCGTTGAGCGCCTCCAACAAGTTGTCCGGCGCCTTCGGTTGGACGGAGGCTGCCGGTGTCACGGTCTTGCCCTTCTTACGAAGGGGCCGCCTGCCGGACTCCGGAACCACTGCGGGTTCCGGCGCGGAGTCCGGCATGAAGTCCAGGAGGTTGCCCTGTGGCACCTCCGGAGCCTCCCCCTCTTGGCGGGTCCTCTCCTGGGATCCCACCTCGGCGTCCTCAGCATGGCGAGGGGTGGAGGCGGTCGGAATGGAATCCACATCCGACGGAGCCAAGGACCCGCTTGATGAAGCGGGAAGATCATCCTCGGCCGGACTACAGGTAGTGTGCGGCATTAGAAGGACACTATGTGCCAGAAAAGAGAAATTATAAATCATTCAGGAATCCGGATACTTACGATCTTGTCGGAGGCTTGGCCCTTGAGGGCCACCCCTCGTCGCCAACATTGGTGTTGATGGAGCTGTCCGGAGGAAGGGTCCTTCCCCTCTTGGGCCCTTCGGCCTCCCACGTTGGGGAAGCCTTCCTCTTCCTCTCTCCCCCCTCCTGGGGAGAGTCCTCTTTCTCCTCCTCGTCTTCGGGGGAGGAGTCCGCCTCTGAGCCATCGAACGATGAGTCCGATACCACCTGGCGCCGGGAACTCCTTCGGGTTCCCGTGGCCTTCTTCTTGGCCTTCTTCTCCGGCACCACATAAAGTGCCGGGACTAGCAGCCCCGTTAAACGGGCATCGGCTGGATCTTCGGGGAGGGGAGCCGGACAGTTAACCTGTCCGGACGTTCTCTGCCAGTCCTGTTAAAGGCATTGGGAATTTTTAGATCCCACAATAGAATCAAACTATGAAAGAAATAAATATCCCATAAAGGATAACATATCTTACCGCGCCGGCCGGGCGTTTCGTGCTGAACCCGTGATCTTCAGTTGTGGATGCAGGGGCTTCTCCGCCCTTGAACAGCACCCTCCAGGCAGCTTTGTATGTTGTGTCGAAGAGCCCGCTGAGGGTCCGGTGCTGTGCCGGATCAAACTCCCACAGATTGAAGGCCCGGTGTTGGCAGGGAGAATCCGGCGGACGAGCATGACCTGGATCACGTTGACAAGCTTGAGCTTCTTGTTCACCAGGGTCTGGAGACAGGACTGGAGTCTGGTCAGCTCCTCCGAACTGCCCCATAGCAAGCCCTTCTCTTTCCAGGAGGTGAGCTGCATGGGGGTACCAGATCTGAACTCGGGGGCCGCTGCCCATTTAGGGTCCCACGGCTCGGTGATATAGAACCACCCCGATTGCCACCCTTTGATGGTTTCCACAAAGGCGCCCTCGAGCCAGACGACGTTGGGCATTTTGCCCACCATGGCGCCTCCGCACTCCGCTTGGACGCCCTTCACTACCTTCGGCTTGACGTTGAAGGTTTTTAGCCACAAGCCGAAGTGGGGCTGGATGCAGAGGAAGGCCTCACACACGATGATAAATGCCGAGATGTTGAGGATGAAGTTTGGCGCCAGATCGTGGAAGTCTAGGCCGTAGTAGTACATGAGCCCCCGGACGAAGGGATGAAGTGGGAAGCCCAGTCCACGGAGGAAGTGGGGAAGGAATACGACCCTCTCATGGGGCCTGGGGGTGGGGATGAGCTGCCCCTTGTCGGGTAGCCGGTGCGCGATGTCGCTGGACAGCTATCCGGCGCCGCGCAGTCTTTCGAGGTGCCCCTCCGTAACGGAGGAGGCCATCCACTTGCCTCCCGCTCCGGACATGGCTGGAGAAGGTTGAGGCGAGATGTGCGAACTTGGGCGCTGGAGCTCGAGTGCGCAGAGATGGATCAGCAAAGGAGGAAGAAGGCGTAGGTAAAGAAGGTGGATCCTTATCCCCTTATATATGGGCGGACGAAGACTATGCGTCCCCACCGTCCTGGTAAAACTCGCTTATCTCCCAAGCGCCACCATCAATGGCGCGGTTGGGTTACCCACGTTCGTATTGATGACAATCCCGGAATAAGGAGAACACGATCTCTGCTTCGACAAGACGTGCCAAGGAAACCGCTTCGCTAAACGCGCTGAGGTGGTATAATAAAAAACGATTCAAGTAAAGGCTTGGTGGTGGCGTGACGTCATGACACAAAATACGTCGGCAGATCGAACTTGTGTACATATTATTCTCTCTATGGTGGAATGTGGAATTTATTTTGCAGAGCCGGACACTATCCTGGTGTTCACAATCTTCTATGAATTATTCGGAGGAGGAACCCGCCTTGCAATGCCGAACAATATGCGCGCCGGACTCATCGTCATTGAAGCCTGGTTCAGGGGCTACTGAGGGAGTCCTGGACTAGGGGGTGTCCGGATAGCTGGACTATCATCATCGGCCGGACTCCAAGACTATGAAGATATAAGATTGAAGACTTCGTCCCGTGTCCGGATGGGACTTTCCTTGGCGTGGAAGGCAAGCTTGGCGATACGGATATGTAGATCTCCTACCATTGTAACCGACTCTTTGTAACCCTAGCCCTCTCCGGTGTCTATATAAACCGGAGGGTTTTAGTCCATAGGACGAACAACCATTACAACAATCATACCATAGGCTAGCTTCTAGGGTTTAGCCTCCTTGATCTCGTGGTAGATCCACTCTTGTACTACCCATATCATCAATATCAATCAAGCAGGAGTAGGGTTTTACCTCCATCGAGAGGGCCCGAACCTGGGTAAAAACATCGTGTCCCTTGTCTCCTGTTACCATCCGCCTAGACGCACAGTTCGGGACCCCCTACCCGAGATCCGCCGGTTTTGACACCGACAGACGTCAAAACGGCATTCCTTAACGGCTTTCTTAAGGAGGAATTGTATATGATGCAGCCGGAAGGTTTTGTCAATCCTAAGAATGCTAACAAGGTATGCAAGCTCCAGCGCTCCATCTATGGGCTGGTGCAAGCATCTCGGAGTTGGAACATTCGCTTTAATGAAATGATCAAACAGTTTGGGTTTATGCAGACTTATGGAGAAGCCTGCGTTTACAAGAAAGTGAGTGGGAGCTCTGTAGCATTTCTCATATTATATGTGGATGACATACTTTTGATGGGAAATGATATAGAAGTTTTGGACAGCATTAAGGCCTACTTGAATAAGTGTTTTTCAATGAAGGACCTTGGAGAAGCTGCTTACATATTAGGCATCAAGATCTATAGAGATAGATCAAGACGCTTCATAGGTCTTTCACAAAGCACATACCTTGATAAGATATTGAAGAAGTTCAATATGGATCAGTCCAAGAAGGGGTTCTTGCCTATGTTGCAAGGTGTGAAATTGAGCTCAGCTCAATGTCCGACCACGGCAGAAGATAGAGAAAAGATGAGTGTCGTCCCCTATGCCTCGGCCATAGGGTCTATCATGTATGCCATGCTGTGTACCAGACCTGGTGTAAACATTGCCATGAGTTTGGTAGGAAGGTACCAAAGTAATCCCGGCATGGAACACTGGACAGTGGTCAAGAATATCCTGAAGTACCTGAAAAGGACTAAGGATATGTTTCTCGTATATGGAGGTGATGAAGAGCTCGTCGTAAAGGGTTACGTCGATGCTAGCTTCGACACAGATCTGGATTACTCAAAGTCACAAACTGGATACGTGTATATTTTGAATGGTGGGGCAGTAAGCTGGTGCAGTTGCAAGCAAAGCATCCTGGCGGGATCTACAAGTGAAGCGGAGTACATGGCAGCCTCGGAGGAAGCACATGAAGCAATCTGGATGAAGGAGTTCATTACCGACCTAGGAGTTATTCCCAATGCGTCGGGGCCAATGACTCTCTTCTATGACAACACTGGAGCCATTGCCCTTTCCATGGAGCCCAGGTTTCACAAGAAGACCAGGCACATCAAGCGTCACTTCAACTCCATTGCAGAATAGGTTTCTGTTTAAAGAATACTTCATCTATTTCCCTTCTTTCATTCATGAACATCTCATTTTCATGGTCTAGCAAATAGTGTTCTAAGGGATCACTAGGAGGTACAGCAATAGAAGCAAGACCAATAATTTCATCCTTACGAGGCAATTCTTCCTCGCGATGTTGTTTACTAGATTTAGAGAAATTAAACTCATGAACAATATCATCCAAGCCAATAGTAACAACATTCTTTTCGCAGTCTATCTTAGCATTAACAGTATTCAAGAAGGGTCTACCAAATATAATGGGACAAAAGCTATCTTGTGGAGAACCAAGAACAAGAAAATCAGCGGGATATTTGGTTTTCCCACACAAGACTTCAACATCTCTAACAATTCCCATTGCAGATATAGTATCTCTATTGGCAAGTTTAATTGTAACATCAATATCTTCTAACTCAGCGGGTGCGATATCATGCATAATTTCTTTATATAAGTTAATGGGTATAACACTAGAACTAGAACCCATATCACATAAGCCATGATAACAATGATCTCCTATTTTAACAGAAATAACAGGCACGCCTACCACGGGTCTATGTTTATCTCTATCGCAGGGTTTAGCAATTCTAGCACTTTCACCAGAGAATTCAATGGCATGCCCATCAATATTATCGGACAAGAGATCTTTAACAATAGAAATATTAGGTTCTACTTTGACTTTCTCAGGAGGTGTATAAGTTCTAGTATTGCTTTTACGAACAACAGTTGAAGCTTTAGCATGATCCTTTACTCTAGCAGGGAAAGGTGGTTTCTCAACAGAAGAGGTAGGAACAATAGGATCATTATAAGTGATTGTCTCTTCTTCAACTTTAATAGGTGCAGCTACTTTTACTTCTATGGGAGGATGATGTTTAAACCACTTCTCCTTGGGGAGATCAACATAAGTAGCAAAAGATTCACAGAAAGAAGCTACTATCTCAGAGTCAAGTCCATATTTAGTGCTAAACTTACGGAAAATATCGGTATCCATTAAAGATTTAACACAATCAACCTTAGGTGTCATACCTGACTCCTTACCTTCGTCGAGGTCCCAATATTCAGAGTTGCATTTAATTATATCCAATAACTTCCATCTGAATTCAATAGTCTTCATCATAAAGGAGCCAGCACAAGAAGTATCGAGCATGGTTTGATTATTATGAGAAAGCCGAGCATAAAAGTTCTGGAGAATTGTCAATTTTGAGTGCTCATGATTGGGGCATGAATATAACATTGATTTAAGCCTCCCCCAAGCTTGAGTGATGCTTTCTCCTTCGCGAGGCCAAAAATTATATATATAATTGTGATCACGATGAACAAGATGCATAGGGTAATACTTTTGATGAAATTCTAATTTCACTCTTTTATAGTTCCATGATCTCGTATCATCACATAGCCTATACCATGTTGATGCGTATCCCTTCAAAGATAAAGGGAAAGCCTTCTTCTTAACAACATCATCGGGTATACCTGCAAGCTTAAATAATCCACAAATATCATCCAAATAGCGTAGATGCTCGTTAGGATGCTTTGTCGCATCTCCTGTAAAAGTATTAGCCAGCAGTTTTTCCATAATACCCGAAGGAAATTCAAAAGGAATTTCATTTCCAATAGGTTCAGTAGGTTGAGGAGCAACTCTTTGCTCTACCGGACAGGGTGAAGATACCCCGAACAAGCCCCTCAGAGATTCACCTTCCATAGTAACAAGTGACAGAAAATTTCAGCACACTATATAAATTTTTCCTTACCAAATTCCACTTACCAAAGGCGCTACACTCCCCGGCAATGGCGCCAGAAAAGAGTCTTGATGACCCACAAGTATAGGGGATCTATCGTAGTCCTTTCAATAAGTAAGAGTGTCGAACCCAATGAGGAGTAGAAGGAAATGATAAGTGGTTTTCAGCAAGGTATTCTCTATAAGTACTGAAATAAGTGGTAATAGATAGTTTTGTGATAGGATAAATGGTAACGAGCAACAAGTAACAAAAGTAAATAAAGTGCAGCAAGGTGGTCCAATCCTTTTTGTAGCAAAGGACAAGCCGGAACAAACTCTTATAATAGGAAAAGCGCTCCCGAGGACACATGGGAATATCGTCAAGCTAGTTTTCATCACGCTCATATGATTCGCGTTCGGTACTTTGATAATTTGATATTTGGGTGGACCGGTGCTTGGGTACTGCCCTTACTTGGACAAGCATCCCACTTATGATTAACCTCTATTGCAAGCATCTGCAACTACAACAAAAGTATTAAGGTAAACCTAGACATAGCATGAAACATGTGGATCCAAATCAGCCCCTTACGAAGCAACGCATAAACTAGGGTTTAAGCTTCTGTCACTCTAGCAACCCATCATCTACTTATTACTTCCCAATGCCTTCCTCTAGGCCCAAATAATGGTGAAGTGTTATGTAGTCGACGTTCACATAACACCACTAGAGGTTAGACAACATACATCTTATCAAAATATCAAACAAATACCAAATTCACATGACTACTAATAGCAAGACTTCTCCCTTGTCCTCAGGAACAAACGTAACTACTCACAAAGCATATACATGTTCATATTCAGAGGGGTAATAATGTGCATAAAGGATCTGAACATATGATCTTCCACCAAATAAACCAACTAGCATCAACTACAAGGAGTAATCAACACTACTAGCAACCTACTAGCACCAATCCCGGACTTGGAGACAAGAATTGGATACAAGAGATGAACTAGGGTTTGGAGATGAGATGGTGCTGGTGAAGATGTTGATGGAGATTGCCCTCTCCCGATGAGAGGAGCGTTGGTGATGACGATGGTGATGATTTCGCCCTCCCGGAGGGAAGTGTCCCCGGCAGAACAGCTCTGCCAGAGCCCTAGATTGGTTCCGCCTTGTGGCGGCGGAGTCTCGTCCCGAAAGGTTGCTTATTATTTTTTTCTCATTGAAAGGCTTCATATAGGAGAAGATGGGCATCGGAGAGCCACCAGGGGGCCCACGAGGTAGGGGGGCGCGCCCAGGGGGGAGGGCGCGCCCCCCACCCTCGTGAGCAGGGTGTGGGCCCCCTGGCCTTCATCTTTGGCGATGATTTTTCTTTTTTTCTTTTAAGATATTCCGTGGAGTTTCAGGACTTTTGGAGTTGCGCACAATAGGTCTCCAATATTTGCTCCTTTTCCAGCCAGAATTCCAGCTGTCGGCATTCCCCCTCTTCATGGTAAACCATGTAAAATAAGAGAGAATAGCCATAAGTATTGTGACATATCATGAAATAACAGCCCATAATGCGATAAATATCGATATAAAAGCATGATGCAAAATGGACGTATCACTATGTTCCCCAACACTTTTCACATATTGTGCTTTGCTTATTTACTTTACCGTTGCTGCTGTAACAATTACTACAAACTGCTACTGTTACTTGTGCTACTGTTACCGTTACGTCCATACTACTTTCATACTAAATACTTTGCTACAGATATTAAGTTATCCAGGTGTGGTTGAATTGACAACTCAACTGCTAATACTTGAGAATATTCTTTGGCTCCCCTTGTGTCGAATCAATAAATTTGGGTTGAATACTCTACCCTCGAAAACTGTTGCGATCCCCTATACTTGTGGGTTGTCAGACCTCTTGCCGCGAACGGCTATGCTCAGCCGCGCCTCCACGCGCGCATGGCTGCCCTGTGCGCGCCTTGGCCACGCGCCTCGCCCGCCTGTGCCTCGACGCTGCCGAGCCCGGACCTGCTCCGGCCGAACCCGTCGCCCCTCCCTCACCACGCCTTCGCCGCGACTGGCCCGCTGTGGCGCCCCTCCCCATTGCTCCCTCGCACGCACCCGCGCCTGCCTGCTTCGCCGTGGCCTCGCGCAGCCCCGCTGCTCCCCGCGCCCGACGCTGCTCCCGTCGTCGCCTGCCACCGAGGCCCCGGGCGCGCTCGCCCTTGCCTCTTCTGGCCTTGGGTGCGATAACCCGCACCCGCTCGTCCGTCGCCTGCTTTCCGCTCGCCCGTTCGGGCGGCGCCCGTTAGCCCGACCCGCTATGGCCCTTTGGCCCATTAACAACATGGCCCCACCCCGTGGAACTTTTTATTAAAAAAAGAAGTAAATACATAAATAATAATTAAAATTAATTAATCAATTAATTAATTCCCACTGGACCCACAGGTCAGATTTGACCCAGTCAACTGCACTGCTAATCGATGACCTCAGCATTGCATCATGATGGCATCAGCAGACACTATTCTGGATAATATTAGAATTAAATAGATAAATAAATTCAGAAAATTATTAAAACTTTAGAAATACATAGAGAATAAACCGTATCTCGGATGAAAAAACTTTGTACATTAAAGTTGCTCAGAATGACGAGATGAATCCGAATACGCAGCTCGTTCGTCCACCACACATCCCTAGCATAGCGAACACGCAACTTGCCCCTCTGGTTCACCTGTCCGAGAACGTGAAACACCGGGGATACTTTCTCAGATGTTTCACCCTTTCGCCGGTATCACCTACTACCGCGTTGGGGCACACCTAACACCGCTCATTGTCATGTCATGCATCATCATGCTTATGTTTGCATGGTATTTACTATTTCTTCCCCCTCTTCTCTCCGGTAGACTACAAGACCGACGCTGCTGCTACCCAGTTCGACTACGGAGTTGACGACCCCTCCTTCTTGCCAGAGCAACCAGGCAAGCCCCCCTGATCACCAGATATCACCTATTCTTCCCTCTACTGCATGCATTAGAGTAGTGTAGCATGTTACTGTTCGGTTAATCCTATTCTGTTGCATAGCCTCTCATTGTTGCTACAGTTGTTGATACCTTAACCGCAATCCTAAATGCTTTGCTAGTTTATCATCAGTGGCCCTACAATCTTGTTAGTCTGCCTTGCTATACTATCGGGCCGTAATCACTCGGGAGGTGATCACGGGTATATACTATACTATACATACATACTATACAGATGGTGACTAAAGTCGGGTCGGCTCATTGAGTACCCACGGTTGATTCACGGATTGGGGGTTGAAAGGACATACTTTCCTGAGGGCCCTCTGATTGGATCTTTGTGGTGGAGCGACAGGGCATGATGAGACCACCTAGGTGAGAGGTGGGCCTGGCCTTGGTCGGCGTTCGCGGTTACTTCAGAATAACACGCTTAACGAGATCTTGGTATTTTATCTGAGTCTGGCCACTGGCCTATACGCACTAACCAACTACGCGGGAACAACTATGGGCACTCAACGTCGTGGTATGATCCGAAGCCTTCTAGACGTCAGCGACTGAGCGGCGCGCGCCGGATTGGACTGGAATGCCTGCTCTTGTAATAGGGAGGCAAGGTCTATTTCCGGCCGCCCACGCAACATGCAGGTGTGCAATGGGCGATGGGCCCATACCCCTGCGCGCTTAGGATTTAGACCGGCGTGCTGACCTCTCTGTTAGGCCTAGGTAGGGCTGCTACATGTTGATCTTCTGAGGTCGGGCATGACCCAGGAAAGTGTGTCCGTCTAGAGGGATCGAGCGTGTTGGGTTATGTGGTGCACACCTGCAGTGAAGTTTATCTATTCGAATAGCCGTGTCCCTCGGTGTACCTTGACCTTATGACAACCGATACGTCTCCAACATATCTATAATTTTTGATTGTTCCATGCTATTATATTACCCGTTTCGGATGTTTATGGGCTTTACTCTACACTTTTATATCATTTTTGGGACTAACCTACTAACCGGAGGCCCAGCCCGAATTGATGTGTTTTTGCCTATTTTAGTGTTTCAAAGAAAAGGAATATCAAATGGAGTCCAAACGGAATGAAACCTTTGAGAGCGATCTTTTTGGAACAAACGCAATCCAGGAGACTTGGAGTGGACGTCAAGAAGCTGCTAAGGCGGCCACGAGGGTGAGGGAGTCCTGGATTAGGGGGTTTCCGGAAAGCCGGACTATATACTTTGGCGGACTGTTGGACTATGAAGAGACAAGACTCAAGATTTTGTCCCGTGCCGGATGGGACTCTCCTTTGAGTGGAAGACAATCTTGGTGATTCGGATGTTAGATCTCCTTCTTTGTAACCGACTCTGTGTAACCCTAGCTCCCTCCGGTGTCTATATAAACCGGAGGGTTTAGTCCGTAGGACAAGGACAATCAGAATCATAGGCTAGCTCCTAGGGTTTAGCCTCTACGATCTCGTGGTATATCAACTCTTGTAATACTCATATCATCAAGATCAATCAAGCAGGAAGTAGGGTATTACATCCATCGAGAGGGCCTGAACCTGGGTAAAACATCGTGTCCCCTGCCTCCTTTTACCATTAGCCTTAGACGCACAGTTCCGGACCCCCTACCCGAGATCCGCCAGTTTTGACACCGACATTGGTGATTTCATTGAGAGTTCCTCTGTGTCGTTGCTACAAGGCTTCACTACTAGGGAAAAGCCTAGCAGCAACGCGGGTTTTGGGCCTATTAGTAGCGCGGGGACCGGCGCTACTAATAAGGCGCTACAGCTAACGTATAGCAGTAGCGCGGGTGCGACCCGCGCTACTACTACGTCCTTTAGCAGTAGCGCAGGTGCCAACCCGCGCTACTACTAATCTCTAATCTCTGATTTTTTTTTGAATTTTTTCGAAAAAAACTTCAATTTTTTTCACTAATTTTCAAATTTCTAAATTATTTTAATCTCAAATCTCTAATCACCCCTCATCGCTGCTCAATTTAATCTCTAATCACCCCTCATCATTCCAAATCATCTAACTTCCCAGACAGTCACCCATCCTCTCACTACTCCAGCCTGAGCATGCTTAACTTCCGGGTTCTATTCTCCCTCGTTTCCAAGTCTGCACTTGTTGTTTTCCTGACAATAGTAAGATGTCAATCCTATTAACCTCAGGAATTTAGCTTGAGCATGAAGTCACACATTTCACTGTTTGAGTTTGAAACTATTGTTCTAAAAATTTAGTAACACTAATATTTCTTGAATAATGTTTGACCATAGTTTGACCAGATTTGACCACAGTTTGACCATAGTTTGACCAGATTTGACCAAAATTCAAAAAAAACTAAAATAATTATTTAGTAACACTAATATTCTTGCATAATTAGTTTGACCAGATTTAACAAAAATTAAAAAAACTGAATTTTTTTTGAATTTTTTGCCTCCAGATCTTAAAAGCCCCGTAACTTTTTTTCTGTTACGTTTTTGAGGATTTTGAAAATTAAAAATTCGGATGTAACTTTTCGAGTAGATGATTTTTCATATAAAAAACTTTTTCATCCGAGTTAGTATGCAAAAGTTATGCCCATTTTTACAAATTCTCGAGAGATTTTGCAAATAAAGTCGAAATTCATATTTGCAAATTTTCCCAACAACTAGACCACATATCACATGGGAAAATTATTTTCTTTTATTTTTTTGACATTTTCATCATTTTCTTTTATTTTTTTTAAACTAAAAAGGCGATCCACAGGGGGGGGGGTAGAGTTTGAAAATGGGACCTTTAGTAGTAGCGCGGTTTTTTACTATGGCACCACTTACTAGTAGCGAGGGCTAAAAACCAACGCTACTGCTATCAAACTTAGTAGTAGCGAGGTTTTAAAAACCCGCGCTACTACTATGGCATGTCCCGGGGGCACGGTGGAGACCGCTTAGTAGTAGCGAGGGTTAAAACCCGCGCTACTGCTATCAACTTAGTAGTAGCGAGATTTAAAAACCTGCGCTACTACTAAGTAGCAGTAGCGAGGGTTTTTAACCCTCGCTACTAGTAAGATTCTGTGTATAGGCTTTTCCCTAGTAGTGCTTGATGGCTCGTCTCGTTGTCAAGGACAACATCACCTCTGGGGGAGCCCTCGTGGTAGGCCAAACTCTCCGACTAGGCGGCTTCGTCATGACCGCCTGATTGGCTGCCGCGCCGACGATGACTTCTCGGGTCATCAAAAACAGCCTCCACGTCAATTCGGAACTGGCCGAACAGATGGATCCAATGGAGCTCTCCTCCCTTAATGAGCTCTTGGATCGCATTGCCGCTCTGGGAGTCACTACAGACTACAATCGTATTGGGTTTAAACCCGACCAAAGGGATATTAAATCCCCACCGGTCACCCATGAGATAGTGGTAGTTGAAGAGCCACACATGTATTATCCCTCTACTTTGAGGACGAACTATGTCCGGATTACTGAGCTCTTTGAGCCGGATACCCGTTTGCGGGAGGACGTGACCCAGACCCCGAACTTAGAATCGGGCAATGGGCCAGAAAAATTGGGCAACATCCCGGAGTCCGAGCTGCCAAGCCCGGAAGCTCCTCTGCCCCTGGATGTCAGATCGGGTCAGGACCTAACTACGCCCGCCCACCCAGACTTATGCCATCTTTCCCATATCAGACAAGAGCCCCAAGAGACAGTACATCACTACTGGGCCAGATTCCTCCTTGTGATAAACAGGGTCAACGACTGTCGCGAGGAAGACGCAATCTCACTTTTCTGCAAAAATTGCACGAACAAAGGGATCCTCAATGCTATAAGTCGCCGTGACATAGTAAACTTTGCTGACTTAGCAGCCATAGTACAGAAGTACTGTGCGATGGAAAGCACCTGGAAAACCCAAACAGACTTCTAGGATAATCCGGCTCTCACTTAACCCTTCGTCTAAACTAAAAGGGCAAACTCTCGTAAGTTACCCGATCCAATTCCCAAAAAACCAAAGCCCTCTCTAGGGCGTGGAACCGTATTGGAAGAATGGCTCAATGGGCCATGCAAAGTTGACAGCATGCCGGATACCACACCAACGCATAGCCTTAGAGCATGTTGGATACTCCGGCAGGTAGCGAAAAGCGGCGAGGATCTTCTTGTAAACCACAAAGACAGCTTCCATGAGGACACAGTTGAGCTCCACAATGGACGCTGCACTGTGAGACTTCCTACGCGAGAATTGGGACATTTTCGCCTGGCATCCTTCAGACATGCCGGGCATCCCACACAGGCTGGCCGAACACAACCTCAATATACTGAAAGGATACAAACCAGTCAAACAGACTCTTAGGCGCTTCTTAGAGCCTAAACGGCAAGCCATGGGAGAAGAGCTAGCCAAGCTACTTGAGGCCGGATTCATCAGAGATATAAAACATCCGGATTGGCTGGCAAATTTGGTAATGGTACCAAAGAAGGACAAATCCTGGCGCCTATGTGTCGATTTCAAAGACCTCAATTAGGTCTTCCCCAAGGATCCCTTCCCCCTCCCTCGCATTGACCAAATTATCGATGCCACCGCAGGACACGACTCACTATGTTTCCTCGACGCATACTCCGGATACCATCAAATAAAGATGGCGAAATCCGACCAAGCCGCAACGGCCTTCATAACACCATATGGCCCCTTCTGTTTCAACACTATGCCTTTCGGGCTCAAAAATGCCGGCGCAACCTATCAACAAATGATTCAGACATGCCTGGAGAAGCAAATTGGCAAAACAGTGGAGGCATACGTGGACGACGTGGTCATAAAAACAAGACACGTTGAAACTTTAATAGATGACTTGCGACTCACGTTCGACAACCTCCGAACATACGACATCAAGCTCAACCCGGAAAAATGTGTTTTCGGCGTACCCTCCGGGAAGTTGCTCGGCTTCATCGTTTCCAATAGAGGAATTGAAGCAAATCCGACGAAAATCCGAGCTCTGTCGCAGTTGGCTATCCCAATAGACCTCAAGCATATCCAGAAACTAACTGGATGCGTGGCTGCCTTAAGCCGCTTTATCTCCCGATTAGGAGAAAAGGAACTACCTCTTTACTGCCTTCTTCGATGCACCGAACACTTCAAGTGGACGGATGCGGCCACGGCTGGACTGGATGAAATAAAGACCCTATTGGCCAGCAATCCAGTCCTGACCGCGCCAAATACTGGCGAACCTATGCTATTATACATAGCTGCAACACATCAGATTGTAAGCGAAGTGCTCGTCGTCGAACGAGAAGCAGACGGATACAAGTTCCCGCTCCAAAAGCCGGTGTATTATGTGTCCACTGTCCTCACTCCATGCAAATCCCGATACCCACACTATCAAAAGATAGCATACGCGGTCTTCATGGCATCCCAGAAGCTACGACACTACTTTCAAGAGTGTTCGATTAAGGTGGCCTCCGAAGTACCACTCAACGACATAATAAACAACCGCGACGCGATGGGACGGATTGCTAAATGGGCTATCGAGATCCTTCCGTTCTACATAACATACAAACCACGGCGGGCCATTAAGTTGCAAGTACTGGCCGACTTTGTCACCGAATGGACAGAAGCCGAACTCCCTAAAGAGTATGGTGCGTACTCCAGTTGGATCATGCACTTTGACGGCTCTAAAATGCTGGCCGGATTGGGAGTGGGTGTAGTCCTGACATCCCCCACCGGAGACACGGTCCAATACGTACTCCAAATATTATAAACAGACTCCAACAATGCAGCCGAATACGAGGCTCTATTGCACGGCCTTCGGATGGCAGTCTCAATGGGCATTCAATGCCTAGAAGTGCACGGGGACTCGAACCTCGCAATATAACAAATAAACGGAGATTTCGACGCCAAGGATCCAAAAATGGCGGCCTACCGTAATGCCGTCCTCAAAATGTCAGCTCGGTTTGAGGGGCTCGAATTCCACCATGTGGCCCGAGAAAACAATCAAGCGGCGGATATCCTCGCCCACATCAATGCTAAACGCGACCCCGTCCCACCTAATATATTCTTGGAAAGGCTGTTCAAGCCATCCGTGATATGGGAAGGGGAGTCCGGCAACACCAGTCCGGCTTCGAATACAACCCCAGATTCCGAACCATCTGACATAATCGAGGGCTCCGCCACCGAAATAACACCTTCGGCCCACGAAATAATGGCTGACATCGCCCCGTGGACCGAGCCCTTCTTGGCCTACCTAAATAGGCAAGAGCTCCCCGAGGACCAAAATGAAGCATGTTGTATTGTGCGGCGTTCCAAGGCCTACAAAGTCCATGAGGGAGAGCTCTATAAGAAAAGTGCCACCGGAATGCTCCAGAGATGCATCTTCGAAGAGGAAGGGCGGCATCTCTTGGCTGAAATCCATGCCGGACTCCGCGGGCACCACGCTGCGGCTCGGGCACTTGTCAGCATAGCCTTCCGTATAGGTTTTTATCGGCCAACAGCCCGGGCAGATGCACAGGACCTTGTCCAACATTGCGTCGGTTGCCAGCTCTTCGCCAATCAGAGCCATATGCCCCCTACCGCTCTCCAAACAATCCCCATAACTTGGCCCTTCATGGTGTGGGGGCTGGGTATGGTTGGACCTCTTAAAGGGGGAAGCCATAAGAAAAAAATACTTATTGGTCATGGTGGACAAGTTCACCAAATGGACAGAAGCCAAACCAGTTAAAACGGCCCAATCCGGACCAGTGATAGACTTCATATCAGGGGTTGTACACCGTTACGTGATAGAGGCAAAGGTTTCCCATCTTTCGATGAGATGGTGGCTATCGTTTTGGAGGAAGTCGACTTTGACGATCTGACTACGAACGTGCGAGGACGTCGCGCCTTAGCAATCGCTGAACCAACTCCAAGAGGTTATTGACCACGCCGGAGCACGATCAACCTGACCACAAAGGTCTGTTTCCTACAGCAAACGAAGAACAAGCAAGAAACTAAGATTGCAATTTGGATATTGCGAATATAAGAGGAAAGCTTTATTGATCAAGGTGGGGTTCTGTGACGCCTTTGTCTGGTCATTGAACACAAACGAAGTACGCGAAGTTGCAGCTATGGCGAACTTTAATCTAAACAAAATCCAAAGTCTAAACGGTGCCCTATGGGCTGTATATATGGAGGAAGAGGGGGTGAATTTCGTGGCCCTTTGTGGAGGGGTCCGAAACTAACCCTATCTCTTGTTTCCCCACACATACGGACTCTAAAAATAGCCTATACTTATGTATTTCGAAATTACATGGGCCTGGCCCAATAATAAGGTGACGCAACACCTAGAATAGCCTCTGGACGAAATTTATGAAGTTTCATCTTGTATATTTCGTCCAAGGCTTCATGCACTTATTATGGTGGCTTCAAAGTTGTAGGAGTTCGCTGACATCTTTCCACAAGACGTGCCACCGGGATTACCTTCCATTCGAGGGATTGAGCATCAGATTGACTTAATTCCTGGTGCATCATTACCCAACCGTGCACCATACCGTACCAATCCAGAGGAGACGAAGGAGATTATGCGTCAAGTACAGGAGCTGCTCGACAAAGGTTATATACGCGAGTCCCTTAGTCCTTGTGTTGTTCCTATTATTCTAGTGCCGAAAAAGGATGGTACATCACGTATGTGTGTTGATTGTAGAGGCATTAATAATATTCTTATTCGTTATCTTCATCCTATTCCTAGGCTAGATGATATGCTTGATGAATTGAGTGGCTCTATAATAATCTCCAAAGTTGATTTGCGTAGTGGATACCATCAAATTCGTATGAAATTGGGAGATGAATGGAAAACAACATTCAAAACTAAGTTTGGATTATATGAGTGGTTAGTCATGCCTTTTGGGTTAACTAATGCACCTAGTACTTTCATGAGATTAATGAACGAAGTTTTACGTGCTTTCATTGGACGATTTGTGGTAGTTTACTTTGATGACATATTGATTTATAGCAGATCTTTGGAGGAACATTTGGAACATTTACGTGCTGTTTTTATTGCACTACGTGATGCACGTTTGTTTGGTAACCTTGGGAAGTGCACCTTTTGCACCGAACGAGTGTCTTTTCTTGGCTATGTTGTTACTCCACAGGGAATTGAAGTTGATAAAGCCAAGATTGAAGCTATTGAGAGTTGGCCGCAGCCTAAAACGGTAACACAAGTGAGGAGTTTTCTTGGCCTCGCTGGATTCTATAGGCGTTTTGTGAGAGATTTTAGCACCATTGCTGCACCTCAAAATGAGCTTACAAAGAAAGATGTGCCTTTTGTTTGGGGTACCGCACAGGAAGAAGCCTTCACGGTATTGAAAGATAAGTTGACACATGCTCCTTTGCTCCAACTTCCTGATTTTAATAAGACTTTTGAGCATGAATGTGATGCTAGTGGAATTGGATTAGGAGGTGTGTTATTACAAGATGGCAAACCTGTTGCATACTTTTTTGAAAAATTGAGTGGGCCTAGTCTGAATTATTCTACTTATGATAAAGAATTATATGCTCTTGTTCGGACTTTAGAAACATGGCAACATTATTTATGGCCCAAAGAATTTGTTATACATTCTGATCATGAATCTTTGAAACATATTAAAAGTCAAGCTAAACTGAATCGTAGACATGCTAGATGGGTTGAATTCATTGAGACTTTCCCTTATGTCATTAAACACAAGAAGGGTAAAGAAAATGTTATTGTTGATGCATTGTCTCGTCGCTATACTATGCTTTCACAACTTGACTTCAAAATATTTGGTTTGGAGACCATCAAAGATCAATATGTGCATGATGCTGATTTTAAAGATGTATTGCAGAATTGTAAAGAAGGAAGAACATGGAACAAGTTCGTCGTTAATGATGGATTTGTGTTCCGTGCTAACAAGCTATGCATTCCAGCTAGCTCCGTTCGTCTTTTGTTATTGCAGGAGGCGCATGGAGGAGGACTAATGGGGCACTTTGGCATGTAGAAGACGGAGGACGTACTTGCTACACATTTCTTTTGGCCAAAGATGAGACGGGATGTTGAGCGTTTTATTGCTCGCTGCACTACATGTCAAAAAGTTAAGCCACGACTCAATCCTCATGGTTTATATATGCCTTTGCCTGTACCTAGTGTTCCTTGGGAGGATATATCTATGGACTTTGTTTTAGGTTTACCTAGAACAAAGAAGGGGAGGGATAGCATATTTGTTGTCATGGATAGATTCTCGAAAATGGCACACTTTATACCATGTCACAAAAGCGATGATGTTGTTAATGTTGCTGATTTGTTCTTTCGTGAAATTATTCGCTTGCATGGTGTGCCAAAAACTATTGTTTCAGATCGTGATACTAAATTTCTTAGCCACTTTTGGAGATGTTTATGGGCTAAGTTGGGGACTAAACTGCTTTTTAGTACTACTTGTCACCCCCAAACTGATGGACAAACTGAAGTAGTCAATAGAACATTGTCTACTATGCCTAAGGCTGTTTTGAAGAATAATAAGAAAATGTGGGAGGAATGCTTGCCTCATATTGAATTTTCTTATAATCGTTCATTGCATTCTACTACTAAGATGTGCCCTTTCGAAGTTGTGTATGGTTTCCTACCTCGTGCAGCTATTGATTTGTTGCCTCTTCCATCTTTGGAGAAGGTTAATTTTGATGCTAAACAACATGCTGAATTGATTTTAAAAATGCATGAGTTAACTAAGGAAAACATTGAGGGTATGAATGCTAAATATAAACTTGCTGGAGATAAGGGTAGAAAACATGTTGTGTTTTCACCTGGAGATCTTGTTTGGTTACATTTGCGTAAGGATAGATTTCCTGATTTGCGCAAATCAAAGCTAATGCCACGTGCTGATGGTCCCTTTAAGGTGTTGGAGAAAATAAATGATAATGCATATAAACTTGAGTTGCCTGCAGATTTTGGGGTTAGTCCCACTTTTAACATTGCAGATTTGAAGCCTTATTTGGGTTAGGAAGATGAACTTCCGTCGAGGACGACTTCTTTTCAAGAAGGGGAGGATGATGAGGACATCAATACCATTGTTACACCCACAGCCCCTGCTGCTATACATACTGGACCAATTACTAGAGCTCACGCACGCCAACTAAATTACCAGGTACTTTCGTTTCTTGGTAATGATTCTAATGTTCATGAGAATATGATGCTGCCTAAATTGGATACATTTGTTTTGCTTACAAATGAAGGGCCTAGCTTGGAGAAGGATGAACATTGGAGCAAGAACAAGCATGGAGATGATGGCATGCGCAAGGGGAACAAGAACGGAGTTACAAGTGATGATTTCAGGACTTTGAAGCCACCATAATGAGTGCATGAAGCCTTGGACGAAATATACAAGATGCCACTTCATAAATTTCGTCCAGAGGCTATTCTAGGTGCTGCGTCACCTTATTATTGGGCCAGGCCCATGTAATTTCGAAATACATAAGTATAGGCTATTTTTAGAGTCCGTATGTGTGGGGAAACAAGAGATAGGGTTAGTTTCGGACCCCTCCACCAAGGGCCACGAAATTCACCCCCTCTTCCTCCATATATACAGCCCTTAGGGCACCGTTTAGACTTTGGGATTTGTTTAGTTAAAAGTTAGCCATTGCAACTTCGTGTACTTCATTTGTGTCGAACGACCAGACCAAGACCGCTTACGGATCCCCACCATTATCAATACTTCATATATATTCGCAATATTCAGATTGCTTTATCATATTCTTGCTCGTTCTTCGATTGCTTGCAGGAACAGACCTTCGTGGTCAGGCTGACCGTGCTTACGGCATCGTCAGTAACCTCAGGAGATTGGTTTAACAATGGTATTGATGTCCTCATCATTACAGTGCCCCCCACGGCATCATCACTGATAGTGGCTCAAACTTCACAGTCGATGAAGTGAAAACTTGGTGTGGCAACATGGGCATTAAGCTCGATTACGCCTCCGTCAATCATCCCCAAACAAACGGCCAGGTCGAACATGCAAATGGTCTCATCATGAGCGGCATCAAACCCAGACTAGTGCTATACTTGAAAGAATCGGACTCGCACTGGGTCGAGGAGCTCGACTCCGTACTCTGGGGGCTACGGACCACGCCGAATCGTACCACCGGATATACACCATTTTTTATGGTGTACGACGCAGAAGCAGTACTACCCTGCGACATAATCCATGACTCACCTCGCGTGCGCATGTACGAAGAGCAGGAAGCCGAGCTAGATCGGCAGGACAACTTAGATTCCCTGGAGGAGCACGACGTCGCAAAAGCCCGTTCCACATTCTATCAGCAGCAGGCTCGAAGGTATCAAAGCAGACAAGTGCAGGCCAAAACTTATAACGTTGGTGAACTCATTCTATGCCTACCGGAGAAGAAGAAGGACAAGCTCAAACCCAAGTGGGAGGGTCCCTTCATCATTGATAAAGTTCTCACCGGAGGAGCGTACCGTCTGTGCAATGCATCCGATAACAGACTCGAGCCGAACCCATGGAACGCGGCCAGACTCCGGAGATTCTACGCCTAGTGCCGAACTTAGTGTTCGTCTCCTTACCCCCGCTCTTTCAATTATGTTCCCCCTTTTTCCTTTCTCGCCCTTTTTACCTTCTTCACACAAAGTATTAAATACAGTGCGGATGCTCGGATCGCTCCGGCCGCACTATGTGTGATCACCATACCTGGGGGCTTCCTATACGGAAGCTAAATATAATTACTTTTATGGCTTCCTGCCTACCACATATGTGCCCTTTTTCCATATGTGCCTTTTCTTCACCATTATATGCATCGATATGACTTAAGATTTGGCCATGCTAGGCTGCCTGGCTCTTGTGTTTATGCCCTACGTTCCCGTTAATTCGGCTAGGGCATAAGGGGAGCACCTCTGCGATTGTTACTGCCGGTTCAGCCGGATGTGTACCTCACACTGGGTGAAGCCGAAAGCTAGAGTTCTTAAGGGAATATTCGGTCGGTGAACAAAAGATGTTTTTTTTCGTTTATTACAACGTAAATCCCTAGATGTTTTGTATCCTGCGCTTCTGTTCGCAGTTCGGACATGCACATCGATGCATGCATACCCAGCGAAAGGAACCCCTAACAGAACTATTCTCTCTGGAAGATGTTTCTTACAACCCATGTAATATAACATAACTAGTTGGGTACTTGTCTGTTTAAGCACTTATGACCCCTACGCCTGGTTTCCACGCGTACCCCGGTTTTACATAACTGAGCGGGTATTCGGATACACCCCGGACTGTCGGGCCCGGGGGCTGAAGCCAAAAGGTCCGCCATGACAAATGATTTTTAATCCGGCTAGGGACTACATATGTCCACTGAATTACATAGTCACTTGGACGGGCTATATTCTTCCTCTATACCATCCAATAGGCTATCTAGCCTACAATCCTGTTGGGAATACTTTGCAGCTAACGCTACTTGGTCATACACCAGACTTACGGGAATCTCTTGCCCATCTGGCCCCACCGGTCCGACTTCAGCCATATGGTTCGAGTCAGCTTTGGCGTATCGCGTCTTCACCATGGCCCAGGCTTCCCGTGCACCTTGTCGGCAGGCTAATACCTTCTATAACCGGAAGCGCCGCCGTGCTCCTTTGAGCATATCCACGAGCTCCCCCATGCCTCTTGGTAGGGAAGCGGATGGCCACAAGGCCTGGGCAATACCCTGCATCACCTGCCGAGCTCGCCCGTGCAGTTGTGAGAGATCTTGTAGCAAATCGCCTGCGGACCCGGGCATCTCCTCTTTAGGACGACCCGTTAGCATACCTACAAACATAAACTCTTTTAATACCCTTCCTCACCGAACTGTACTATAGTTCATTTAAGCACTTACCATAAATGCTGTGACGAAGCCTCCTGTTCTCCTTCACGGAGTCCGCAAGCTGAGCTCGAACATCTGCTAATTCGACGCCCAGCCGGATGTTGGCATCTTGGAGATTATTTTTCTCCTGCCTAACCTTCGTAAGCACATGCTCTCCAGCCTTTAGCCATCTTTGGAGATGTGACTCACTACCTTTTCCGATCTCCGGATTCTCCCCGGGATTGTCTGCAGAATTTTCTGTTAGACTTACAAAGCAAGCCAAATGAAGGAAATATGCCCTAGAGGCAATAATAAAGTTATTATTTATTTCCTTATAATCATGATAAATGTTTATTATTCATGCTAGAATTGTATTTACCGGAAACATAATACATGTGTGAATACATAGACAAACAGAGTGTCACTAGTATGCCTCTACTTGACTAGCTCGTTAATCAAAGATGGTTAAGTTTCCTAACCATGAACAATGAGTTATTATTTGATTAACGAGGTCACATCATTAGTAGAATGATCTGATTGACATGACCCATTCCATTAGCTTAGCACCCGATCGTTTAGTATGTTGCTATTGCTTTGTTCATGACTTATACATGTTCCTATGACTATGAGATTATGCAACTCCCGTTTACCGGAGGAACACTTTGGGTGCTACCAAACGTCACAACGTAACTGGGTGATTATAAAGGAGCATTACAGGTGTCTCCAAAGGTAGATGTTGGGTTGGCGTATTTCGAGATTAGGATTTGTCACTCCGATTGTCGGAGAGGTATCTCTGGGCCCTCTCGGTAATACACATCACATAAGCCTTGCAAGCACTACAACTAATATGTTAGTTGTGAGATGAT
Organism: Triticum aestivum; assembly: GCF_018294505.1. Lineage (NCBI taxonomy): Eukaryota > Viridiplantae > Streptophyta > Magnoliopsida > Poales > Poaceae > Triticum > Triticum aestivum. The sequence continues at coordinate 598,697,362 of NC_057804.1, forward strand.
GTATTACGGAACGAGTAAAGAGACTTGCCGGTAACGAGATTGAACTAGGTATTGGATACCGACGATCGAATCTCGGGCAAGTAACATACCGATGACAAAGGGAACAACGTATGTTGTTATGCGGTCTGACCGATAAAGATCTTCGTAGAATATGTAGGAGCCAATATGGGCATCCAGGTCCCGCTATTGGTTATTGACCGGAGACGTATCTCGGTCATGTCTACATTGTTCTCGAACCCGTAGGGTCCGCACGCTTAAGGTTACGATGACAGTTATATTATGAGTTTATGTATTTTTGATGTACCGAAGGTTGTTCGGAGTCCCGGATGTGATCACGGACATGACGAGGAGTCTCGAAATGGTCGAGACATAAAGATTGATATATTGGAAGTCTATGTTTGGACATCGGAAGTGTTCCGGGTGAAATCGGGATTTTACCGGGTTACCGAGAGGGTTACCGGAACCCCCCGGGAGCCATATGGGCCATCATGGGCCTTAGTGGAAAGGAGAAAGGGGAAGCCCAAGGGGGCTGCGCGCCTCCCCCCTTCCCCTAGTCCTATTAGGACTAGGAGAGGTGGCCGGCCACCCTTCTCCTCTTTCCCCCTTTGGGGATTCCTAGTTGGAATAGGATTGGAGGGGAGTCCTACTCCCGGTAGGAGTAGGACTCCTCCTGCACCACCTCCTCCTGGCCGGCGCCTCCTCCCCCCTTGGCTCCTTTATATACGGAGGCAGGGGCACCTCTAAACACACAAGTTGACACAAGTTGATCCACGTGATCAATTCCTTAGCCGTGTGCGGTGCCCCCTGCCACCATATTCCTCGATAATACTGTAGCGGAGTTTAGGCGAAGCCCTGCTGCTGTAGTTCATCAAGATCGTCACCACGCCGTCGTCCTGACGAAACTCTTCCCCGACACTTTGCTGGATCGGAGTCCGGGGATCGTCATCGAGCTGAACGTGTGCTCGAACTCGGAGGTGCCGTAGTTTTGGTGCTTGATCGGTTGGATCGTGAAGACGTACAACTACTTCCTCTACGTCGTGTCATTGCTTCCGCAGTCGGTCTGCGTTGGGTACGTAGACAACACTCTCCTCTCGTTGCTATGCATCACATGATCCTGTGTGCGCGTAGGAAAAGTTTTGAAATTACTACGAAACCCAACAGTGGCATCCGAGCCTAGGTTATTGATGTTGATGTTATATGCACGAGTAGAACACAAGTGAGTTGTGGACGATACAAGTCATACTGCCTACCAGCATGCCACATTTTGGTTCGGCGGTATTGTTGGACGAGACGACCCGGACCAACCTTACGCGTACGCTTACGCGAGACCGGTTTCCTCGACGTGCTTTGCACAGAGATGGCTTGCGGGCGACTGTCTCTCCAACTTTAGTTGAACCAAGTATGGCTACGCCCGGTCCTTGAGAAGGTTAAAACGGAGTCTATTTGACAAACTATCATTGTGGTTTTGATGCGTAGGTGAGATTGGTTCTTACTTAAGCCCGTAGCAGCCACGTAAAACATGCAACAACAAAGTAGAGGACGTCTAACTTGTTTTTGCAGGGCATGTTGTGATGTGATATGGTGAAGGCATGATGCAAAATTTTATTGTATGAGATGATCATGTTTTGTAACCGAGTTATCGGCAACTGGCTGGAGCCATATGGTTGTCGCTTTATTGTATGCAATGCAATCGCGATGTAATGCTTTACTTTATTACTAAACGGTAGTGATAGTCGTGGAAGCATAAGATTGGCGAGACGACAACGATGCTACGATGGAGATCAAGGTGTCGCGCCGGTGACGATGGTGATCATGACGGTGCTTCGGAGATGGAGATCACAAGCACAAGATGATGATGGCCATATCATATCACTTATATTGATTGCATGTGATGTTTATCCTTTTATGCATCTTATCTTGCTTTGATTGACGGTAGCATTATAAGATGATCTCTCACTAAATTATCAAGAAGTGTTCTCCCTGAGTATGCACCATTGCCAAAGTTCGTCGTGCCCAGACACCACGTGATGATCGGGTGTGATAAGCTCTACGTCCATCTACAACGGGTGCAAGCCAGTTTTGCACACGCAGAATACTCAGGTTAAACTTGACGAGCCTAGCATATGCAGATATGGCCTCGGAACACGGAGACCGAAAGGTCGAGCATGAATCATATAGTAGATATGATCAACATAATGATGTTCACCGATGAAACTACTCCATCTCACGTGATGATCGGACATGGTTTAGTTGATTTGGATCACGTGATCACTTAGAGGATTAGAGGGATGTCTATCTAAGTGGGAGTTCTTAAGTAATATGATTAAATTGAACTTAAATTTATCATGAACTTAGTCCTGGTAGTATTTTGCAAATCATGTTGTAGATCAATAGCTCACGTTGTTGCTTCCCTGTGTTTATTTTGATATGTTCCTAGAGAAAATTGTGTTGAAAAATGTTAGTAGCAATGTTGCGGATTTGATCCGTGATCTGAGGTTAAATCCTCATTGCTGCACAGAAGAATTATGTCCTTAATGCACCGCTAGGTGACAGACCTATTGCAGGAGCAGATGCAGAAGTTATGAACGTCTGGCTAGCTCAATATGATGACTACTTGATAGTTTAGTGCACCATGCTTAACGGCTTAGAATCGGGACTTCAAAGACGTTTTGAACGTCATGGACCATATGAGATGTTCCAGGAATTGAAATTAATATTTCAAGCAAATACCCGAGTTGAGAGATATGAAGTCTCCAACAAGTTCTATAGCTAAAAGATGGAGGAGAATCGCTCAACTAGTGAGCATGTGCTCAGATTGTCTGGGTACTTCAATCGCTTGAATCAAGTGGGAGTTAATCTTCCAGATAAGATAGTGATTGACAGAATTCTCTAGTCACCATCACCAAGTTAGTAGAACTTCGTGATGAACTATGACATGCAAGGGATAACGGAAACGATTCCCAAGCTCTTCGTAATGCGGAAATTGACGAAGGTAGAAATCGAGAAAAACATCAAGTGTTGATGGTAGACAAGACCACTAGTTTCAAGAAAAGGGGCAGAAGGAAGAAGGGGAACTTCAAGAAGAACAGCAAGCAAGTTGCTGCTCAAGTGAAGAAGCCCAAGTCTGATCCTAAGCCTGAGACTAAGTGTTTCTACTGCAAAGGGACTGGTCACTGGAAGCGGATCTACCCCAAGTGATTGGCGGATAAGAAGGATGGCAAAGTGAACATAAGTATATTTGATATACATGTTATTGATGTGTACTTTACTAGTGTTTATCGCAAACCCTCAGTATTTGATACTAGTTCAGTTGCTAAGATTAGTAACTCAAAACGGGAGTTGCAGAATAAACAGAGACTAGTTAAGGGTGAAGTGATGATGTGTGTTGGAAGTGGTTCCAAGATTGATATGATCATCGTCACACACTCCCTATACTTTCGGGATTAGTGTTGAACCTAAATAAGTGTTATTTGGTGTTTGCGTTGAGCATGAATATGATTTGATCATGTTTATTGTAATACGATTATTCATTTAAGTAAGAGAATAAATTGTTGTTCTGTTTACATGAATAGAACCTTATATGGTTACACACCCAATGAAAATAGTTTGTTGGATCTCGATCGTAGTGATACACATAATCATAATATTGAAACCAAAAGATGCAAAGTTAATAATGATAAGTGCAACTTGTTTGTAGCACTGCTGTTTAGGTCATATTGGTGTAAAGCGCATGAAGAAACTCCATACTGATGGAATTTTGGAATCACTTGATTATGAATCACTTGATGCTTGCGAACCGTGCCTTTTGGGCAAGATGACTAAAACTCCGTTCTTCGGAACAATAGAACGAGCTACTGACTTATTGGAAATAATACATACTGATGTATGCAGACCAATGAGTATGCAGGCTCGTGGCAAGTATCGTTATTTTCTGAACTTCACAAGATGATTTGAGCAGATATGGGTATATCTACTTGATGAAACATAAGTCTGAAATAGTTGAAAGGTTCAAAGAATTTCAGAGTGAAGTGGAAAAATCATCGTAACAAGAAAATAAAGTTTCTGCGATCTGATCGCGGAGACAAATATTTGAGTTACGAGTTTGGTCTTCAATTAAAACAATGTGGAATAGTTTCACAGCTCACGCCACCTGGAACACCACATCGTTATGGTGTGTCCGAACGTCGTAACCGCACTTTATTTGATATGGTGCGATCTATGATATCTCTTTACCACTATCATTTTGGGGTTATGCATTAGAGACAGCTGCATTCACGTTTTAAAATAGGGCACCATCTAAATCCGTTGAGACGACACTGTATGAACTATGGTTTAGCAGTAAACCTAACATGTTGTTTCTTAAAGTTTAGGGCTGCGATGCTTATGTGAAAAAGTTTCATCCTGATAAGCTCGAACCCAAATCGGAGAAGTGCGTCTTCATACCCAAAGGAAATTGTTGGGTACACCTTCTATCACAGATCCGAAGGCAAGACATTCGTTGCTAAAATGGATCCTTTCCAGAGAAGGAGTTTCTCTCGAAAGAAGTGAGTGGGAGGAAAGTAGAACTTGACGAGGTAACTGTACCCGCTCCCTTACTGGAAAGTAGTTCATCACAGAAAACTGTTTCAGTGACACCTACACCAGTTAGTGAGGAAGCCAATGATAATGATCATGAAACTTCAGATCAAGATACTACCAAACCTCGTAGGTCTTCCAGAGTAAGATCCGCACCAGAGTGGTACGGTAATCATGTTCTGGAAGTCATGTTACTAGACCATGATGAACCTACGAACTATGAGGAAGCAATGATGAGCCCAGATTCCGCGAAATGGTTTGAGGCCATAAAATCTGAGATATGATCCATGTATGAGAACAAAGTTTGGACTTTGGTTGACTTGCCCGATGATCAGCAAGCAATTGAGAATAAATGGATCTTCAAGAGGAAGACGGACGCTGATAGTAGTGTTACTATCTACAAAGCTAGAATTGTCGCAAAAAGGTTTTCGACAAGTTCAAGGTGTTGACTACGATGAGATTTTCTCACTCGTATCTATGCTTAAGTCTGTCCGAATCATGTTAGCAATTGCCGCATTTTATGAAATCTGGCAAATGGATAAACAAAACTGCATTCCTTAATGGATTTATTAAAGAAGAGTTGTATATGATGCAACCAGAAGGTTTTGTCAATCCTAAAGGTACTAACAAAATGTGCAAGCTCCAGCGATCCATCTATGGACTGGTGCAAGCCTCTCGGAGTTGGAATATACGCTTTGATGAGTTGATCAAAGCATATGGTTTTATACAGACTTTTTGAGAAGCCTGTATTTACAATAAAGTGAGTGGGAGCACTACAGCCTTTCTGATTAGTATATGTGAGTGACATATTGTTGATCAGAAATGATGTAGAATTTTTCTGCAAAGCATAAAGGAGTGTTTTAAAGGAGTTCTTTAAAAGGAAAAGACCTCAGTAAAAGCTACTTACATATTAAGCATCAAGATCTATTGAGATAGATCAAGACGCTTGATAAGTTTTTCAATGAGTACATACCTTGGCAAGATTTTGAAATAGTTCAAAATGGAACAGTCAAAGAAAGAGTTCTTGCCTATGTTGCAAAGGTATGAAATTGAGTAAGACTCAAATCCCGACCACAGCAGAAAATAGAAAAAGAATGAAAAGTCATTCCCTATGCCTCAGTCATAGGTTCTATAAAGTATGCTATGCTATGTACCAGAACTATTGTATACCTTGCTCAGTATTTGACAAGGGAGTACAATAGTGATCTAGGAGTAGATCACTGGACATTGGTCAAGAATATCCTTAGTGAGAACTAAGGAAATATTTCTCGATTATGGAGGTGATAAAAGAGCCCGTCGTAAAAGTTACCTCGGTGCAAGTTTTCACACCGATCCAGATGACTCTAAGTCTCAATCTGGATACATATTGAAAGTGGGAGCAATTAGCTAGAGTAGCACCGTGCAGAGCATTGTAGACATAGAATATTTGCAAAATGCATACGGCTCTGAATGTGACAGACCCGTTGACTAAGCTTCTTTCACGAGCAAAACATGATCACACCTTAGTACTCTTTGGGTGTTAATCACATAAGCGATGTGAACTAGATTATTGACTCTAGTAAAACCCTTTGGGTGTTGGTCACATGACGATGTGAACTATGGGTGTTAATCATATACAGATATGAATATTGGTGTTAAATCACATGGTGATGTGAACTAGATTATTGACTCTAGTGCAAGTGGGAGACTGAAGGAAATATGCCCTAGAGGCAATAATAAAGTTATTATTTATTTCCTTATAATCATGATAAATGTTTATTATTCATGCTAGAATTGTATTTACCGGAAACATAATACATGTGTGAATACATAGACAAACAGAGTGTCACTAGTATGCCTCTACTTGACTAGCTCGTTAATCAAAGATGGTTAAGTTTCCTAACCATGAACAATGAGTTATTATTTGATTAACGAGGTCACATCATTAGTAGAATGATCTGATTGACATGACCCATTCCATTAGCTTAGCACCCGATCGTTTAGTATGTTGCTATTGCTTTCTTCATGACTTATACATGTTCCTATGACTATGAGATTATGCAACTCCCGTTTACCGGAGGAACACTTTGGGTGCTACCAAACGTCACAACGTAACTGGGTGATTATAAAGGAGCATTACAGGTGTCTCCAAAGGTAGATGTTGGGTTGGCGTATTTCAAGATTAGGATTTGTCACTCCGATTGTCGGAGAGGTATCTCTGGGCCCTCTCGGTAATACACATCACATAAGCCTTGCAAGCACTACAACTAATATGTTAGTTGTGAGATGATGTATTACGGAACGAGTAAAGAGACTTGCCGGTAACGAGATTGAACTAGGTATTGGATACCGACGATCGAATCTCGGGCAAGTAACATACCGATGACAAAGGGAACAACGTATGTTGTTATGCGGTCTGACCGATAAAGATCTTCGTAGAATATGTAGGAGCCAATATGGGCATCCAGGTCCCACTATTGGTTATTGACCGGAGACGTATCTCGGTCATGTCTACATTGTTCTCGAACCCGTAGGGTCCGCACGCTTAAGGTTACGATGACAGTTATATTATGAGTTTATGTATTTTTGATGTACCGAAGGTTGTTCGGAGTCCCGGATGTGATCACGGACATGACGAGGAGTCTCGAAATGGTCGAGACATAAAGATTGATATATTGGAAGTCTATGTTTGGACATCGGAAGTGTTCCGGGTGAAATCGGGATTTTACCGGGTTACCGAGAGGGTTACCGGAACCCCCCGGGAGCCATATGGGCCATCATGGGCCTTAGTGGAAAGGAGAAAGGGGCAGCCCAAGGGGGCTGCGCGCCTCCCCCCTTCCCCTAGTCCTATTAGGACTAGGAGAGGTGGCCGGCCACCCTTCTCCTCTTTCCCCCTTTGGGGATTCCTAGTTGGAATAGGATTGGAGGGGAGTCCTACTCCCGGTAGGAGTAGGACTCCTCCTGCGCCACCTCCTCCTGGCCGGCGCCTCCTCCCCCCTTGGCTCCTTTATATACGGAGGCAGGGGCACCTCTAAACACACAAGTTGACACAAGTTGATCCACGTGATCAATTCCTTAGCCGTGTGCGGTGCCCCCTGCCACCATATTCCTCGATAATACTGTAGCGGAGTTTAGGCGAAGCCCTGCTGCTGTAGTTCATCAAGATCGTCACCACGCCGTCGTGCTGACGAAACTCTTCCCCGACACTTTGCTGGATCGGAGTCCGGGGATCGTCATCGAGCTGAACGTGTGCTCGAACTCGGAGGTGCCGTAGTTTCGGTGCTTGATCGGTTGGATCGTGAAGACGTACGACTACTTCCTCTACGTCGTGTCATTGCTTCCGCAGTCGGTCTGCGTTGGGTACGTAGACAACACTCTCCTCTCGTTGCTATGCATCACATGATCCTGTGTGCGCGTAGGAAAAGTTTTGAAATTACTACGAAACTCAACACCAAATACTAACTGGTATATGTCCTTGAAATTTCTCCATTGAGACAAGTGTTACCAGATGAGGCCTTCTGGGATTCTTCTAGTTTGGCAACCGCGGCCCTCAGCTGGGTCTTGCACTCCTCTAGCTCTCGAGGCAAATTGGTATTCTTCTCTACAACAACCTGTGCATACAATGATCCTTAAATCAGTTGTTCCAACTGTTTCAAGTCTCAGGGGCTACTGATATACATGCTTATCAAATTTTCTTACCCGTATATCTTTTGCATACTGGTCCGTCGCTCGGGCGAGTCCATCTTGGGCAGCTCGGATGTATGCGTCTCCTGAATTGAAGGCATTGAATGCCTCTTTGAAAAAGACACCATTGCGAAGTACGGCCCGTCGGTGCCGGTGATTCATGGCACTCTCTACTTCCGAATTTCTAGCGGAGAGCCTATCTGCATCCTCTGTCGGAGGACAATTCGGAATCGACCCCGCGTTGGCCTCCTCTCCTGAATCCGGTTCTGGAATCCGGCTGCTGGAGGCATGACCGACAAGATCTCCGGATATAGTCCGGCGACTACTCTTTCTGCCAGGACACGATTGACGCTGTTACATTTCAAACATGATAATCACAGAGCAGATTTTCACTTTACCTCCACGACACCGTTTCGACCCTAACTGTCTTCCTCTTGAGCCTGCCTGGCCCGGATGCCCTTTGCTGACGAGCCCCCAGGGGCTCGGCGCCGCATTCCGATGGTCGTCTCTATAAAAATACGATATTTGTGCATAAGGCATGGTATAAGAAAGGAATCCTCTTCAGAGGCTATGGCTTCGGCTTTGCTTACATGCGACGCTGGGAGCAGTCCGGGATAATCGACGATAATAGCCACCAAGGCGCCGTTGCAGCTGGCCTGATAAAATGTCCCATCGACAAGCTCCACAGATATATCCGGATCTTCTTCAAGTCCGAGGTCGAGGTCCCGGCCAGGATCCTCTGGCTGCGGAGAGGGGCTGTTGAACTCTTTCACGGCCTTCCTCAGTTCCTGCTCAGAAATATCAAGGTAAATGATTGTGATGAAGGACACAAGAATGGATAGAGTTGAGTAAAGAGTAATGGCTTACCCAGCTTGGGGAGTTGTACATGGAAAATCCATCCCGCGGTTTGATACGCTGGAACTCCTCTTCTTCTCCTTTATATAAACCGGACAGTATTCTCGCCAGAGCAGTGGCGGAGTCCGGAGTAAAGAGTAACGGCTTACCCAGCTTGGGGAGTTGTACATGGAAAATCCATCCCACGGTTTGATACGCTGGAACTCCTCTTCTTCTCCTTTATATAAATCGGACAGTATTCTCGCCAGAGCAGTGGCTTACCCAGCTTGG